>NW_027397068.1:75897007-76019878 GCF_003265705.2 Callorhinus ursinus
GTGGCTGCACCAGCTTGCATTCCCACCAACAGTGTAGGAGGGTTCCCCTTTCTCCACATCCCCGCCAACATCTGTCGTTTCCTGACTTGTTAATTTTAGCCATTCTGACTGGTGTGAGCTGGTATCTCATTGAGGTTTTGATTTGGATTTCCCTGATGCCGAGCGATGTTGAGCACTTTTTCATGTGTCTGTTGGCCATTTGGATGTCTTCTTTGGAAAAATGTCTGTTCATGTCTTCTGCCCATTTCTTGATTGGATTATTTGTTCTTTGGGTGTTGAGTTTGATAAGTTCTTTATAGATTTTGGATACTAGCCCTTTATCTGATATGTCATTTGCAAATGCCCTTGATTTCTGTGCATTGATTTTATATCCTGCCACTTTACTGAATTCCTGTATGAGTTCTAGCAGTTTTGGGGTGGAGTCTTTTGGGTTTTCCACATACAGTATCATATCATCTGCAAAGAGTGAGAGTTTGACTTCCTCTTTGCCGATTTGGATGCCTTTGGTTTCTTTTTGTTGTCTGATTGCTGTGGCTAGGACTTCTAATACTATGTTGAATAGCAGTGGTGAGAGTGGACATCCCTGCCGCGTTCCTGACCTTAGGGGAAAAGCTCTCAGCTCTTCCCCATTGAGAACGATATTCGCTGTAGGTTTTTCATAGATGGCTTTTATGATATTGAGGTATGTACCCTCTATCCCTATACTCTGAAGAGTTTTGATCAAGAAAGGATGCTGTACTTTGTCAAATGCTTTCTCTGCATCTATTGAGAGGATCATATGATTCTTGTTCTTTCTTTTGTTAATGTATTGTATCACGTTGATTGATTTGCGGATGTTGAACCATCCTTGCAGCCCAGGGATAAATCCCACTTGGTCATGGTGAATAATCCTTTTAATGTACTCTTGGATCCTATTGGTTGGTATTTTGGTGAGAATTTTTGCATCCATGTTCATCAAGGATATTGGTCTGTAATTCTCCTTTTTGATGGGGTCTTTGTCTGGTTTTGGGATCAAGGTAATGGTGGCCTCATAAAATGAGTTTGGAAGTTTTCCTTCCATTTCTATTTTTTGGAACAGTTTCAGGAGAATAGGTATTAATTCTTCTTTAAATGTCTGATAGAATTCCCCTGGGAAGCCATCTGGCCCTGGGCTTTTGTTTGTTGGGAGATTTTTGATGACTGCTTCAATTTCCTTAGCGGTTATAGGTCTGTTCAGGTTTTTTATTTCTTCCTGGTTCAATTTTGGTAGTTGATACATCTCTAGGAATGCACCCATTTCTTCCAGGTTATCTAATTTGCTGGCATAGAGTTGCTCATAATATGTTCTTAATAATTGTTTGTATGTCTTTGGTGTTGGTTGTGATCTCTCCTCTTTCATTCATGATTTTGTTGATTTGGGTCATTTCTCTTTTCTTTTTGATAAGTCTGGCCAGGGGTTTATCAATCTTGTTAATTCTTTCAAAGAACCAGCTCCTAGTTTTGTTGATCTGTTCTACTGTTGTTTTAGTTTCTAGTTCATTGATTTCTGCTCTGATCTTTATGATTTCTCTTCTCCTGCTGGGTTTAGGCTTTATTTGCTGTTCTTTCTCCAGCTCCTTTAGGTGTAGGGTTAGGTTGTGTATTTGAGACCTTTCTTGTTCCTTGAGAAAGGCTTGTATTGCTATATACTTTCCTCTCAGGACTGCCTTTGCTGTATCCCAAAGATTTTGAACAGTTGTGTTTTCATTTTCATTGGTTTCCATGAATTTTTTTAATTCTTCTTTAATTTCCTGGTTGACCCATTCATTCTTTAGTAGGATGCTCTTTAGCCTCCATGTATTTGAGTTCTTTCCGACTTTCCTCTTGTGATTGAGTTCTAGAGTCAAAGCATTGTGGTCTGAATATATGCAGGGAAGAATCCCAATCTTTTGGTACAAGTTGAGACGTGATTTGTGACCTAGGATGTGATCAATTCTGGAGAATGTTCCATGGGCACTAGAGAAGAATGTGTATTCTGTTGCTTTGGGATGGAATGTTCTGAATATGTCTGTAAAGTCCATTTGGTCCAGTGTGTCATTTAAAGTCTTTATTTCCTTGTTGATCTTTTGCTTAGATGATCTGTCCATTTCAGTTAGGGGGGGTGTTAAAGTCCCCCAGTATTATTGTATTGTTGTCAATGTGTTTCTTTGCTTTTGTTATTAATTGCCTTAAATAAGTGGCTGCTCCCACGTTAGGGGCATAGATATTTACAATTGTTAGATCTTCTTGTTGGATAGACCCTTTAAGTAGGATATAGTGTCCTTCTTCATCTCTTATTACAGTCTTTGTTTTAAAATCTAATTTGTCTGATATAAGGATAGCCACCCCAGCTTTCTTTTGGTGTCCATTAGCATGGTAAATGGTTTTCCACCCCCTCACTTTCAATCTGGGGGTGTCTTTGGGTCCAAAATGAGTCTCTTGCAGACAGCATATCGATGGGGCTTGTTTTTTAATCCAATCTGATAGCCTGTGTCTTTTGATTGGGGCATTGAGCCCATTTACATTCAGGGTAACTATTGAAAGGTATGAATTTAGTGCCATTTTATTGCCTGTAAGGTGACACTGACTGTATATTGTCTGTGTTCCTTTCTGATCTATGCTGCTTTTAGGCTCTCTTTTTGGTTAGAGGACCTCTTTCAATATTTCTTGTAGGGCTGGTTTTGTGTTTGCAAATTCCTTTAGTTTTTGTTTGTCCTGGAAGCTTTTTCTCTCTCCTTCTATTTTCAATGATAGCCTAGCTGGATATAGTATTCTTGGATGCATATTTTTCTCTTTTAGTGCTCTGAAGATATCATGCCAGTCCTTTCTGGCCTACCAGGTCTCTGTGGATAGGTCTGTTGCCAATCTAATGTTTCTACCATTGTAGGTTACATATCTCTTCTCCCGAGCTGCTTTCAGGATTTTCTCTTTGTCTCTGAGACTCATAAATTTTACTATTAGATGTCGGGGTGTTGACCTATTTTTATTGATTTTGAGAGGGGTTCTCTGTGCCTCCTGGATTTTGATGCCTGTTTCTTTCCCCACATTAGGGAAGTTCTCTGCTATTATTTGCTCCAATATACCTTCTGCCCCTCTCTCTCTTTCTTCTTCTTCTGGGATCCCAATTATTCTAATGTTGTTTCGTCTTATCGTATTGCTTATCTCTCGAATTCTGCCCTCGTGATCCTGTAGTTGTTTATCTCCCTTTTTCTCAGCCTCTTTATTTTCCATCATTTGGTCTTCTATATCACTGATTCTTTCTTCTGCCTCATTTATCCTAGCAGTTAGTGCCCCCATTTTTTATTGCACCTCATTAATAGCCTTTTGGATTTCGACTTGGTTAGATTTTAGTTCTTTTATTTCTCCAGAAAGCGTTTCTCTAATAACTTCCACACTTTTTTCAAGCCCAGCTAGTATCTTTAAAGTCATGATTCTGAACTCTACGTCCGACATCATACTAATGTCAGTATTGAGTAGGTCCCTGGCAGACGGTACTACCTCTTGATCTTTTTGCTGAGGTGATTTTTTTCATCTTGTCATTTTGTCCAGAGGAGAACAGATGAATGAGAGAACAGAATGCTAACAGGTTAACAACGACTCCAGCAAATATACTGTATACAAATCAGAAAAGACCTGAAACCAGGGGACAAGAAAGGGAAAGAAAGAAGAGAAGAAAAAAAAGGAAAAAGAAAAAGATAAAAACAAACAAAAACAGAACAAAACAAAACAAAAAAAAACAGAATATGATCAAATAAGATCAGGCTAGTGCATAGATCAGTGCCACACACTAGCTTTTGGGCATATTTTGGTCTGTTAGAAGAAAGTGCCTGCTAAAATTTTAAAGGAAGAAAGACTTATATATGTACAAAATAAGGGTTGATACAATGAAGGGATGGCAGATGACTGTAAAGATGAAAATTGTAAAAGATTTTATAAAAGGAATTGATAAGATAAGAAGTTGTTTTTAAAAAGAAAGAAGATTTAAAAAGAAAAAGAGAAAAGAAAAAAAGAAAAAAAAAAGGGAGAGAATGTGATCAGGCAGGAGAATAGAACAAAGCCATACACTAATGATTTAGGGTATATTTTGATCTGTTAGAAGAAATTGTATCTCAAAATTTTAAAGAGAGAACAACTTATATATATATATATATATATGCCAAAAATAAGGGTAACTACTATGAAGGGATAAAAATATGACTCTAAAAATGAAAAATAAAAAATATTTTTTTTGAAAAGGGATTGATAAGATGTTGTTTGAAAAAGGGAAAAAGAAAAATTAAAAAAAACAGTTAAAAAAACTAACTCTGAAAAACTAATGAATTACGGTAAAAAAGCCATGAATTCTATGTGCAGTATTCCCCTAGCGCTGGAGTTCTCCGGTTCTCCTTGATCTGTAAACTTGGTCTTGGCTTGCTGACTGTTCGTGCTGATCTTCTGGGGGAGGGGCCTGTTGCCGTGGTTCCCAAATGTCTTTGCCGGAGGTGGAATTGCCCTGCCCTTGTCGGTCCGGGCTAAGCAAGCTGCTCGGGTTTGCTCTCAGGAGTTTTTGTTCCCTGCAAGCTCTCGGCACAGCTTTGGAGGACCAGGGTGAACATGGTGGCCTCCCAATCTCCGCCCGGAGGAGCCGAGAACTCGGGGCCCCGCTCCTCAATGCGCCCCCAGAGAAAAGCAGTCAATCACTCCCGTGTCCCTGGTCTCTGGCCGCACTCCGTGCTCACCCGGCCTGTGACCGAGCGTTTCTATCCCTGGCACCCGACCCCGTGTGGAGTCTCCAAACCCAGCAGATCCCTGCGGTGCGCTCCCGCGCCGCTCCTCCCGGGGGAGGAAGGGGAGTCTCCCCGGATCTGCTGCTTGTTGGGTCCCTGCTGGAGGAGCAGTGGCCCGACTGGGCCGCGGATCACAGTTTATGGCCACCCCGAGCTGAGAGCCCGCGCCTCGGCTCCGTCTCTGCAGCTGGCTTCCCCGCTCCGATCCCTGGGAGCTCTGCCGCACTCAGGCACCCCCGGTCTTTCTGTGACCCCGAGTGTCCTGAGTCCACACTGTCCCGCGAGGGTTCCACCCCCCGCTTAGCCACTGCAGCGACGTCCCACAGAGGAGCCGGCTTCTAAAAGGTCCGATTTTGTGCTCCGCGGCTCTAGCACTTGCCAGAAGCGGCCGACGGAGGCCCCTCCCCCGCCGTCTATCCTCCCGAATATCACCTCGGATTCACTTCTCCGCACGTCCTACCTTCCAGTAAGTGGTCGCTTCTCTGTTCAGAGAGTTGTTGCTACTCTCTTCTTCGATCTCCTGTTGAGTTCGGAGGTGTTCAGAATGGTCTGATCCCTATCCAGCTGAATTCCTGAGACCAGAGGAAATCCAGGTCTCCTGCTCCTCCGCCATCTTGCTCCGCCCCCTTCCTTTTACTTTTTCTTTTAGTTTTATTTTATAGGAAATTGCTTCAACTTACCTTACATTTGATAAATTTTTAAAATATAATATAATCATTTTAATTCCTAAGAGCTCTTTGTTATTCTTACAATTACCCTTTTCTAAAGCAGCTGATTTTTATTTCAGTGATGTATTCTTTTGTCTCTCTGAGCATATACATATATTTTGAAGTTTTTCCTACTTCCTGTCTAGTCTCCTTTTCTCCAAGTTTCTTTTCTTGATTTGTTTCTTTTTATTCCCTGTCTTTTGTGTTAGAAGCTTTCTTCCAATGGTTGGTGGTCTTTAGTCATCCTATAGAAAGTGTATTAGAAGCTATGTATACTGGGGTAAAGTTATTATCCGGTGGGCATCACTATGGGGTGATTATGATAAGGAAAATCTATGTCCTAAGATGGCCGACCGAGCCAGCGAGAAAGTCCCAGTCCTTGCCCCGGGGCTCTTCCAGGTTCTTCTCCGTGCTCTGCTTCCTGTGTGGACCAATCCAGGTTTTTCTCCCTGCCCTGCTTCGCACACACGCCAAAAGTGCCAAGTATGTGAAAGTAGATGTGTATAGATGGCCCCTTTGTTTGTGCTCGGGGCTCAGACCTTTGGAGACCTCTCTCCTCTGAGCTCGCGGCATTAAATAAGCCTCCTGTCCTCCAAGATCTCCGGGTGCCACTTGGTTTTTCCATCGGACGATCCAGTCCAGGTTCTGTAACAGTTAGACAGCACTTGGCTATTTTGTTGTGGATGGCCAAATACCATTATCTTTAGGAATTTCTCCAGGGCTAGTTGCTTTCCCCAAAGAAGACTCTTCTATTCAGTCTGCCAGTATAAACCTGGATGACTGTGGGTTCTAAGGACACACAGGGCTGGGAACCTCACCATCTAGTACGATGAATTTCATGCAAGTCCCCTTGTTTTCAGTCCATCGCTTCACTTCTCGACCCTATCTGTATCTAGCATCTGGAGTCCAGAAGACCTCTAGCCTACCTTCCCCAAGAGTACATGTCTTGTCTCCTGCTAGGTTGGAGAGAGAGGGAGAAGAAGTTGCCTAGAAAATTGGCATTGGAGAGAGGATCTGGGGGTCTAAATGCTCCTCACACAGGCTTTCGTTCTGTTGGCTGTTTCCAGCCTCATGCCTCATTCCCTCCTTCCCTTTGCCTGGTGTCTACACTTTCTGTTGTACTTGTAACTTGTTTTCTGATGGTTTCCCTTTCCCCAGGCCCTTTATTTTCTCTACTCTGCTGAATTGGCTATCAGTCTTTTATCTGCTTTCTATCTTCCAAAATAGCCTTTTTTGTGTGTGTGTGTGTTTTCAGTGTTTCCTCTGTGCAAACTTTCATTTTAACTATTTGAACTACTTAGAACCTAGGTTGTACAGATTGTCTTCTTGCTAAAACTTCACTCTGGCTGTGGGCTTGCTCAGCACTTGTGAACACTTTGTGTGGCCCAAACTCCACATGACTATGGGTTTTGGGTGGTGGAAGAGGAATGGAAAATTGCAAAGTGCCTCCTGGCTCCTGTCTGCATCAGTGGGCTAAAGGCTGGGGATGATGCCACAGAGAGACAGTGTTTTCTCCTCCCTTCCCATTTTTATATATTTTGTTTGAAGCTAGAAGGAGAAAAAAAAAATTCTCAATCATTCAAACGATTGAATCAAGACCTCTGGGATAGAAATGGGGTGGTTGTATGAGCCTGTGCTTTCTTGCTTTCCTGAGACCTAGGGGGCACATCTCTCACAGGTCCAAGACTGTTCTGCTCCCCAAGAACCCTCACTGGGCCTGGCTTCACACTGACTGTTGGATGGCTCATAGCTTCTTTCAGCTCAAAATAAACTAATTTAATAGGATTATCTTCAATCCTCATGTCTTCTCCAGCCAACCTATTTTTCAAACCAGAAGTCAATCCAGACTGTCTCTTCCTCACTCTCTGAATGCTGTTAGCCAGTCAATAAATCCCTATTCTGAGTTCACTAACGTCTCTCCCTGTCCCCGCCACCTCCATTCATGTCTACTAACCTCAAAATATGGCCTTATTTGGAAATAGGGTCTTTGCGGAACAATTGGTTAAATTAAATTTGGTTAAATTAAGACGAGTTCATACTGGATTAAGGTGGGCCCTAATCCCATGACTGGTGTCCTTATAAAAGAGATTTAGAGAAACACAGAGACACACGGAAGGAAGAAGACCATGTGACAACAGAGGCAGAGATTGGAGTGACCCAGCCATAAACCCAAGATGTCAAGGGTTGCCCGCCACCACCAGCAATTGGAAGAGGCAAGGGAGGATTCTTCTCTGAGAGCCTTCAGAGTGAGCATGGCCTTGCTGACACCTTGACTTTGGACTTCTGGCCTCCAGAACTGTGGCAGCATAAATTTTGATTATTTTAAGCTACTCAGTTTGAGGTACTTTGTTACAGGGGCCCTAGGAAATAATACCATCTCATTGATTCTACTTCTTTAATTTTCCCCCTATTGATCCCTTTACAGGCCAAGCATAATGGCTTTAGTTAAAGCCCTGTCCTTCCTGAGCTGGATTACTGCAATGGAAATTTATTTATTTATTCCAAAGTTGCTCTTGCTGTATCCTCCCATGTAGATACACCGCCCTCTTCGTTCATGGATTTTTTTAATGTTTTGGTACTCTCAATATGGGCCCTCTTTAGAGTGTAAGCTTTCAGTAGTGTTTATGTCCAGCAACTTTTATAAATTTAGCTGATTTCCAGATAGACTCAGGCATCAGGGACCAGTGTGGAACCCTGAAGAGTCACTGGAGATCCTGTTGTCACCATCACCAATGGAAATGGAAGGTTTAGGATTAGTCATATTTAATATTCTTTCTCATTCTGACATCTTAGGACCTTGTGATCTTAAATCTGCCCCAAAGCCACATTTGGGGTGTACTTATGACACATGGCACATAAGTCACATCTGCTGGAGTAGGATCGAAGGAGCCAGAAGCCCCAGAGCATGTGTCAGGGATGGGTGGTGAGGTTCCTGGCAGTTCTGCACACTTTGCCTCATCTGCCAAAGGAAGAGAGTTAAACCCAATGATCTCTGCAGACCCTCCAAGCTCCAGCCTCAGAGGAACATAACGACAAAAGCGGATGAGAGTCATAGTCGTGTTTTTGAGGACCCATGTGTACACACCGGTGATCACATTTAACTGCTTGGCTCTATGTTGTCTCACCAGGTAGCAGTAATTCCACTGGACTGGTGGTTGGCAGCCAGCGTAAGATTGCCAAAATTGCCCTGTGAGTGAAAGTAGCTCCTTTTAGGAAGGTAAAATGCCTATCCTGTGAAGAATGAAGATAAATCTTTAGTCTTTTACTACCTAACTTAGGTAACAACTGTCATAACCAACATTAACTGAGTGATAGTACGGATGAGTAGTGCACTAAGGGATTTACTTGTCTTTCTTCAAGTTAATCCTATTAGAATTTGTCACTTAATATAAATGTAGTTTGAGGGTTTTTTTTTTTTTTGGCACAAGAAATACAAGAGTCGACAAAAAACACTCAGTCTCTCATCCTCCTGAAGCACTGTGATGATTATCTCCACTTTACAGAGGAGAAAACCGAGGTTTAGCAAGGTTATATAGCCTGCCTAAGATGATATTACCAGTAAATGGCAGAGACGGGACCAAACTCATATGGAATATAGGCACCTCACTGCCTAGCAAAAGTTTTGAGTGTCCAACTTCCTTATTTAACAGGGGAATTGGCAAAATGTTTGTTTCTGTACCATGGATGTCAGTGGCTGTTCTTAATGATCGATACTCAAGGTGACTTTCCAGTATTTTCAGAGATTCCCAATACGCTTCCAATCGAGGAGGCACAGCTATTCCTATTTAGATTGAGGGGCATGGAGAGTTCGAGCCCAGCGCCGAAGGCGCAGAGGAAGTCCACACTTTGCCTGCCCTTGCGTGAAACTCTATTTTCCCCAGTTTTCACTCCTTGTAGGCTACTGCTTGATGACCGTGGCCTAAAGTAATTCAGGCCGTGGACTGTAACTGTGGCCAGTGCTCTGCTCAGATTGTTCCCTGGCCAGTGAGGTGGGACAGACGGCACATTCAGACTTAGCACATGCATCTGAATCAGTAGCCGTGTCCCGGAAGGAAAGTACAATTGCTTTATGTGTCAAGGCAACAATGTCTTGGAATTGCTGAAGGAATTATAATTATGCTTGCTTGTTTCCCCAGAATCAAACAGTGAGTGAAGGGAAGGCGGCTTTGCCGAGTACACATTATTCTTTTTCATTTTTTTATGGCACAAAATGTACACCGGAAATAGCAATAGTGACCATTTCTTTTTTGATAACCTTAATTTGTTCTCATTTGAAGCCTTAAAATTTATGAATGGTGTTAATGGAAATCTTTTAGTGTAACTATGTAGGTGCCGTGTTTTTAACCTCTTACCCCCACCTCTGTGAGGGGAAATTCGTCTTGCAAAGCTTTTACAAGAAGTACATTTCATGTGAGCACGAATCTCCCATTTTGTGTCTCTTTCCCCCATATTTTTACTCCACCTCTGCTGGCCAGTATTGCATTAACGGCATTAGGATTTTTATTTTCCCGATCTAAGGGCAGAAGAATTGGACCCCTTATAGCTGGTAATTTATCAAACAGTTTCTCTATCACAAAGAACATTTTTTTTCTTCTCTCTGGGTTTCTGGCAGCTCATCTCACCCTGCCAGGGGGAGATTGAACACTTTAATCTTTTGAAGAGTTCACATCAGAAGATTTCACCACATGCCTCTAAGATTTCACCTCATGAGAAATTCCCCTTAAAATCTGTGGTTTTGCCTCTTCCCAGGACCTTTTGAATTCCATAATGGTGTCATGTGTTGGCTGTGGAGTTTGCTCGCTTTGAAGCAAATACAGATGCTTTTACTAGTCTCTTTTGAAAGAAAAAGGTTGGTGGTAATGTTAGGAGGAGGGTTGGAAATCCTTCAACAGCCAGAAGATGATCTTTGGATAATTCGGGATGCACCCTGGGGCATTCTTAATACCCCACCTCCTGAGGCAGGAGTAAATATTAACGCTCTGATTTCTGGTCTCTGGGAGAAATACTTGTAGTAGAGTAGCAGGTCCTCTCCCCTCAGCAACGCACAGCTCAGAGCATGTGAGGTTTCCTCTGAACTCGGGCTGCACGTTGGCACCTGCTGGGAAAATGTGGGGAAATACCAACACCTAGCCCCCATCCCCCACCTGGTCAATTAAATCACAACTCCTGATTTGGAGGCTAGGAACCAGAGACTCTCAGAGCTTCTTAAGCAATTCTAGTGTGCCCCTCGTGCTCATCCTGGGTCCTGGTGGGGGCGAGAGAGCTCTGGAGGGAAGTGGAAGGCTTAATCATCACACTCTGTCCATCTGCACCGGCTGCCCTGCCTGCGTTTTTTCCCCTTTGCTCCTCAGACGTGTGGCAAGCAGCTGCCTAGAGCAAGGATGAAGTGGATGGCCAAGGGCAGCAACTCTCCTGGGCACGCTGAGTGCCCAGAGCCTGACAAATGGCATCGAAGCAACTGGTGGGCATGCTTCATGTGCATCACCTATTAAGAGGAGCGATCTAAGCAAACATCCTTAGGCTTTTTCTCCCATTTCCAGCAACGGACCTTCTGTCACAGGCCTGCCTTCCCTTGGCATTCCAAAGAACGTTCCCATTCAGGGCAGCACGTGGGGCCGGTCCTTTTTCCACGGTGATATTGACTTCCACTGCCCGTGGCACCTGCGCTGGGCTGGCTGGTTCCCTCAGGAGAGCTCCAGCGCCCAAACTTCTCTGACAGGGGTGCAAAGGAAACATGTTCCAAACAGAAAGTAAAGGCCAGAGGAGAAGGGGAGAAGGCAGATTTTCAGCTTTGCTGGGCTAGTGCTCCTAAATGAAATAGAGACAATTTTTTAAACTGAAAAATTAGGAAATTTAGTTGCTTTGATTAGACTGTTTGTCTCATGTCTCACTGATTATTCCCAGGATTTGTGCAAATTTAGATTAGCGTGAAATGAAGAACTTCATGAGGCAGGAGAGGGATGCTGCACTTTGCAAGTCTTCTGTTTTATCCTGGGTCTTCCCAGAACGGCCCTCTCGACCACAGATTCTGTTAGCGATTCTTCTTTTTTTTTTTTTTTTAAGATTTTATTTATTTGACAGAGAGACGGAACACAAGCAGAGCGATTCTTCTTTACAAAAAAAACAATGTATCAAACAACAAAACTGTGTAGTTAAATATAGGCACGGACCTATGTGTCTTAAAAATGAATCCTTACTGTTTTAATGTTACAAAAGGGAAATATGTTTATTACAGTAGAGTTAGCACATATTAATTAACAATAAAAAAAATCCCACTATCACATCATCCAATTTAAAAGTCCTTGCTGACTTTTTCTCTTCCTCCATCCCTTGCAACCAAAATGGAATTTCATAGTGGCTGACTGTTTTACAACCCGCTTTTATTTTTTACTGAATATATGCACATATTTCTGTGTGTTTATTTAATATTACTTGAAGGTTGCATAGTAGTCCATAATGTGGATACATTTTAATTCATTTAAGTGAGGTCTACACATGGGCATTTAAGTTGTGTCTAATTTTTTTCTGTTTCATCTATGATATTCTGCAATAAATATACTTACCTAAACATTCAGACATATCCTATGATGTGCTGAAAATACTTTCTGGAGCTGCAGGGGGGTAAGAGCCCTGACTATAGTGTTGGCGGATTTTCCGGGGTGGTTGTGCCCCTCTCCTACCTTGAACAGCTTCAAGCTGCCGGTGCTGACCCTGAATGCACGGCTGGGAGGCGTGAGGTGTGAGTGGATGGTTCTCACAAGCCGGCACAACTGGGACCACCCGTGCTACGATTTGAGGATAAATCCCTGAAAGTGGAGTTTCTGGGTCAAAGGGCATGGACACTGTCAAAGGTTTTTATCGGTTTTGTCGAGCTCTCCTCCAGAAAGATCAAAATTTGTAGCCCTGCCAGGAGCAGATGGGCGGGTTCGCAATCTTCTGATTTCCCCAGGGTCTCATCTGTCCTAGTTGGAAGGGACTCCCTCCGCAGGCAGTGAGAGAGGTCTGTCTCGGGGAATTTCCCAGGTCCGTAGGCCAGGCCACCGACCTCTTGGCCGCACATTCAAATATAAAAGGAAGAGCCGGCCTGAGTCTTCGAGGTGCCTCTTTGACCTCTGAGATTTTAGGAGAAGGTAAGTACAAAACAACAACAACAGAGATGCCAGGAGGTGATTCATAATAAATACCAAACACAAGTGATGTAAAGGTTTGGAGGATGGAGAACAGGTGTATAGGAGCCTGGTTAAGAAAGCCTTCGCGGCGGGGAGGACTGTTCCAAAAGGTCTTCGCTGGTGTCTGGGCTGCTGGGTCTTCATCAACAGGTTTTCGATCACTGAAGTCGGGATTCTCAGCATCCGCGGCCGACTGACGGAAGCGGGAGGCCCTGAGGAGAAGAACGGCCCCGTTTGTCTGGAGGACACTCTGCAGGGCGGGCCTTGCCACCACCTGCGACCTTACGTGAGAGGCCAGGCCCAGAATGGGAGCCCCGCCCATGGTTCTAGCCAGTTTTTCTCAGCCGACCCCCACCTCACTACCGTAGCTTGTCTCCCCTTTCCACGTTAGGGGTTAAAAAAATCCAAATTGTAATGCGTATCTCCACTCCCGGCCCAAGAGCGGGGCCGGTGGACAGAGGTGTGCGGTGCCAATTAGATCTGCTGCTCTGTTCCTCGCCCGGGACCAGCCCTCCCACGGTGCGCTCGGGCTTGTACAACCCAAATATCAGGTAACATGAAGGCTTGCGTTCTGTGTGGAGAGCTGTCCCCCGAATTTACCGATGTTTGCGGCATCTGATCACTCCTGAGCCAGAGAAAGCCAGGAGGAGAATCTTTTATTTTTCCTGTTGACCTTTGAAAAGTAGCATCCTGTGACTTTCTCCATAAAGCCCCTGACCTTCAAGCAGCTAAATCTTCAACTTTTCCACCAATTATTGCACTTTTCCCCAATGTTTTCTTTAGTAGATAGGGAATGGCATGGGTGTTTGCTTTTGCCCCCGGGAGGGGAGCTGCAGGAGGGAGTGGGGCTGTGTCTGGAGGGCGAGGCCCTCCCTGCACAGCACCTTCCTTCCCCTGCCTGGGAGCCTAGGACGTTAACAGCCCACTGGGGATGCCTTCAAATGAGACAGGAAACATTTTAGGGAACAAAATGGTTTTAAAAAACCATTCTCACACCAGATGAAATCTCAGATCTTGCAATTTTGTTTTGTCTTTTCCCCTCCTCGGCCCTTCCCCTTTGAAGTCTGAGGCGCCTTTCTTTGTGCAAATGCAGTTGTGACTGGTGGATTGTGGTTTATTTTAAGGCAAGAAAAGGAGTGGAGCAAAGACACGCCTCTTTTCACCCATTAGTAAAATTCGAGCACACGCAACCTTGTGCAGACATGCAGAGGACGATGCGGAGCACGGAGATGCTTGGGCTGGGGTCCCCGTGCCCTGCTGGTTGGGGGGCTCTGGGTCCGTGTTCTGGCACTGTGATGACAATGTAGGCTTGGAGATTTACATTCTCCTTTCGTTCCCAGGCCAGCTTGTTGCCCCCACCTCAGTTCAGAGCTCTGTTCTTTTGGGTCTTAAGGATTATAGTCGACTCCATATTCATTCTCCTTAGAATCTGTATCTCTGACCAATCTTTTCTGCATACTGTAGCCAGAAAAATGCTGAAATGTCAAATCAACCTGATTACGTCCCTGTCTTCCCGTTTTGTACAGGATAAACTCTAAGTCCACTACTTACCCCTCGCAGTGTTTCTTAGTTAACTGCCATCTAGCCTTCCAGCCTTAACTCCTAGCTCTGTTTCTGGATCACTCACAGGCTCTAAAGTGATGCACTTACCAGGCAGCATCACGTTGCCAAGACCAAGAGCAAAGACCTTGTCTGCCAAGAAGTCTTTGTTGGAATGCCACCCGAGGGAACACTTCCTGCTTGGAATCAGATATCTTCTCATTTGTATCATTCATAGATTTTTTAGGATCGATGGGGGCTTTTGCTATCTTTGTTCAATCTTCCAGCATTATAGATGAGGGAACTAAAGTTCGGGGATGAAGTGAATGACCCCAAGCCACCAATAATGACAAGACCAACTGCCATTTATTGATGGCTTTCCTATACTCCTGGCCAAGTGTTTAAAACATCTCACTGAATTAGCTCAACATGCTTACTCAATTACAGAGAACTGGAGGCCCAGAGAGGTTCAGTGACTCCCTAAGTCACTGGTTCAGCCAGCTTACCCAGACAGCCAGCACTGGGCCCAGCTCATGGCCCGCTGCCTGGCTCCAAGGCCTCCCTCACTCCGCCCTCCTGTGATGCATGTCATGGGATGCTTTGTTATATTTGTGGATTTACCTCATTGGTCCAGCTCCATTTGTAGGTTTCTGGGTAGCAGGGCACATGCTGTCCTTCTTACACTCCCGCCTCCAGGACGGGGCAGGGAACTGGCCGGTTCCATGCCCACATTGTGAGAAGTGTGAACACATTACATCCTGTTGACCTCATTGTACCTCTATGGCATAGATATTTTTATCTCCACTTAATCAAGGAGGAAATTGATGCTTTAAAGATCCATGGTTCACCCTGGGTCACGCTTCGAGGCAGGACCAGGTTTTCAACTTACGTCTGGCTCTGAAATCCGTGTTTCCCTCCCACACAAGGCTTTGCTGATGTATACACCCTAAGAAGGGTAACATCATAGCATCACAAATCTCCTGCAGGCATGGAATTGTGTCCAGTAATCCTTCTGTGCTGATGGGGTCAGAGGCCTGTGGGCTGGGCAGGTTTGGGAAGTCTTGTGTTACTTACTGTGAAATGATCCCTAAGCCTCCAGTTGACTAGACAAGAAAGGAGTGTTCACCAGGATCCAGGGTGGGATCAATGAGGACAAGTCATGTCAAATTAGCCCCATTCATCTTGGGATAGCAGGTAGTGTTACCAGACGTATAGGCCAGTCTGGGAAATGACAGAAACACCATGTAACTAGAACTTTTCAGGGAGTTTAAAAAATTCCTAGAATAACCTTATAGACACATGAAGAAGTAAAGATCGGTAATAACTTCTAGAACTTTCTATAATTGTACCTCAAGTGAAACTGATTAATAGATTGAAGAGATATTGATGAGCAGATTGAAATAGTCTTAGCTAATTTACTATTTTCAATACTTTTAAAAAATATTTTATTTATTTATTTGAGAGAGAGACTGTGCAAGCGGCAGTGTATGGGGAGGAGCAGAGGGAGAGACAGAATCTCAAGCAAATGCCCCTCTGAGCAGGGAGCCTGTCATGGGGCTCGATCTCACAACCCTGAGATCATGATTTGAGCCAAAATCAAGAGTTGGACACCCAACCAACTAAGCCACCCAGGTGCCCCTTAACACGTTTTTTTTTTTTTTTTTTTTTTTTTTTTAGTAGTCTCCACACCCAGCACCCAGCATGGAACCCAGCATGGGGCATGAACTCATGACCCTGAGATCAAGACCTGAGCTGAGATCAAGAGTTGGACGCTTAACCAACTCAGCCAGCCAGGCACCCCTGTTGTTTTCAACACTTTAATCAATAGCTTGGAGGAAGTACCAGAGGGTATGCCACGCTCTCTGGTGGGTGTAGGAGTTGACACTTTCCATACTCCCTCCTCCTTGGATGTCTCTCCTTTTTAGGGACCCTTGACAAAATTTCCTTATTTTTTTGGCCACTGGCTTTTTTCAGTTTCTTATATGGGTTCTTTATCCTTAGCCTGTTTTTAGAGATAACCCAGGTTCTCAAGATTCTTTCTTGGGCATCCTTACCTCTCACTCATGGAGAGGCCCCCTGCTTCCATGGATTCACTTCGCATCTTTCAAAATGACAGCTCATGACTTGCAGACCCAGCTGAGGTTGGGTATCTTTGTTTTACTGTCCCACACATGCTTCATATTCTACCAAGCCCAAACTCAACCCTTTCTCTTCCCCCACAAACCCAGTCCTCCTCCTGAAGTCAGTGGATAGACCTCTTCTTTGCCATTTGTCCTTGCCAAAAATTCCAGCCGAGACCTCTGGTTTCATTCTCTTTTCCCACTGTCACTTACAGTATCTGTTATTTCTAAATTCCTAAATATGCCCATCCTCCCCCATCTCCATTGCTGTCACTGTCGCTCCTGCCAGCGTCATGCCTCAGACTGTGGAAAGTTTCCTAAGTCATGACTTGTAACTGCTGCTCTGCATCTGGTCTTGCTCCCTTCATAACGTACTCGGGGGTGTAGCCAGAGTGGTCCTTTGAAAGTACCAATGCGGTCAGAGCACTGGGCGGAATATGTCAAGTCAGTTGTTTCTGTACGTCTTGCTCCCAGTTTCTGACAGAACTACTCTGCCTGCATGCTGTGCACCTGTTTACTCTTCCCTCAAGACTCCAGTGCCCTGGACACAACACTCCAGGACGGGAATTTTATTTACATCTGGAATAGGGCACGCTTTCTCTCATTTGGGGGGGACACTGTGTATGTGGTTCCTTTTGCCTGAAATATCCTTCCCTCCACTGGTGTATGTAGGTAGTTCCTGCTCACATTTTCTTTCTCATCTTAGATTTCCTTTCCTTCAAAAACCTCTGATGCTCCAAGCCTGACTTAGCTGTTCTTTTTATGTGCTCACCCAGCCATCACTTATATAGAGGTGGAATGACCCAAAAAGGGGGTATCCAAAGACTTATGGAAGAAATTTTACCCTTTGGGCTCAAATGCTCAGGGATATGCTGAGGTTTAGCAACGTTTGATGTATTTTGTTAACAAATAATATAAATGACACAAACCTGGTGGGAAATCCACCTGATATCATCTTTCTGTGGGTAAAAGTGATGCACTCCCCAGAGACCCTCCTTGTGTTCCTAGACAAGCCTCACATGGGATTTTTGCCCGACTGTGCATCTCCTACACTTCCCAATGTTTTCCTTGCTTAACTGGACAGATTTCTACCAGAGCAAGCTAGCACTCAACCCAGCATTTAACTGCTCTGCTGTGGATAACAGTTGATTTTTTTGTGACATGCCCACAACTTTGATTCCGACAACTTTCCTCTTATGATTTTGTGTTGTTGTTTAATTACACGAATTATAAGGGATATGACCCTGGAATTTGGGAAGAAAATTAAAAATAATTTAAAAAAAGTTGGTGAATAAAGCTGACAGCTCATTTATCAATGCCAATTCGATTGCCTACTCATGGCTGGTAGGTGAAGAACTCCATTAATCAAATTTGTAACTTATGGTTGACATTTGAAGCAGTAAGGCTTCATGTCTTTAATTTGTGAAAATATTACTAAGCTATTGCCTATTTGCCTATTTTCTTCTTGAGATTTTTTTTTTTTTTTGATTATTGCAGTGTGTTCATTAGTCTGCTTGGATAACATTTAAAAACACATGTATATAAAATCATACTGCATTGAAACACATACTAGTAGTAAACATCTTGTAATAACAAAAACATCACTGGCACATTGTAGGCTCTCAACATTTATTGACTTAAAGTGAATACTGTTCATATTTTTATTTATTTTAACTTCAGAGCGTTCTTTTATTTTTGGTTTTTATCTGCAGGTATTTCCAATTTGCTTTTCATAGTTTAGAGAATTTAATTTCAATGTATAGTAACTGTTTGCTTTTTATTATGATAATATCCATGATAGATATTGACTTGAAAAATATAAAATCATGTATTAGGAAAAAATGATGTTGAAATTTAAAAAGAATAGTCATTTCATCCAATTCAACCAGTTGACTCCTGAGAGTGAGTTTTTAATTCTTTATTTTATTATTTTTATGTCTCACCTGAGTCTTAAATAATCATGGAGAAAACACACTGTACTGTTTTATTAAGACATAAATAGCTATTCTCTAGGCAGGAAAATATAGTAAAATGTAATATTCCACTGTTGAGGTAAAGAAGTTAAGAGTAGTACAGAATTGTACACAGAAATGCTACTTCCTAAAGACTAGTACTGAAGACAGCAGATCTGGGAAAGTCTTGATGGGCTGGCCCAGGAAAATACAGGTCTGAACAGTTACCCAAGTGTGGCAAGTTAACGCCACAAGCAAATAGTATTTCTGTGTTTCATGCTTTTTACTTACTTATGGAAACAGATTCATTTTTTGATAGGGTTACAATGAGTAATTTCAAACTTTAAAAAGTACAGTTGATCCTTGAACAATGTGGGGGTTGGAGGCACTGATCCCCACACAGCTGAAAATCCATGCATAACTTTTGACTCCCTTAATTCAGCTAATAGCCTACTGTTCACCAGAAGTCTCACAGATAATAGTCAATTAATACATATTTTGTATGTTATATGTATTGCATTCTGTATTTTTATAATAAAGAAAGGTAGTTAAAAGAAAATGTCATCAAGAAAATCATAACAAAGGGAAAATACATTAATAGTATTGTAGTCTGTTTCTTGAAAAAAAGATTCATGTGTAAGTGGACCCATGTAGTTCAAACTCGGGCTGTTCAAGGGTCAACTGTAATTCTGACTTCACATAAATAAGAAGAAATCAACTTTGAATTTGAGGACAAAACTGTTACTTTGCCTGTAAGGCCCAAATGTCTGAAATCTTTTGGGGGGTTTAACACAAGCACTAGTAACTTGATATTTGCATTACTACAAATGCTTTATTAAATAGGCATGGCCCTTTCATTAAACTTTTTACCAAATTTGGGAACTTTTTTGGTCATTATTTGTTTCCATTATTTACTTCTGCCCCATTCTCTCTTCTCTCCTTCTGTGATTCTTGTAGGTATAGTATGTGTAGGTGCTATTGTCCAATAGATTTCTGAGCATCTGTTCATGTTCCTTCAATCATTTTTTTCCCATTTAGTCAGAATGAATAGTTTCTATTTATCTATCATCAGGTTCACTGAATCTTCTGCCACTTCTAATGTTATTAAGTCACAGCCATTAAAATTTCAACTTAGTTGCATATTCAGCTCTAGAATTTACATTTTTTAGGACTCCATTTTTCTGAAAGCAGTTTTAGATTCACAGCAAACTTGAGGGAAAAATAGAATGATTTCTCATATGCCCCTTGCCCCCACGCATGCATAGCCTGCCCCCTTATCGACATCCCCCACCAGCGGTTCATTTGTTACAAATGACACATCATAACCACCCAAAGTCCCTAGTTTCCATATGGTTCACTCTTGGTGCTGCACATTCTACCGGTTTGGGCAAATGTATAATGGCATGTGTTCACCATTCCGGTGCCATACGGAACATTTTCACTGGCCTAAAAATCCTCTGTGCCCCACCTATACATCCCTCCCCTTCTCCTTCTGGTGACCAGTGTCTTTTCACAGTCATAATTTTGTCTTTTCCAGAGAGTCATATAGTTGGAATCATACAATATATAGCCTTTCCAGGTTGGCTTCTTGAGCTTAGTAATATGAATTTAATTTTCCTCCATGTCTTTTCAAGGCTTGATTGCTTATTTCCTTGTTGGGACCACACTTTATTTCTCCACTCACCTACTAAAGGGCAATTTGTTTGCTTCTAAGTTTTGGTAATGATGAAGAAAGCTGTTATAAGCACTTGTGTGCAGGTTTTTTTGGTGGAATTTACATTGTTTTGCAGTTCTATTTCTCTCCTGAGATTACCCATTTATTAATCCATTATGAGAATATTTCCTTCTGTTGTTATGTGCAAACAATGAATCATGGAACACTACATCAAAAACTAATGATGTAATGTATGGTGATTAACATAACATAAAAAAAAGAATATTTCCCTCTGAGTCCCTGAATACTTTTGTGTTAGTTTCTTTAAAATTTTGTCTGCTAATTGCAACATCTAGATCATCTGGGATATGATTTTTTTTTTACTGCTTTTTCTCTTTAATTTTGGTCAGTTTTCCTATTTCTTCATATGTCTAGTGATTTTCAATTTAATTTCAGGCATAGGACTATGTTATAGAGAGCATGGATTCTGTTCTATTCCTCTGAAGAGCATTGTTTTTCATTCTCATAGCAGTTAACGTGTCTGGACTCGAACTCCAAATTCTGTCTCCCCACAGAGGGTAGAAGCTGAAATCCCTGCTTTATTAGTTAAGTTTTCAGCGGCTATTTTCTCATAGGGATCACCGAGGTTTCTGTGCGCACATAGTTTCAGAGTCAGAGTTCAGCTTGTGGCATCTCTTTCCCTTCCACGATTTCCTCCCATCTTTGCAGCTGCTCTGCCATCTGTCTTCTCCATCCTCTGACACTGTTTGCTGGTAGGGCTCCCTGCTGCACGAGATGCATGGAGTGGGGTGTATCCTTGGTCAAAAAGCCACAAACTCACAAATCTTGTTATAGGTCTTTTCATCTTTTCAGGGTAGACGCCACTCCACTGCCCTTTATTTGGTCATTATTAATGCCTTAGGCTTTAAAAAACTGTTTGTCCATATTTTCTAACTGTTTTCTGCAAAAGGGTAATCTGACCATGCAAATCCTCCATTACTTCCTTTTTGTTAAATTTTGATGACTCTGAGTGGTCCTGTAATTTGCATAGAACATGTTGGTGATTGGTCAGTTTTAATGATGTGGGTTATTTTATACACAGAACTAACAGAGGTCAAGGATGTTATAGTGGAGAAGAGCTGGGGTGCAAAATGAGTGATCTGGCATTTTTTCAAATAGGGTCTTAAAATGGTAAATCCCAAGACTAAATCCCAAGAATAAAGGTATTTATTCATGCAATGATTTTTTTACAAAATTTATTGAACAGATAATTTATAAAAACTGATGCAAAATGTGCTTGGATGAATATTTAAAATGAGTCAGATGTGGAAGACTGTTCTCAAGGTACTAAAAACCCAGAAAAAGCAGGAATATATAGCCTATGTTGTGACGGTGAACAGAGCTGGAAAACAGAAGGGACAGGGCCCTAATCCTTTGCCTAAGAACATCTTTTACCACTGAAATAGCATGTGCCCTGTGGGCTGATCTAAATGAAAGGTGCCAATAGTTAAATAGCAAAATCCCAGATAGCTGAATTCTTGGGGGAAAATAGGAAGACAAGCAGATAAATGTTTGAAACAGAAAATAAAGGAATTATAATTTCTGCACAATATGGAGCTCGTTATAAGGAATGCTCAATTACAAAGTTCTATTCCACATTATAAAGCACCAGACATTTTAATGCTTGTAGATGGAAGTAGGGTAAATGTTTGGAATTGAAGAGAGAGCACTGTAGTCTCCAGAGGGTAAATATTCCAGGAAAGCAAATTTCTTAAAATGTGCAGAAAAGGTGTGAACTTTGAGCAGTTATGGCCAGGAAGGCTGATAATTCTCTCTGTACAAAGGAGAAACCCATGCATGCCCATGAAGGTGGCATGGGACGTGGCAGGGTCAGGCAGAGCCAGTCATGGAAGAAGTGTGAAATTAGACCAGCTTGGGTCAGAAATTTCCCTTAGGACACACACTACAGGTTTCATCAAGTCTCTGGCCAGTGGGGATTTGACATTTATACAAGAAGCATTATAGATAGATAAATAGACAGACAGATAGATAAATAGATAGATAGATGATAGATAAATATAGATAGATGGATAATGATAGATGTAGAGATAGAGATACATGGGTAAATAGAGAGAGATACGCGTATAGATATCTAAACACACACATACGAAATGGGGCTTTGGGCCACTGTTCAGAACAGCACGCATAGTTCTCATTTCCTTTGTTGGGCCATGGTTCTCAGTTCTTTTGCTGCCTTTTACAAAGAAGCCCTTCTAAAGTTTGTTTCTGAATAGATAGAGCTCAAAGGAAAATTGTTTCAAGATTTTGGCTGTGGAATGGGCAAGCCAATCTGGCAATTAAATAAGACTGGTTAAATAAGATACAATACATGGATGTGCAACAAGTCCTAATTGAAATGAATGATTATAAAATTAAGATTGGAGAAATTTTTGTTTACAAATTTTTATAAATCCAGTTTAAATCACAAGAAAATATATTGTTTTGATGAAGCTTTGTCTTTACGCTGTGCGATACCGTATTAAGTACAATAGGCAATGGATCTCTAACAATGAATTTAAAATGGCAATAAGCCCTGATACCTTTGTGTGAGAGAGAACAACTTTAAAAAGCAAGATACATGGTTACACAATGCAAACACATAAACAGATTCTAAGCTCTGTGAACTGTGCATTTAGTATGTGCGTTGTGAGTTGCATGTGTGAGTGGAAAGAGTTTTTCCCGAAATGAATGACTTCTTGGAAGCCATACCAATACGTTTCTTTGTATCTGGTTACCAGCCAAGCATTAAAGTCCTCCAGATCAAGGTGTCCATAATTACCTTCATGGCTTCTATTAGAATGTCGTTCCATTCCCAATACTGGCCTCTACTTTGGTCCTGGAACACCAGCTTCTTCTAGTTCATGACTTGAATCCTGCCCCTTTCCCAGAATTCACATGTAGTTTATCTGAATTTTAGGATTATTTAGCATTGAGTAAAGTAAAAACAATCTGAAGGAGTTCAAAGTTGCAAGAATTTTTCAATCTAATAATCTATTTTAACAAACTTTTACTGCTGTATGGCATGTAAAAAAGTGCACAGATCATAACCATATAGCTCAGTGAATTTTCACAACGTGATTACATCTGTTTAGTCACAGCCCAAATCAAGAAGCAAAATATATCAGTGCCACTGAAATGCCCCTGTGCTTCTCTCAATCATTATTGCTACTCCAAAGGCAATTGCTATTCTGAATTCTAAAACTGTAGATGGGTTTTGCTACTCTTGAACTTTATATAAAGGGAATAATACAAGATATACTATTTTTTATTCATGTTCCTTTCCTCAATGTTAGAAGACTCATCCATGCTATGACAGGTAGCTGCAGTCCATTTTCCTTGTTATATAGAATTTCATTTTATGGTCAGATCAAACTTGCTTATTCATTCTCTTGTTGATGGATTCTGATTTTTGGTTATCATAAATAATACTGCTATGGACGTTCCTGTATGGGTCTTTGAGTGCACAAAAACACACATTTCTGTGTGGACCCAGCAATATAATTTCTGAGTCCTAGGGTATCCATACATTCAATCTCGAAGATACTGCTTGATAGTTTCCCAAAGTGATATACAAATAAATATACACTCATACCAACAATGTATGTGTTCCAGTTGCTCCACATCTTGCCAGCTCTTGCTTTGGGCAGTCTTTTTAATTTTAGGTTTTTTTGGTGGTTATATAGTAGTAACTTGTTATACTTTTAATCTGCATTTCTTTGACGACTAAGTGGCTAAGGACATTTTGTATATTTATGGACCAGTTGGAAATCTTATTTTGAGAAAGCTTTTTGTCTGTTTTTCTGTTTGGTTGTCTGTCTCTTTCTTATTAGTTTGTAAGAGTTCTTTTTTTAAATTTAAAATCAATTAATTAACATATAATGTTTTATTAGTTTGAGATAGAGTTTAGTGATTCATCAGTTGCATATAATACCCAGTGCTCATTACATCACGTGCCCTCCTTAATGCCCATCACCCAGCTACCCCATCCCCCCAACCCATTCCCCTCCAGCAACCTTCAGTTTTTTTCCTAGAGTTAAGAGTATCTTATGGTTTGTTCTTTATATAATGTTTATGTGTGTACACAGTGTAAGGGATTCAGTGTAGCTGCAGATTAGAACTCACCCAAGCCCTCCATTGTTCGTGAGGGCCCCCTGGAATCTCTGCAGGATGTCAGGTTAAACATATTTCTACCATTTTGGATGCGTTCCCTGGTAGGACCAGGCCCAGGGGGAGGTGAGAAAGAATAGTCTTCATGGCATGCTCACTTCTTGCCTTCTCTGCTTGCCTGAAACAAATGGGAGCAGGTTAACATTCACCTGGGTGCTCAGTTCAAACTGTCCCAATGATGATATCAGGACCAATAACCCCCTGAAACCTGGCACCAGTTGGCAACATTCACCAAATGTTCTGCAGGAGTGCCGAAGTAGCAAGGAAATGAACATCTCCCATGTTCCACAAAGAGCTGGGGGGGGGTCCCAGAAATTAAAGGACCCTTGGATGACCTCTTTCTCCTGACAGACAGTGACCTCAGCTTTGCCTAGACACTTCCAGTGGTGGGAAGTTTCATCTGTATTTTTCAAGGCAAAGGGACCCATTATTGGTCAGCTCCAATTATGAGAAAATCCTGATTTCTATTTAATATGAAATGTGGCTCCCGTTCCGTCTATCCACTGATCCTCGCTCTGCCCCTAGGAGGTAGCAGGTGTTAGGGCACTTGTCCCCATCCCTTGAGTACCTGAGACAGCCATCTTGTCATTATGTCTTCTCAACTGTTCCTTTAGACTGAAAACAACAACTAACCTTTTTGGAATAAACATCTTTAAGCAGATAAAGAAAAAAAGCACGATGGTCAAACAATGCACTAAAATCGAAGATAAGGAATTTATCGAGGACATTTTCTTGTTTGGTAACATCCATCATTTTCCCCTTTGTTTCTTTTTCCTCTTATTAAACAGTGATTACCAAGTGGCTCCCAGTAGGCTCATTAAAATCCCTAACTTCCTTTATTACAGGTAATGCCCCTCATTTTGTAGACCGGTTTCCTTCTGCCTGCTTACACCTGCTGTTACCTTTTTTTGGATTATTGTCAACAGAATAATTTGGCAGTGGGGATCTTTTAAATGTGTGACCCTGGTGAATAGCACAGCATTGCTCGAATTTTCCTTTTGTGTGTGTTGTTCATATTTTAAGGTAATTGGCAGAACCGTTGTAATGTGTCTGCTCATTTGTAGGAGGAACTGTCATTCATAATTCTGTTTCCTGAAATTCAGGAAATTTCATAGAACTGTTCTCAACACATCCTGCACTGTGAGGTTCGACCTTTAAGGGAAGAGCAGGGCAAAACCCCCAAAAAGAGACATCTGTTGATTCCCGGTAATAAAGAACACTCTGGCCCTTTGGAGCAGTTCTTTTTTAGGCTTGAAATGGACTATTTGTAAGCATTTATTCATTCTGTAGTCGATAAATATGTATGAAGTTCCTGCTTTAGTCCCGCACCGGGCTCAAGTATTGAGAATACATTGGTGAAAGTTGCCCTTCCTGAGCTTACCTGCCGGCTGGGGAGACGGGGAACAAATGTGGACTTTGCACTCTTAACAATGCGGCCCCTATACCTTCTGGTGTCGCTGCTGCAAGTGCTACCGTAATTACCTCTGCTTAGACTACTCTCCCTACTCCCCTCGCTATGGCTACTGCTACCGTCAATGAGCGCTGTGGTGTCCCGGCTCCTCCCACTGCTGCTAAGTTCCTGCGGCCCCCCTATTTCACTCCTGCCGCCGAATAGCCACGTGACCTTCAACACAGTCCTTAACCTCCCCGGATGTTCTTCTCCCCTGTACAATAGAAGCACATATGCGCTTCTGCCTGCCAGGGGGCAATTACCCATGGTACCAAAAAATAAAGAGGGGGTGTTGGTCTACCGGTTTGTGGGGGAATGTGATTTTTGAAAAGTTTACTTACGGAAGAATTCTCCTTTCCTGTGTTCATAGGGACTATGAATCTCTGAGTCTGCACCAAATTTATCTGCTGCAAAACCTGTTTTTGGAGGGGTAGGGGTTGTTTCTCAGTGTTAACAAAGACAATTTCTGAGAAAAAAAAGTCTCTTGTTCTGGGGAACAGATTTTTGTCCCTACATATTGAACTGTGAACTGTGTTTTTTTCAAAGAACTTCCCCGCTTTAATATTCTGTGGCTCTACTGGGTCTTAAAATCGCTCAGTCCTGGGGCAGGCAACCTTGCATCCTACTGTGTGTGAGATGAGCTAATTATTAATAGTGCTCCCTTTTTCTTTAACATTTTTCCCACTCTGAACAACAAATGACAGGGTCGGCTCACCTAACATGGTGATCCTCACTCGTTCTTGTGGAGATGGATTTTGTGGATTGCTTCACTTGCTCCCAGAGTTCCCGAACACACAATGCTCATTGGATATTGAGTAATAGGAACATTCTCCTTCCTCATCTCCTCTCACCTGATCAACCCCCATTTCCCTTGTGTGATTCTCTGTTTGGATAAAGAACAATAAACAGGGCTACATTTCATTAGCTGGGGGCAGAGCAGTGAGCGTTTAGTGAGCACTCAGCCCTGGGATAGTTGCTATGACACATAAAATAAATACGAGGCATGATCTTCGCCTTTAAGGAGCTCCAAACCTAACGCTGTTTGGGGAAGCATGAATTTGGCAAAGCATTTTAAAATGTAATAAATTTATTAAATAGCAAACATTCTCACAATGATTAATAAGACAAGCCAGTTACATTTATCCTCTCTGCTTTCATTTTGGTTTTTGTTTTGTTTTGTTTGGGTTTTTGTAGCACGTGCAACCATCATCTGAACAAAAGCCTATGGATTGGATCATGCAACTAGGCTCCTAAGCTTCCATTTTTAATTTGTGACATTGATTTGATATTATTAGTTTTTCCATTCTTTTCAACTCTCATATTTCCCCTGGTTCCACATGGCAGGGATATGCACTCGTCTCAGACGGAAGTTCAGCCTAGAATAAAAAGGGAAATTTAATTTTTGGATGGATTTCTTAGACAAGCAACAGAAACAATAGCCAGAAAGCCAAACTGACTTTGATTTATAAGAACTAGGGTTTCCTGAGAAAATAGTAAAGATTTTGGGGGACTAAAAAAGTTAGGATTTGAATATCAGGAGCCAAGCTTAGAACACTACACACAGAGGATCTAACAAACCCTTTAAAGGAAAAGGGAAATTGATTACACTATAATCATCTTCCTCTCCTAAAGGAGATATGATTCAAAAGTAGGCTAATGTGAAAGTGTTGGAGGGAGGGTGACCGAACATAGGGAGCCCAAGAAAGTCTTCGTCGCTCACTCATTATCCACTAACCCTGGGGAGGACAGAGCCTAGCAGATACTTTGGGGAGGACACCAGAGCCGGACATCACACCTCACTTTCCAGGCTAGTGCCGAGGAAGACTCATGCTCTTATAGAGAAACTGCATGTTCCAAATAGCCGTGGAACCATGGAGTGTCTGATCCAGACAGCAAATGAACACTTCTAGGGAGAGCCTTCTAACTCGCCCACTGGTGGCAGGGGCGATGTTCTGCTGTCCGCAGCATGGCGGTTCTGAACAGCCCTCTCCCCAAAGAGGATGAAAACAGTGCCAAGAAACCCAGCAGCTGGGGGTTGCCTGGGGTCAGGACAAGGATGGAGAGGCTGGAGAAGGTGCCAGAGCAGAACACCCAGGGGCCAGGAGGGTCAAGCTGAACCTCAGCAGGTTCAACATTAGCAGCCAGTGGGAGGTGGAGGGAGCAGAGACAGGAGAGGCACAGAAGCCAGGAAGTCTCTTCTGCTGTGGGGGCCACATCCAAGCCTCTGAGAGGTGGGAGGGGAGATGCCGGAAAGATAGGCAGAGTGGGGGAGGGTTCTGAGTTGACTATTCCTGTACAAGAGACTTGTTTAAACTGCCAAGCGGTTGAATTTTGTTGAATCGACAATTTTAATGAAGATTTCTACCACCCCTCCAAAATAAGAGCTTGAAAAATAAAGCACATCTGAGTAGTGACCGTAGATGCAGAACCTGCTCACTAGCATTAGCTGAGGAGTTTGGCTGTTCCACACACGGCAGAGGTTTTCAAGGCAGGAAGGACATTCTAAGTTCAAAGAAGAGGAACTTGGCCTCCATGAATGAGAATAGATGCTTTTTTCATCTTAAAGCAGGTTTCATACGTATTGTAAACAACGATTCGACCTGCTCTAGGCTATTGCTAAGAAGGAAGGTGGTTTTTGTTTTGTTTTGTTTTGTTTTGTTTTGTTAATGTGTACATTTCTCTAGTGTTTGTAGTAGCTTACTGAGGTCTTACCTTATAAACTGATTAGGAGTTGACTTATTTTGAACCCTGTGAATTAAATGAAATCTGATATTTCCTATGCTTCCCATTTCTGATTTTCTACCTCTCACTTTCAATGCACAACTTCCCCGTTACCTGTTGCTGACCCTCATTCCCCACGTGGCTCTACCTGTCTGCATCCTCACACACCGCCCGGATTTTGGAACCTGTCAAAACCACCATCCTTCAGTGCATCATCCTGGCACTGGAGGGTAATTAGGGCTATGAGTTATAAATTTAAATGAACTGACACACCTAAAGTCATAACTGGTTTTAAAAACTAGGTCTTCTCTTGAAAAATAAGTATAAATTGGACTTTTTATAAATTAGATCACTTAAATTATACTAAAGTGGTCTGATGAAAGCGTCTAATTGTGAGTTATCTTGAAAAAGTGACAAATTACTTTATGGATAAATTAATTACCATTTATTCATTCAAGTAATTTGTGTATGCATGTGTTTGGGCACTGTGCTAGGTCCTTAATTTATCTTGGTTGAAAATCCATTTTGTTAAACGTGGAGTTTGCTTATCCTTATTGCTGTCCTCTGTATAGTGACAGTAGAGTCTCTTCTAAAGGTTGTCGAGAGGGGCGCCTGGGTGGATTGGATGAGCGTCTGCCTTTGGCTCAGGTCATGGTTCCCGGGGTCCTGGGATCGAGCCCTGCTTCGGGCTCCCTGCTCAGCAGGGAGTTTGCTTTTCTCTTTGCCTCTGCCTCTCCCCTCCACTCGTGCTCTCTCTCTCTCTCAAATAAGTAAATACAATTTTTTTTTTAAAAAAAAAGGTTGTCCAGAGAAAAGGTACAAACATATGTTTTAAAGAAGATAATAATTTTACTTTGAGTATTATAAAATCCCCAATTCATTATTTCCATATTTATTTCACCTTTATTTCAGAGAGCCTTGGACTGCTGGAGGTAGTGCCAACATGGTCAAGTTCCTTACATGACCAGGCAGTGGGCGCACATCGCGAGTGCTGGCTTCCACAGGCAGGCCTGTGCTCTGAGGGGAGCACATCCACCCAGCATTCTTTCGGTAGCAAGAATTTGAAAGCTGAAAAGGAACAATGGCAACTTGGCCTATCATTTATTTCAACAAAGCAAATCATGAATTATCGAGCCACTGCAATTTTGTTTTTTCATTTAGTAACCATCTGTTAAATACCTATTCACTCTTAGATGCTGTAGATATAGCATAAATCTGCTCATTCTCAGATAAATCTATATCTCAAATAAATCTATATCTGAGAATTTATCTGAGAATAAGTCATGTGTGACAAACACATAATTCATTAAAATACACCATTTATATATTATTCAACAACTCTCTAGTAATGCTTTGTATGTGTTTGGAGACAAACATTTCATTAGGTGTTACTTGTACTGTGCTGGATGAGGGGCAGGGAGGAGCAGTTCACTTACGAGGCAGAGCAGATACTGTAGAGAGCTGTTAGAAAGAGCTTTTCTAGAAGAAAACACTTGAATTGAGCCTTAATATTGGGGGAAGGAGTACTGCAAGTATCAGAATTGAGACATGGAGGGTGAACGTTGATGATAAGGGAAAATAATGTGCACTGCAGCTTAGGCTAAAATAAAGTTCCTGTCCAGGTGTTTTAGACATAAGCAAATAGACATGAGGATTTTTGTCTTGTTTTGTTTTTGTTTTTCTGTAGAGACTGCCTTGAAAGAAAGTTTGAGTATATGTCCAGCAGCTTAAGTTTTTATTGGTTATTCATTATTTGGTCAGTGTCACTTCTATTCATTTAAGAGAGGTATCTGTTTGTCTACATTGACAATTTTGGCAGATTCTGCTAGTTGTCTAACTCTGGGCGCTGGGAACTTAGCATAAAGACTACATTTCCCAGAGTCCTTTGCCACCGAGGATGGTCATGTGACCATGCTCTGGCGAATCACTTTGGGTCTTCCAGAAAGGTGCAAAGTGGGATGTTAGCAGGGAGGTGTTCCCTCTTGGTCCTCTCCGCCCTCTTTCATGTCTGGAATACAGGTGTAATGGCTGGACCCAGGGCTGACATCCGTTAGCCCGGTAGGTACAGTACCTACTGTCTGCCCTACTTTAGGGACCCATGAAAAAATTTACATTCCTTTTAAAATCAGAAGAAAGAAAAATAAACTTTTTAATTGAAGAAAATGTTTTAATACAATGTTCACATATCTGCCTTTATGCCAATGTAGTCCTAAAATGTAATTTTTAAAAGTTTCTGAAGGATCCATGAAAGCAAAAGTGCCCAGGGCCAGCGGAGCCGCCCCTCAATAAGGACTGAGCGAGAGACAGCGACCCCAGAGCTAGTGGGGCTGCCCCCGCAGCATGGGCGGCCCCCCGCGGGCTTCTAATGCGTGCCGAGGGAACCCTCCTGTGCTTAGGCTGCGGTAGTGGGGTGTCGGTTACCTGCATTTCCTAACGAATGCAGCCATTTCTCCCGCCGTCCCTGCCTGACTGCCAGGTGCTAACTGCAAACAAGTGAAGCGGTAGCATCCATCTTTCAACTGACCATGTATACATTAGCAAGGTCCGCTTAAGAGCTCTGTTTGAGAAGACTGGGTCAGTGGGTTACTGAACTCACAAAACACAAACTCTCAAACAGCTCCCAGCATTAAAAAGAAAGAAAGAAAGAAGAAAGAAAGAAAGAAAGAAAGAAAGAAAGAAAGGAAGGAAGGAAGGAAGGAAGGAAGGAAGGAAGGAAGAGAAAGCATTTCCCTGTATGTCTAGTGTAGGGCTCCCACCCAAAGTGGGCTCAGTGGCATTGCATCTGAATACGAATCCATTCCAGCCAGCTTTCTGGAGGTTTTAGACTGTTTTCTCACTTCAAAATCACCAGACACAGGAAAATGCCTCTCTCTTTATTCACAGGTTTCTTAGGGAATAGGAAGAGATTTTTTTTCTCCTAAACATGCCCTGGGGTCCTCTCAGGGTCTTCCCTTTCATTCCAGAGCCCACTCTGAGGTCTGTTCTGCCCTGCAGCCTCATGCCCCCCACCTCCATGCCTCAAGTGGAAAAACCCCTGGTGTAACATGTAACAAATAACAAAACTCATTCACACCGACTTCTTCCAAAACAGATGATTTCCAGCTCCTCTTAAGCTCATTCAAATGCACGCCGTGGTTTGCATTAATAAATATGCTGATGCCCTCGGTTCAGGACTCTCTCTGCTTCCTTGGTTTGGATCTGAGGAGGTGACAAGTCCAAGGCCTGGTGGTTCGTAAGACAGGCCACTGAGATTTCAAAACCTTTGTGAAATATTTACATTTTTAGTGGAAGTAAAGGATGACTCAGAGATGTTCCTTCTTTCAGGAGCTCTGTGCTCCTTGGCATCTTATGATTTATCTAAATAATCTTAAAAAGGGCTGAGGAAAGGCTCACTAGATAATAACAAATCAATAAAAGCGTCAGTAATAACAGAGCATTTTTCTCTCTGTCTCTCTCTCTTCTATGTGTAGCATAAACAAGAGTAGGCCAGGTTGAGCCCATTTTGCTTTCATTTATAAGAGCAGTTTTTGTGGCACATTGATTTTCAGCAGCTCGGTAAAAGCTGGCTAAAATATTAGTTTGTACATTAGATGCAACATCTTGGCTTCCAGCCTTGATCACAAGTCCGAGAGAGAAGAAAGTTGCTTAGATAAAAGAGGTGAGTCTGAGCAAAGGAGTCTGATTCCCGTGGAGAAAATGAAAGAAAAGGATTAAAGTAGGTCCCAAATGGAGATGGGGCGAAGCAGAAAAATGATCCTTCATTTGGGAAAGAAAACAAAGGGCCAGAATTAGAGTTATTTGCAGGTGTAAATTGGGAGACCAAATGGACCAGAAGCGCAGAAATTCTCCAGTGCCCATGCCAAGGTGGGACGAGCCCACCCGGACCCCCCCAGCAGCTCGTGGGGGTTCAGTGCGAGCCTGGCTGTTGTGTGCTCTTTCTTGCTTCCTGCCTCCATTGAACAGGGCTTCTCTGCTTCTCTTCCTCCTTCTCCTTTCTTAATGCTCATCAGGGGCGCAATTGTGAAAAAGACCTTGAAACTTACCTTTCTGGTGTTGCTCTATCAGCTTTATTGACACATATTTAAATGTTACTTTTATTATATCCTAGGGTAGTAGAAGATCCTAAATTATATCTGCTACGTCTATGCAGCTGTTACATAATTGTTACATGCCCCATCACGCTTTACTGTCAGACCATTGACGCTTTGGGAGCTGTTCCTACAAGGTATTAAGAAAAAGAGAGACAGAGAGAAATAATGTCATTAATAGTTTGCCGGTAAGAGGCTCAACATTATTTCAAAACAAACTTTGCACCACTGTTTTATTTTTAAAAACAGAGCTTAGGCATCTCTGAGTCTTGAGCAGATGGATAATTTTATGCATTTATAGTGAAGGTTCTCTGAATGCTTCATTATGGCTCTTCTTTCCCACTGGTGAATTATGTACATTTATGTGGCAGTTAAAACTCTCAAATGGCCCCATGGAGGCATGGATTGCATGAAGCTAGGCTGCCTTCAAATGCCTTTCAGGTGGCCTCAGCTAATCCATTGCATGAGCTCTGCTTCTTTTCCTTTCCAGAACACCAAGAGACGTAAGAACAAATGCCAATAACAGAGCAAAGAAGCAACATCCTTCCCAGGGGAGTGCTGAAATGTTTCCAAGTATAATAACTAGATTGTTTTTAAAAATATATTAATTCATCCCTTCTTTATGCTTTCACATCACTTGACATGGATTTCTGTCATTGAACTTATAGTAATCACTTTATTTACTTAAAGAGTTTTCTGTCCTCCTTCTTTATACCTGTTCTGAGTTCTTGTGGGGGGAAGGGTGATGTCCCAGAGCCATCATGGTTAAGGGCACCAACAGCATAGGCTGTGGGAGGTCCAGAGCCAGACCCCAGCTGATCCACATAATGGCTGTGTGACTTTGGGCAAGTTATTAGCCTCTCTGAGCCTCTGTCCTTTTATGTGCAAAATCAGGCCAGTGCTCACAACCTCTGTCTATGGAAGATTTGGTAATGGCTGTAAACAGCCTATCCCAGAACCTGAGATAAAGTAGGTGCCCAAGAGTTGTTTGCTGAGTTGAACTGAATTAAATGCTTAATTTGCTTTGTTTGACACAAGCTCTTGCCAATTAAGAGATTCCAACAATGCCTAAATGAGATATGGAAAACAAAACATCTTTTCCCTAGGAATAATGTTTCATACTGCATTCTAGAAGCCTTCCCTATTTTATTCCTATAAAAAAGTCTCTTAGAAGCCTAGCTGATCTGCAGTGGCAAGGACCTAGCTTAGCTTAATTTGGGGGAGGCCACAGTTTCATTTTACCACAATTATATGTCTGTTAAGACACATTCCATGAGTTGTCCTTGTAGCCTAAATATATCAGCTTTCATCAACTCTAGAAAGTGCAAGTAGAGAGTATTTTACTTTTGGAAATGGGATTCGATACAGTGAGCCATGAAGATTTGACATGCTGCAGTTGTCTCTTAAAAGGAAATGGACCCTTCTGTGCTTCCAGGCCCAAAGGGGAAACATAGGGCATTCCCCCTTTGCTGCGACTAGATTGCAAGGGGGGGCGGTACAGAGGGTGTGCTGTGAGCGCATGGGGGTGTTCTCTTGAAAATGGGGCTAGAATGCCTTTAGGAATAAGCAGGGTGCTCCGGGCCTGTGATTGCCTCTGTCCAGCTCCGCGGGCCACTGTGCGCTGGTAGGAAACTCAGCTTTAGAGCTTGCCTGCTTGGCAGTTTCCATGACTGCTGAGTCACTCGGTGCCAGGGGCAGCTGACTTTGCTGGGAAGGAAGAGATTTCCTACAATGCATTGAATGCAGCACAGGAGACCGCGGGCCGGCCCAGGGGCCAGAGATCTGCCTCTGCATGGTCATGGCATGATTTGGCTTGGCTTCCATTTTTAAAAAGCCTTGGTAAGCTCTAGAAGGTAACCGCTTACCTTGTTTGTCCTTCATTTCAAGCAATTTGAAAACTACTCACTTGTTTATGGACCAGGCTGTACAGGATCTTCCACAGTGACACTTAAATGGAAGGGGGCTGGGGATTTTCTTCTTCTGTGATCCTGTTCCTTCTGTTGTTGTTTGTTTAGTAGCGAGGGGCTTCTTTGCTTTTGGAGTTGGGTGTATACATTAGGATCAGTTATTTTTTTAAAAGAATTATTTATTTGAGAGAGCGAGAGAGAGCAAGCAGAGGGAGAGGGAGACAAGCAGACTCCCCGCTGAGCATGGAGCCTGACTCCGGGCTTGATCCCACGACCTTGAGATCATGACCTGAGCCGAAATCAAGGGTCAGACGCTCAACCAACTGAGCCACCCAGGCTCCCCAAGGATCAATTGTACACATTAGGGCCAGTGGTCCACAATGCCTTTGGTCTTCCCTCTGGCACCACATTTCCAACCAATTCTCTCCTAAAAACTACCTGGAAAGGAGCATTCTCCCATAGTGGAATTCAAGATCCTGTCAGCTTTCTCTCTAGCCTTCAAAACAGAATGACATAGAAAGCTCATTTGCAAGAAATAGGTAATGCATATGGCACAAATTTGGGTATTCTTCCCCTTCCTGAAAGATCCTCAATCCACATTTTTCATGCACTCACTTGCTACAAGTATATAATTAAATACAAAATTCCTCATAATGGTCAAGTCTATTCTTTCAGAAGCCCCAGAAATGCTTCAAAAAGCAGACACTAACAAAGCCTTTCAAGAGAAAAGAAAATGTTATAATAAACCAGGAAAAAAAAAACATAAAAGAAAAAATATGAAAGGGAAAAAAATAGGTAAACAGCATGTTGAAAAGACAGGAAATCTTTCCAGAAAAGCCAATCAATGAAGAAAAAGAATTCATTAGGAAAAGTTGACTTCCACTAAGAAAAAACTGTGTCTGAAGAATTAAGCTGACAAAAAGCCAATTAAAAAAAACCTCTAAAACAATGAAAGCATACAGTTGCTTTATATCATACACAATGCAGAGCTGAAGTTTTTTCTGTTGATAAAAAGACCTCCTTTGAACCAAAAACCAACCCGCTATCCAAGTCTTCCAAGTCCTTCCCGGGTTGCCCAGTGCTCCAGTGGAAATGTGAATGCCGAACATAAGGGGCTTTGGTGTTTATCTGATCCACTCAAAACGTCCACGTATAGCTAAGAAAATGGGAGAGAAAGGTTGCTTTTTGGAGGCAATCCTTATGTTTGCATCCCTAGCTCCACTAGACTGAGTGCAGTTTGAATCTCAAGGGCCCCCATCCAGAGTCAAGAACATGGTGGAGAGTCAAGGTTTCTGGCTTGCTGGCGTTCTCCAGGAACTGTGTGGAGCTGCCGTGTTTAAGGGCTCCAGCTCTCTGCAAGCCAGCTGACCATACTGCCATTGGCTCCCATCTCCATTAGTGTCCCGAGCCAGACCACAAGCAGCTGAAAGCTAGGAGACAATGGGCGGTGGAGGGCCCACAGCATCCTAGCTCCTTCCTCTCTTCCTGGTCACAGTCGCTATGACAGTGGGCACCATTACATCATCTTTGGACCCTTCAGCATTGCTCTATTTTATAAAAAAAAATGATGGCAGTGGGAGAAGAAAGATGTTACAGGGAAACTGAAGAGGAAGGAAGAAAATTAAGGAAGCTTTATCCTTGCACTTCTTCCTTTTATGGCTGTTAGCCTTTCCCGAACTCGGGGCTTACTGCTGTTGGCAGTAAGGGAGGGATTCCCTATGCTTGGAGTTTCTCACAGGGGTCTTGGTTTATGATCAGAATTTGAGGGATGAGTCAACGAACGGACTCTATGAATTGATTGTGCTTGAGTAATATTTGATTTTCAAGGTTGCTCATTTGGTTAGCAAGTGCTCATTGAGTACCGACTCTACTCTTGCCTTAGGGATCGAGTGAGAGCAGAGAATAAGACAGACAAGGGCCCAGTGGGGAAGGAGTAAAGAAATCAGGGAAGAAATAAATCAATATAATACAAATCTTAGGCCATCAGAGAAGCTGTAGGAGAATGCAAGTTGTCCGGAATGTGGTAGAAGGGGCATCAGTGGCCACTTCCGGCCGCGCGGCACGGAAGAGTGAGGATGGGAGAAGATGCGTGCAGCCTGAGATGTGAAAGCAGCAGCCAGCAGCAGAACAGGTGAGAGCCGCAGCTAAGACCACGGGCGGGAACTAGTTTGTTGTGTTTGAGCTGGAGAAGGCAGGCCAGCCCAGCTGGAGCGCTTGGGCCAAGGCAGAGGGAGGTATGGAACAGGATCAAAAGATGGGCAGAAGCTCTTCATGTAGGGCTCTGCCATAAAAATAGATTTGCGGATGATCAATAATTAAAGCTACGATAAAAGCTTTCTAGAGCGCTACCAATATTGAGCAGTGACTGTCCTGTGCGGTACTAGTACTCCTTGTGCATTATTTCTGATCTCTAGGACAGCATTTTCGACATTATAATCCTTGTGGTGCAGATGAAAAAGTTGATTCTGAGAGGCTTGGTGCCCTGCTGTAGGCCAGCCAGCTATTAAGTGGCTGAGCTGGATTCAGATGTGGGCCCCCCTGACCTGGCGCCTTAGCTCAGACCTCCACAGAGGGGCCTTTCGCTCACCTGCACACACTATAACGCCATGCCTGACTCCTTCTCCCAGTGACTCCAGTCCAGCAGGTCTGAGGTGGGGCCCAGAGACACCTGCACTTTCGGGAAGTTCCCCAGGGCATCCCCAAATCAGCTGAGATTATAACAGAACTATAGCTCTGTTCTTGCAATTTTCCACAAAACTTTAAATAATCAATCAATTAAGCAAACAGACAACAATGAACACGTGGCCCTCATGTCTGAGAGGAGCCAGCATGCCTTCTTCCAATGCAGGTCAGATGTTTGAGACGTGTTCCTCCCTCACCATGGAACAGCACCCCCCCCCCCCCACCAGACGTGAGACGCTCAATTCAGGGACCCCTGTCTCTTGCCTATTCGAACTCTTTTTCTTTCCTGAGAGTGTCAGTCAATACAAAGACTCACAGGAGCTCAGAAAGGGAATGCCAGACTTTTCACTAATGAAATATTTTTCTGCAGAAGCATGGATGTGGTAGCGGATTTTGAGATGACGGACTGGAGGTTTTCTGCACGGGGTGCCCAATATTTCCCTGGACCCGTCACATAGTTACATGCTGCTGCTAGAAAGGCCAGGCATAGATCTCTGCGGTGATTTTTCTTTTTCCAATTCATTCTTTTATCTTTAATTGCTTTGTTAATGTGTTGCCTCTGTTATATGAATGAAGAGCAGACATAGGTTTCTATCAATGGGTATTTAGCACTAAGTTCAGAAACAGATTGCTGACCTATAGCTATCCAGAACCAAACTCCTCACCTTGCCCTTCCTCCTGCCCCCACAGTGCTCCTTAGGTCACTCAGTGGTGACCCGTCCTTCCCACAGCTCAGGCCATAATCCTTAGCATGACTTTTGACTCCTTTTTTTCTTTACACTCCAAATTTGATCCATCAGCAAATCGTATCTTCCATATCTTCAAATATGTCCTGATGAGGCTTAGAATAGAAAAAAAGTTTTGTCCAAATTACATGTCAGGGTTGAAGCCAGAATTTGAATCCCAAATCTCATCCTCCAGAGTTGTTCATCCTCTTCTCTCTCCACCATGGGAAGAACGGATGTGGGAAGTTTATTTTGTGTGTAGAGGCTGTTAACGTGAGAAGGGGACTTTGGGACATCAGACTCCGAGTTAGGTTGGAATCAGATTGTGGAGGGCTTTCCATTCTAGGGTGGTCAGTTTGAATTTTATTCCACAAACCATAGACATTTCATGTTCTGAGGATAGAGTAAGGACAGAAGCTAACCTCCACTTCAGGAAGATTCATCTGGCCAGAGAGCACAAGATGACTAGAAGATGGGAGCGTCTTGAAGGGGCGACTACAACAGTGGTCTGGACAGAGGCACGGAGGCTCAGAGTGATTGCATGGCAGCTGGAGAGAAAGCAATGACATCAGGTATTTCAGGGGTCAGTGGAACAAAACTTCACAATTTATTGGATTTTGGACGTAAGGAAGGAAGACACAAAGATCGTGATTTTTTTCCACTTTCTCAAAGTAAAAGTAACATAGAATCACATGCACCAAGATTGACGTTTTGAATCTCTGAGTGAAAAATGATGGTGATGTCGTTAACAGAGTTTATTTTGGAAGGAAATGAGAAGTTCTACTGATTTCGAGCCATTTGTGGGTCACATTGCTGAAGTTACATGGTATGGGGATGCAGAGGCTGTGTGTGGTTCAAGTTACAGACTTAGTGGTCACTCCATGCCCTTCACTTTCATATCAGTGATGTTTTGGACTAAGTGGTCCAAAATTCCCCCTTCAAGAATCACCTAGGCAATCTTGATTATATATAAAATATACAAACTATTTTGATGGCCGAGTTGGACTCACAACGCACTAAGCTCCTATGAATGAAGTGGGACCATTTGTGTAACACTGAGACACTCAAATGTCTATGCTGTTGGTGGAAGATTCTAGTTTTTAGTATGTGGCTGCAAGGGGGGAGACCACTCAGGACCTTATGTTTCTTGTTGTGAGTTCTGCATAGAATAAAACAATCTCTTCTAAGGTTTTACCACAGGAATGGCCTCATACTATTTTTGGGGTTGCAGTGTATTCTATCTATATAGTGCAGGAGCCCCCAAGCCAGACAATAATGTAAAAAGTCATCCTAGGCTCACAGTACTTTCAGGGCATCTGTAAAATTAAATACAAGAGACCTGTAGTTATATGCCCTCGCCCAAGGTCACATGAGAGTCCCTCAGATAGAGTCCCACTGAAGACATGCACATAAAGGAAAGACGCCAGTATGACTAGTTCTCAGAGAGATGCTGTGATGTCGAGGGAAGGGATAGAATAGTAGATTGGAGTAGAGTGAAGGGCCCACAAGCAGACACATACACGAGCAAAAACTGAGAAACGGCCTTATAAATCAGTGGGGAAAGGGTAGAACTCACTAATGAGTCAGTAGTCATTGTTGGTACTATTAAATTTCAAAAATCAAGATTATGTTTGTACCTCCCCCTGTGCACCAAAAATCAATGAAAGGTGTGAACAGCAAAACTTTTAGAAGATCGTATGAAAATATATTCCTGATCTTATAGAAAACATTTCCTAAATATGGCACGCAAAGCACAAACTTACAGGGAAAGACTGATTAATGGACAATATTAAAAATGAAGACTCTCTACAATGAGAGATGGTTTTAAACAATTGGAAAGACTGGAGGAAGATATTTGCAAATGCAGAGATCCTACAGAGGATTATTATCCAGAATATATTATAAGATTCAACAGTTCAATAAAAAAGATAAGTGAAATAAGTAAAAATTAAGCAAGCCATATAAATAGGAAATTTACAAAGAGAACCACTAAATGGTCAAAAAAATATGGAAGAACGTTCAACCATTTGATTTTGTACAGATTAAAGTAACAATGAGATGTGATTAGATACCCCCACCCTGACCATGGTTGGTGTGGGGTACAAATTCAGAGGGAAGACACCCTCACACCCTGTTGATGAGAATGTGAATGGTGGCATCACTTTGGAGGACAATTCAGCAAAAGTAGTAATACTGAATACACCCATACCCTGTGATCCACAACGTCCTTTCTGGGTACATACCCTCGAGTCTAGGACCTGGGGAGACTTGTACGTGTACTCGATGAGTCCTAGGAGTGGCAGTGTACAGAGAGATAAGAAAAAAGCATTGAAGATGGGTCCTTGCAGAACCTCTATGGAGGAAGGAAGAAGCAGGAGGAAGAAGATCTGGAAAGACTGGAGAAGAGCTAAGAAAATAGAGGTTAGTGCTGTCAAAGACAGCGAATCTCCAGAAAGAGGATTGGTTAGTTGTATTCAATGCTACTAAGTTTAAGGAGGATGATATCGTCAAAGGGGCTGTTAATGCTGTTTGTTGGGAAATCATCAAGGAAAATCTTAAAAGAGCTTTAAACAGAGAGATGAGGACTGTCCTCCAAGGGATTAACCTATGTGTGTTGAGATGGGATAGAAGCCTGGAGTGGTAGTCTGAAAAAGCCAGGATAGACTATCCAATAAGCCTGAATGTGAGAGGAGAGAAGAAAATCAGTTATTCCTTGCTGGATGTGGCAGGATTGGGGGAAAGATCGTTTTTGTCTGGAGGCGCGAGACTTGAGCTGTTTGCCAAGAGGTAGGGAGAATCAAGATGCAGTTGGGACGGAAGAAAGTGATGGAGTGAGTTCCTTACCCGTAAGATTTCATTTCTACTGCGGAAAAGACAAACAAGGGTGTTGTACGTACTTTCAGTTGAAATTTAACCGTGTGCACTGGGAAGTAAGGGACCTTTGTGGAAAGAAACACTAGAGAGTATGCAAGTGCTTAATAATTATGATTCGAGGAACAGTCACATTTGAAAAATGTATTGTTTATAATTGCACTTGTTTTAAGACTTCTTCTGGTTTTCTGTTTCTTTTTGGTCAGGCAAGGAAAGAGTATCACCAGAAGATGGGTGGAATCTTTCCTGTCTTTTCTTCATAAACGTTTGGCAAGAGTTCAGGCTTGGTGTGTGTAATGTATTAGAGGAAACTATAGTATACCTTCTTCAGAACAAGGGTTTCATTTATTTGTTTGTTTGTTTTAAAATCTCTTTTCTCTCGCACAGTCGGGAGAAAGTCTGGGGGAAAATTCTAATTGTATTTTCTTTCCAAGAGATTTCAAAAGAATATAAATACACTCTGGTGGTCTTTCTTTTGGCATGGACAGAGATGGTTTACTCAGCCTCAACTTGGCTTCCTGTGTCTTGGCTACTTCCTTCCTTTGGCCCAACCTGTGCCCTCAGATACTGTGTAGGGGTCACCTGGCCCAGCCTTGGCTGGCCACATGGCATATCTGCTGACTCTCAACTCAGTACACATAACATAAAGCAGCTAAGGGTAACCCAGAGGCTTAACTCAAGGCTTCTCTCTGAAATCATACTGGACCAATACCGTCAGGTTGACACACAGAAGTCTATAAGAAAACCTTTTCCCAGAGCCCCAAGGGGGAAAGTCGGGGTATGGGGGTGGTGGCATGAGCCTCCCCCTGCTCCCTGTGTTACACAGAGTTTCCTGAAACTCCCCTTTCTTTCAGGAGACAGCCTGGACAGTCATACCTTTCACTCTGTACTCTGTGTCCCTCACCATGTCCTAAACTGTAAAAGTATCAGCCTTTTCTTTTTCTTGCCTTATATAATTTTCTACTAGTAGTAGGACAGGTCTCATCCTCCTAAACGGAAAGGGTAACTCGCTCTATTCTAGGAGAGATTGATTTGATGAAGGTCCTCAAGGCCTGGTTCTTGATTTGCTCAGGAATAGAGTTGTAAACATTTTTGAAGCATGCTCATTTAACTTGACGACCTGGAAGTCAAACTTATCAGGAATCCTTTTTTTGTTACATTATTATTAATAAACATGAATTTTAATGGCTACACTTAACTTGCTAATTCTGGTTGATTAAATGATGAAGAACCAATCCTGGGGACAATCAAACCAAAAGAGGATGTCAGAAAGAGAGGAAGTTTTGTTGATACAACTAATGGGTAAGGTTGCCTTCAATCATTAAGAACCAATATTAGAATAGCAGTAGCTGTGCTTTGGGAGTTTACAAAAACAAAATAACCTTGGGGCGCCTGGGTGGCTCAGTCGGTTAAGCATCTGCCTTAGGCTCAGGTCATGATCCTGGGGTCCTGGTATCGAGCCCCACATCGGGTTCTTTGCTTGTTGGGGAGTCTGCTTTTCCCTCTCCCTCTCCCTCTGTGCTCTCTTGCTCTCTCGCAAATAAATAAATAAATAAATAATCTCAAAGAAAAACTAAACAAAACAGAAAAAAAAAAAAAACCCAACATAAGCTCGAATTACTTCAGTGAAAAGGTCAAAATAAAGTCTTGCCATCTTTTATTTACCAATTTATGGACGGTGAGTGCAGAAGTTAGGTGTAAAGGATAAATTTTCTCCTTTGTAAAATTGCATCTATTTTTGAGGTCATGGTCACAAAATGGCGGCTGCATGCCAGAAAGTTCCCGGCTCATCTCCTGAGAGTTCACTGGGTACAACGTATTGTCAGAAAGCTCTGGGGGCTACTTGCTCAAGAAGTTTTGCTGCCATATCGATCAGAAGATGTTTACAAAATTTTAAGGAGCTCTCCATTGAAAGGCCTATTTCCCCAAGGTCCTGCAAGACAAGTTTCCCTCAGGGCTAAGGTCATCCTGTCCTACCACATGCCTGAAGCTGCTGGAGCTGAATGTTTCCAAAGACAGGCGATCCTGTCATCTTCGGCTATTTATGTCTTGTCATGTGGTGACATGTGGAATCCTAGCCCTTCTCTCCCTTCTCCCCTGGCACTGAGCGACCATCTGAGATAGTGACTTGAACTTGCCCTGTTGCTGGTATGCCTATTCCATCGACGAGAAGGCAAAATGTTTTCTTATTTCAACGACTTGCCTCCCAACCTTCTATCCAAAGATTTTAACGTGGAGAAAACACGTACAGAGATACCGTATAGAGAGATGGGGAGAAGCTCTAAAAGCACCATCTGTGATTTGTGTCTAATGGCATCTCTTTGGTTCGAGATGAAGCCCAGTATTCTTGCTGTGGACATCATGGCCCCGAGGGACCTACATCCCTTCCCGTACCGCTGCTTCTCTTTCTCTTGCCCCTCCAGCCTTACCAGCCATCTTCAGTGCTGCCCAGCATTCCCGTCCACTCCATCTTCCTTCAGGACATTCCAGGTCCTTCTCATCCTTCCCAATCAGCTTCTTCATGCTCTACCACCCCAGGTGGGCACTGCGCCCTGTGCTTTTTCCTCGTATTTTAGTTGTAATTAATCACTCTAACGATTATTGGCTCGACTTCTTTGCCTCCACTAGGTGTTAGTTCCAGAAATGCAGAGAACCCCATGTCTTTCTTTTATCACTGTGCTTCTGCTGCTTAGTAGTTATATGGTGGGTGTTTCTGAATGAATGGATGCTCTTTTTTAGAGTCTACCAAACCTAGAATGTCCACGGATTTCTTGTGGATCTATGAGGTGCTAAGCATCCCTGGAGATTCAGAGTTGAATTGGATAGTCTCTATGCTCAAGGACCACATATTCTTGTGGTTTTCAAGTCTGTTTCCTACTTGCAGCCCAAATGAACTTTTGGATTTAGAATTCACCTGTACGTTGTAACAATCCAGGTCTGATGTACAGAAGCAACGATTGGCGTGTAATGAAAGGGAAGTTGTGGATGCTTAAGAAAAGGCAAGACGTGCTAACTGATTTGCAATTGGAGTTGGATTTAAATGGAGGGAGGTGAGGGCAGAGAGAAACTAAGGAAGAGGATCTGGATTTAGGAAGAGGATGAGGTCCGACAGGTGGGAGAAACCACAGGAGGCCGAGTGGTATGCAAACACCAGAGTAGGGTGTTGAGCGTAGACAGAGGGGGGCAGCAGAATAGAGGCCAAAGCAACCCTGTCTGCCTGTGGAGCCTTCTGGAAAGTGGGCTTTCTGCACTAGAGGGTGTGGGAGCTGGACCTCAGAGGCTGGACATAGAAAGGAGGGCTTGATAGAGGAACGGCAGACACTTGCTGCTGATTTCCACCCTGAGCAAAGGAGAGACACGGCCAAGTCCCTCCCCACTCCGAGACCCTGTGAGCCTGCCATTGCCTGGTAGCTCTGACCTCTCTGTGGGGTGATTGTACTGTGTGTGACTAGAGAAGGTGAACAGAGGATGCTGTCAAGCCTGGTGGAAACATTTCCAGATTCTTGGAGACCTACCCATGTTTCAAGGCAGAGGCCACAGAGCCAGTACAAAGAAGGGGCAGGAGGGGCGCCTGGGTGGCTCAGTCAGTTGAGTGTGGGGTTCGGCTCAGGTCCTGATCTCATGGGTCATGAGATGGGACACACCCCCTTGCCCCCACTGTTGGGCTCCACGGGGAGTCTGCTTGAAGATTCTCTCCCTCCCTCTGACCCTCCCCCCTCCACTCTCTGTCTCCCTCTCTCAAATAAATAAATAAGTCTTAAAAAAATTAAAAGAAGTAGAAGGGGTTCCAGAACAGGGAAGGATGGTACCTTGGGGGGAGGGAGGGAGGGATGGGGGAGGCTGAACACCAAGGCAGTCTAATTAGGAGACGCTTTTTTTTCCCTGGCACTGGAAGGCAGGAAAGGGTGGTCACTCTTCCCTGGGCCCCTGTAGAAAAAGACTGACTTAACACACCTGCGCTCTAACAATTACCCAGTTAATTCTTTGTTAACCTGCCTCCCTGCCCGAGAATGGGATTTCCCTTCAGGCATACCAGTCATGCCCGTTTCTCTCCTGTAGGAACAAAGTCAAGTGGAGTCTGAGGTGGGCCGAGCAGGTGGGTAACGTTGCCTTCTGCATTCTCAACTGGGGACGTGAAAAATACTGGGTTTTGAAGAATAATGCATGCGATTATTAATTTCCCAGGAATGTGGGAGAAAAGCAAAAGCTCTAATTACTGAGAAAGGGGTCCCTGAACTTCAGGGCATCCTGAACGCTTCATTCTAGGAAGGTTCTTAGGGAGACAAGGGAGAGAGCAGAGCGGAGAAGAGAAGAGAAAACAGACGAGGGGGTGCAAGGAAAGAAGAAAATAAAAAAAAAAAAAGAGGAGGAAAGAATAAGATGAAAAAAGGGAAACAGCAGACTTGTTCCTGTGACCCTGGACAGTAAAGGGGCCTGCTCAGGATTTTCAGTCTGCTTAACATTTTGAGAAATAATGTTTTCAGAGACTCCCACGAGGTTCTGTGGGAGAGAACAGAAGGGGCCAGCTGGGAGAATGTAAAATCCTTACAGATTGCTGATGTCCTAACATCTCTGTGATAAAGAGACATTACATCCATGAGGAGGGTGAGTGCGGGAGAAGATGGATTTAAAGATGGGCTCTGGCCCTTATGAAAAAATCACATTTCCGATTCACTAAGGCTGGAAGTGGCCCTCAATCTTTAATAACTCTTTTCATGCCATATATCTCGAGATACAGTTCAAAACTGTAAGATTGCAACTGGGTTATACATAAATAGGTTAAACTTGTTTTTTTTAGTTTTTACAAGTTTGAATCTAAATGATAAAAAAATCTAAATGATAAATTTCATCTTTGCAAAAGAAAGTGAATTGCAGTTTTCCTAAATAAATACTTAACAAACAAAATGCAAACGTCTTTGAATCTGAAAGCTTTCCTGTGAATAACATTGGGGTTTTTGCCAGGGGTAGGCTTTGAAACATTCTGTAAAGCTTTTAAAGAAAAGACTGTCTTTGAAAGCCTGAGGAACTTGTAGCACTAAATATCTTGGTGGTGATTTATGAACAATGTTAAGAAATATGTCTTTCCTTTAATAAAAAGAAAAAAAGTCCTGACACTTAGTACAATGATGAGGATTTATGTGCTAAAATGTTTTTGCGTGGCAGCCTCTGAGTAATAGATTCATAAATATTTCCCTTTTTTAATTTAAAGTTCAAATGAATTAGAAAAAGGTTCCATATTAAAGACACCCCGTCAAATAGAGAAGCTGAACCTTGGGATTTACTTGGGCTCACCGGTCTTTGAGCCCTGGGCCACCCGCCTCATCAAGGTGGGTGACCGTCTAAGAGTTTCTCTCTCTCTCATACACTCACACAGACTATATCAACATTTTAAAAAAAAAATTACCGAGTGAAGTTTGTTTTAAATCATGTTTCTCTAGCCATTTTCCGTAAAAGGCATCACCATTACTACTTTTCTGTACTACCCTGTGTGTCCACAACATTTCATGCGCATGAGGACTGAATTCTAAACTGATCGGTCCTGTGTGTGTGGTGCAGGAACTGAGTTCAGAAATGGTCACAACCCTGCTTGAGGAAGTGATACGAAGTGAGACCAGAAACAGCGCGCCCGCTGTGGTCCTTTGCACGAAAAGCCTGCTCCCAGTCGCCCGGACTACTTTTGTGCTTCGTGATTTAATTCAGCCCAGATGCTATGGGTTCTCCGTTTCTTTTTCTCTTCTGTGGCAATGAGTGTTGTTGCCCAGGACCGACGGGGCCAGGGAGAGTGAATGAGACAGAAGAAAAGTTGGCCACACAAATACAGTCACAGGGCAGTGGCCCCGGTCCATGGGCTGGAGGGAATGGGGAGTTGCTCCAGCCACACAAAGCAGCTCCTGTTCCCATAGAAACCCGTGTTTAGCTGAATGAGTGGCTTGACTCCGTGGAGCCCCTTCCTCTTTCTTTTTTAATCTCTGTTGGAGATGCATTGTCTTCTGGTTATTTTCGTTTTAATAAAAACAAAGACCAAAGACCGTGGAGAAGAAAATGCTCCCCACTTGAGGGCGGCTTGCTTTACAGACTGATGACATATATTCCAGGCGGGTTTGAAACCTGGCTGGATCTCCCCGGATCTGAGATCTGGTACCTTTTCTTCAAGCCTTGTACTGACAGGCCGGCCAGAGCTGTGCCAGGCTGAGATTGGCAGCCTAATTTGAATACCAATGCTGCTCTGGGCCGCCTTCCAGTTGCAGGGCGGGAGGCTGGGCTGCCCTCTGGAAGGGTTCAGTAGTGACTTCTGAGGGGAGGGAGAGAGGGAGCACTCCCACACTTAGGAGCTTCCTTCCTTCTCTAACTCCCATGCCCCTTCTCTGCTGGGTTATTGGCAAGTCTGCTTTCTATTCTTGAAGGATTAATGCCTCAGTGCAAGGGGAAAATGACAATTAAAAAAAAAAAAACTCAAAGCCTGGGATTTCTGTAGCTTTAGCATTTTCCAGTTCGATTTCATTAGGACACCACTGAAGAGAGAGGTTTAGGGCTTTGTTGTTGTGTTGTTAAAGAGTTTAAAACTATTAACTGGATGTTTTTACCTTTCCTAGAAAAATTCAGGCAACCTTTTGTGCTAATGGAGCTTAGCTAACATCCATAAACAGGGGAGCTTTCTAAAGGGAAAGTAAATTACTATAATAGTCTCCAACAAAATAATCTGCTTATAAAAAATAAGAGTTTAGCTTTCTGTGAGAACTGCTGAATTTATTTGACACTGTTCTCATATATGAAATATTTAAAAATCAGAGATTATATGCACTTATCAAAATTCCCCAATAGAATGTTTTAAATATAAAAGATTCTAGGTTTCCATCTTTGCATTGTGAAATACCATCAGTAATTTCCCTGCCTCTGAGATTCTAATTAAATGCCCTAGCAGATCCAAGTGCCATCGTCTGGGGTAAAAGCTGGTGGGGAGTCTTCCTCCACGCAGTTCATCACTAGCTGGCTGGCTGTGCTGGTTTTGGAAAGGGTGGGGTCCAGCACCGTGGCTTCACACACTCATTTTGTGGCTCCCCAAGCCACCTGCTGCTTGCATTTGGGATTTGGGTGGCACAAGGCCAGTGCCATCAGACAGGCAGGGATATTGACCAGTCTCCAGGGCAGATATAAATTGTCATCATCAGTGAATATTTATTAGGTGTTGGTGGGTATTGGGCATCCTGCCAGGAGCTATCAGGGAGAGACCAAGAAACACAGATGAAGCAGTTCCATTCTTGAGGGCCAGGACGTTTTTATGCTACTTGTCAGGAGCAGGTCCATTGTATTTCTTGGTCAGTGTGAAAATATGGCCCGTAATTTTCTTACCAGTATTCAGACAGGTTGGCAAAAGTCCTGCATTGTCGTAACAGGGTGAGAACTCTTCTTTTTATCATATTTTTGAGGTTTATATATGTCGAGAGGGTTTTTGGTCATTGTACAGTAATGTAGTGCATTATTACTGCAAAAAAACTCTAGAAGATTTCTTGTTCAGAGCTAAACAAAACAAAACAAGACAAAAGCCATTCGAACTAGTTAAATTGCGCAGGTGAGGTTTTATTTCTATACTGGTCATAAAAAAAAGTGACTTCGGCAAGTTTTGAACACATTTCCGGGGAGAAGAAAGCTAAAAGAAGACACTGGTTATTTGAGGAAACCCTTTCAGGGTGACCTCTGATGGCGCATTTGCGTTAGCTTCTCCCCCCGGGCAGGCCTGTGGGCGTTCTCTCTGCCCAGCCTGTGAAATCGTATGGTTTAAGAGAGGGAAAAGTTCAACCTCCAAATGTGAATGTTTAGTCTGATTAATAGACACACTTGGGGCACTGGGTCAGCTTCCATTTCCATTTAAGCGATATGTCATCACAGAGGATGTATGTGAGCACGGAGGAGGCTCTTCAAGGCCTGGGAGGAGCTGTAAGCATGTGAGTTCCTGGGGGACCTGAAAACAGCAGAACGAGTCAGATGGTGTTTTCCAACCCCACTTCCGCGTTGGACCAGAAGGCTGCATCATCGTGAGGATGCAGAGACACACTGAGGAGGGATCGGAAGGAGGAAGGGCCCACAGAGTTTCAATTTTCTTGTCCACTTCCAGCCTGGGAATGGGATTCTGTCACTAACAGTCTCTATGCTACAGGGTCACCTGCTTTTCCATCTCCATGACTAAGGCTCTGTTTACCTGGTGACCGTGCAAGCCTTCCATGATGGAGCCCATACTTACTATTTGCATGTGTTTATTTTCTTCCACCCACACGATTGCCGTGCCTGACCCACAGGATTCCACAATGTTTGCTAAATAAAAGAAAGTTCCTGCTTTCGTGTTTTAGCAGAATAGCAAGATGAGGCTCTTCATGGACTTGCACTTTTTCTTATTTTGACTTTGAAGGCTTGTCAGGGGAAAGCCCAGCTCTGCTTGGAGGTCGGGTGGCACTGAATGAAGCAAGAGGCCTTGAGCAGGTGGGCCAGGCGCCTGGAGAGATGCTCTGGGGGGACTCTGCACCAAGGCCCGTGGCCCAACCAGCCTCACTGCTTAATTTCTCAGCTTTTCGAGGCCTTGGGATTGTGCAAGCCTTTGGATCAATTTTACTCTCATTCTGCAGCATTACTTCAGCTGCCGTTCCATGAAGGCAACTTTCCCCAGGGGCTTCATTAATAAATATAATTTTACAGCAACAGAAGATGCCGTGAGAACCGGAAGTTCTAGAGGGAAAATAGCACTTTCTTTTGTATCCAAGTCAAGTTTTCAAAGTCGCGACTGTGTTCTCCAGCAGACAAGAGCACACAGGCCCTGACTGAGGGATGCCTGGTTCTTTCCCCGGGAAGTTTTGCATAGCCCACCTCAACACAGTTGTGTAAGTTCAGGAGCCCCAGATCTTCATTTAGGGTTCTTTTCTGCAATAACATTACCCACACTTTCTTTGTGCCCTATCCAATTCAAACGTGCATGCGGTGCTTTTAGACCATGTCAAGCCGCAGGAATGAGAAACGAGGAAATGTTACTCTGGCCTTGAAGACGAGGCTTGCAGGAATTACACAAGTGTTGGAAACGTGGGTCTGTTTCCTCTCTAACTTTTCCTTTTGTTTCCTTCCTTCAATTTTAAACACCCCTCCATCTGATCCAGGGGTACTTTTCCGTGAACACACAAAGATGGTGTGAGTATTTTGTAATTCCAGGGTCTTTTTTTTTTTTTTTCCCCCTGGGAATTCTGCTGCCTCTGTCGAGCAGACTTCAGTGAGTGTGGATAATGGGTTGGTTTGCTGTGTCCAGAAATACATATTCATTTGTGTGCAGCCAGCTGCTCAGGACCTGTCAGTGGAAGGTTTCATTGGCAAACAGGACATGTAGAATGGGAGGGCCTAACACACCAAAGACGTTCACAATTCCGGTTGCACATCAGCAACAGCAAACAGGTCTCTGAAGTCACACCCTCCCCCACCAGCCAGTGATATTGTGGACAGTTCTGCCACCTTCCCCTAACTTTCTGCCATGGCTGTGCCCCTCCTCCTCCCATGGGAGCCTCCCTGCTCATGAGCTCATTCGGTGGCTGGGAGGGGTGTGTACTCTCCGGTGACAGAGAAGCACCAGTGGGTACAGGGTAAGTCATTGATCATTGATTGATTCATGTGCTGATTAGTTAGTATATGAAATATTGATTAATCCCCTGAAAGGGGAAATAAGACAGGTTTAGGCTTCCAAAGTGCTCACAGTGCACTGAGACTCAGACAATGATAATTGATGTTAATATAATCATTGCAGTAATGGGTGTGTATAGGTTCAAACCACCATGGGAATACAGGAAAGTTAGCTATTGACTTTGTTGTTGGGGAAACTTTAGAAATGACAGAGTGGATTTTACTGTAAAAGTAAAGTGACAGTGTTGGTAGGCTTAGTGGCAGGAGATGACGGGGTGACATTATGACTATTGTGGGCCTCGGGACTGTTGTCTGGGTATTCCTTCTTCCATAAAAACTACATATTCACAACTATATTTGATGACTCTGTCTCTATAAAGATGAATATGTTAAATTGTTTATTGACACATTTGATTTGACCTAAAAATTCATGGTTTCTTCTGATTCTAAAAGAAATGGAAACATTTCATGGGCCTCTCAAAGCATCGAGCTCTTGGCGCCATGTCCACCTCACCTTGGGAGAGAGGAGGGAGGGGGGAAGAAGAGAAAGAGAAGCACACAATCACGGGGGGAACCATGGCAAGAGATTCTAGAGAAAGGAAAGGAACCACGGGGGAAGGAGAGATCCCAAAGGAAATGATAAAGTAATTTCACCAAAAAATGGAATAAAAATATGAAAATGGCAGAAGAAAACAGGAAAGTGAGATAAGAAATCCAATGGTCATGGAGAATGACAAACCGAAGGACTCTTCCAGAAGCTCTGTCTTTGAGCGCTGCTCCTGGCTGGGGGAAGAGATTATCTTTCCTGCTTCGCTGGGTCACAGCAGCTCCCTGTCTCCTGCTGGCAGACCAACACGTGTGGGGCGAGGCCACTGCAGGACTGGTGGGTCCAAATGGGTCGGAGACCCAAAGGGAGCTTGCCACTTGCGAACAGGTATTGAGTAAGCACCCTGCCTTAAGAGGCTCATTTTATGATCTAGTTTTCTTTCTGGAAATGAAACGTAATTCAAGAATTAGGAACAATGGTACCAGACTTAAAAAGCATCACACTCAAGATGGATCATTGATACTTTTATACTTGTCTGCATCTCATCCGTTTTTCACCTTTTGGACTTTGTTTCATCAACTTTGTTGCTTTCTCTGATGTCTCTTTATAAAATAGCTTTTCATAGTTTTCATGGGTTTCAAGGACTTATTTAATATTTGCAATAGTCCTGTGAGGAAATGGAAGACATAACCATTCTCCTTTTGTACATTAGAAGCCAGGCTCAGAGTCTGCGACTTGTGCAAGGTCACATAGTTGCAACATTTCATGCCAGGGTTGTGTGTGTGTGTGTGCGTGCGCGTGTGTGTGTGTGTGTGTTTACTCGGCACTGCTTTCCTATGAACATTAAACTCAAAAAAGAAGTGATTTCACGTTAAGATACCCTTATATACTTTCCCCCATTTTTTCCTCGTGTGGTTATTCATGCATTCCAAAATCTGCCTACCATTTTCATCCTTCTTTTTAATGAAAACACCATATCCATCATTGATTTGACCCAGCCAACATTGTAAATACAGAACCATGAGGAAGCTACTAGTCCTTTGATACTTAGGCATAAAATTTGGCATACCAAATGTTTATGTTTATAAAGTTTTTCTAACACAGCTTGGGATTTTCATGTATCTGTTGATGACATGCAAATTGTTTCCCTTAGCATGCAGAAAATCCAAATGTAATTTAGGAAACATTTCTTAGAAACATCCAAATGTACTGAAGGTTGTCACATTCAATGCATAACTTGGCAAGTTTTATTTTTTTCCCCTGTAAAGTATAATTTTCAAGGCATCTAGTGCTGAGGAAAGATCCTCATGTATTGGAGCTAAGTAGAGTTTTACAAAAGACATTAGACTTCAATAGGTTTAATGCTCTATCTGTTGGCCTCACCCCGTTTTGTGCCCCAAATAGTGCCATGACCGGTTGTCATGTGCTTGTTTCAAATCAGTAAGAGATATATAGTTATTGCTGACTCATTACCCTACAGGGATGAGGTAGATTCTAGCCATCTCCTACTGACAGTGGCTGTTAATAGAAGGAGTGCTGTTTCAACCCTATCCTTCTTCGTTAGGTCTAGTCCACTGAGTTACAGAATGGTTCAATGGACTAAGATTAACCTGGAGGTTCAGTAAATCTTGGCTCCTAGCTGAGGCTTTGTTGTTAATTCACCAAGAAAGGCCTGTAAATTAGTCTAGCTTTTGTGTGCTAATGTTTCTTCATGTAAAAAAATGAGCCCATCTATGCTATGAATTTTGCAAATAAAAGGTTTTCTAATGCAAGTCTTGTTGATACGTCACCTTGCTTATAGAAGGAAAGTTGAGAGTTCAGGAACCTTTGAAAGAATATATAACGTCTGGGTCGATCTGAATCTATATATGTCTTTGTGTTTATCTATCATTTAATAGAATGGCTGCTAACTCACTTGGGGAGTCTAAGCATTGTGTCTGTATTTTTGAGTCTGCAAAATGGAAAATCACTGATCTTAAATAATCAAATCTGTAATCTTATAAAACCCTATTTATTGAACTAACAATTGCTATGTGTTCACTGTGGGTGGGCAGTTCGATATAGAACGAAAAACTTGCCCTCATCCTCAAGGGACCTCAGTCCAACTTAGACACACACATATTAACAATAAAACAAAATATGGTCTATTCTAAACTTGAATACAATGTGATACCTCCTTAACTCTGTACAATCTTTTTGTACAAGTGAGATGCTCTCGGAGCAAAGAAGCGTGAGAATTAATTCTACCTGAGGCACCAACCTGAGGAAGTAACACTTGGAAGTAACCAATGGAAGATGACTAGTTAGCTGTGTAGAGAAGGCAGATGAGAACTTTCTAAGGAGATGGGAATGAGCCAGGGTTGAGGGTGGGGGGCATGCCATCAATCACAGAATGGTAGATTGGGGCCATCTGATAAAATACCTTTTATTTTCTGTAGACCGAACACTGGAACCATCTGAGGTGTTTATGTAAGAAAGTAGCATGATCAGAGTGGCTATTTCAGAAATATGTTGGTGCTGGCAGAATGGAAGAAGGGAGTTAGAGGGGAATAGTGTGGGGTCTGGGAGGTCAGTTTGGAGGCTATTGTATTGTGACACCCTATCACCAGGACAACACCAGAAAATATTGTATATAGTACCAAACTGACTTTATGAGATCAGATCCTTGTAGAGTAGCCACACACTCCACCAAATCGGCCACGTGCCCTCTCTAGGACGCTATATATTCTCTTCCGCTAGTGTATAACACATCCACCATGTCTGTAATTTCCCACAACGCTGGGTTGGAAGAGTCCTGCATGTATAACCCTACAATTCATGCAGGCTCTTCTGCCTTTGCTGATTCACTTGCTGTCGCTAAGACACATATGCACTCTTACCAAAGTTTCAGCCTGGATGAAACGAACCCATGCTAAATTTTACCCTGGTTTTGCATCAGTCACTCTGATTGCCCCACGTGCCCCTCAACTTCCAACATACCCTCTCCACGCACAAGAAGCAGGTGTTAGGAGTAGTTACCTTTTAGATCTGTTTCTGGTTTCTTTGAATTTTGAGATACTGTGGTTGGTTTGCAGTGTTAAACAACAAAAAAGCACCATCCCCCATGAATAGACAGCGTGGGTTTTTTTTCCCATTTAGAACTGGGTTTAACAAATTGCATTTACATAAAACTGTCAGGTTTTCAGAGATGTTTAATAAAAAGAAGCTTCTTTCCAACACATGTGGTCAGTGATACTCCCTTTGTTGGGATTTGTCCATCTCCTAATGAGTCTTTAAAGATGTGCAATTTACTTTATGCACTTCAAAAAGAGGGAGAGGGAAAAGGCATTTGGACAAAGCCCCTTGTGTTAGATTTATTTTTTACCATGTAAATACTGAGAGGAACTGTGTCTGTCCTTCCAGCTGATTCCATTGGTGGTTGCTCAGAGGTGAGGCAACACAGTGAGCGCTTGTCTCTTGGTATTTCCTTTTTATTGATATTTTCCTTAATATTTTTGCACAGTATTGGAAAATTCTTTAGTTAAGTTGGTATTGCTGGGCTCCCGTGGACCACCCTTCATTTTTTTTATTTGCATTTTTACTGTTGTTTCAAATTTTAGTTAAAATAAATAACAAGCAAAACAATGAGGTTTCCCAAATACACTCATCTAATTATCTAATTGTGATGTTCCTCCTTAAAGGCGTGTCTAGTTTTTTTAGACCCTGATTTGCTTCTTTGTTTCCTTTGAAAATGTTCTTGATATTTAATTACCTTCACTAATTCCTCAGTGCTTATATTGTTACATGCTGTATTTTTATAGAGTTCATCTTGCTCTTTTTTACGACTGATTTTACATTTTCTTGGGGTTATTGAATATGGCACTTCGAAGATGCAAAATCCTTTGAGTTCTATCACATATATATTTTATTCTAAATGACATTGTTAAAATTCACAAAATGGTCTATATCAGTACCTTTAGTCAAATTGAAAAAAGAACATATCACCTTGGCATGTTCAGAATATTTGCAACCCTAAATATTTTTTCCAAGCACAGAAAGTGTTTTAAGAGCAGTGGGGAGCTTCCAAGAGACAAAGATGAAAATACCTGAATTATTTCCATGCACTCTACTAATTGAGGTAATGAAATAAACCCAGAAATACCACAATGAATAAAAATGAAGAGTTGGGAATTTGAAAAGTTTTCAGCTTTACTCATCTAAGACACTCATTATTTGGAGGGGGCTTATTGTAAATTTCCATGTCTTTGGTGGCTCTTGATTAGAATAAAGACACACAAAGTATAGTATCAAGGTTCTTACTGGTCCAAACCAATTGTTTGCTATTGTACGTTAGAGCCATTATGAGTTTCTTTCTCAATGCTGCCTCTTTCTTTAGCTTCATATTCAATATTCGGTAGGCTGAATATTTAATCACATAAGATCCATAAGAAATGTGAATGCTTTGAAGTTCGTATGTCCATATAAGAGCTTTATGGCTTCTGGGCATGAGAAGAAATTTCATTTTTACTTGGCAGTAAGAGGCGAGAGGATAGAAGCCTTATGGAAACATATGGAGATAACTTAGACCGACTCCTTGTTTTTGGTAAATGGGCCAGGGGCTCAGCGAACACTTCTGCTGCTTCTCGCTGTTTTTATTCTGTGCTTCCTGCACCATCCACCACTCAGCACCGTGCCTCCCAGTCCCATAGTGAGAGGGATTCTGAACAAGGGATGCTGTATGACAAATTGAGGGAGAAAAGTGAAGCTAAAATTGAGATGGCTCTAGTAGAAAAAGAGAAGGCAGCAAAAAAAAAAAAAAATTGACTTGAAAATTTATTGAGTATACGTTATCCAAATTATGTCAAAATAAGGTACAGAAACGTACCGATGCTTGTTTTCATATTCCATTACCGAACGAGGGTTGTGGTTTGCTTCAGAAAAATTATTTTTAAGGTAGTGAAAACTACTTTTAAAAATACAAAATAAGTTTGCTTATAGGATTTAATAAACATCAAAATACTATATAAGTATCTGTTTTAAACAAATTCTAATCTATGAGAAAGAGAAGTAATTCCAGCATGGGACCCAATCCTGAACCAAATATTTGTGTTCTAACTATGTTCCCTGGACCTGGAGTCTGGAGCCTGCTCAGAAACCTGCATCCCCCGCCCTGGGCTGTCTGAGCTCAGTGCTGTGCGCAGACCCACTCCCACGGGCCAATTGGACATCTTCCTGACTCTTCATCCAATGACCTCACTCTGGTGGTTTGAAATTGGCCAGGGTAGGAGTATTTATATCCCAGATTCTGGCAAATGGTACAAATCAGGGCTTTATTCCCTGATTTAGTGTTCGTTTTTAAGTATCTGGCAGCCTACCTCTGTTTCTAGCTGATATGTAGGGCGCTTCCTGTTTGAAAACTCTGTGATGATCTGATCCCATGGAATAACTTGCTTTAAGCTCTTAGTTGCCACTTTCTCTGTGACATAAACTCCGGAGACTCATGTTTAGTCTCCAAGCCCCCTCATGTGGGGTGTGACCAGCGAGGGGACTGGGGAGTGGCAGGCATGGGCTTCCCGTGAGTTCTGAGGCTCTGTCTCCTCCCTTTCATCAGGGCCTGTTATTCCAGCCAGGTCCTCACTATTGGCTGCTAGAAATAGCCACCCTGTGGCCTGCAGAGCCCCACTTGGGGGAGAAATGCCCAGAGGAATGCAATGGTCTCCCCGGTAGTCAGGACTGAGAACCACCTCAGTGAATATCCCCTTTGTAGGAAAATGCTCGGTGTTACTTACTTACATTACATTGTACTTGCCCCACACCTGATCTGCCCCCCTGCACACAGTTCACAGTGTGTGCCTTCCACACATTCCAGAGTCACTGGTCTGGGGCAAAATAAAAAGTACATGACAGCACAGAGTATGTGGGAATCACATCTTTACATAACACTGCTTTTTAAAAAAAAAATATTTATTTATTTGAGAGAGAGCGAGCAAGCACACAAGGGGGAGGAGAGGCAGAGGGAGAGACTTTCAAGCAGACTCCCCACTGAGCGCAGAGTCAGACCCTCAGGGCTCAATCTCAGTACCCTGAAGTCAGGACCTGAACCAAAACCAAGAGTCAGCCACTTAACCGACTTGAGTTACCCAGGTGCCCCAACATAACATTGATTTTTAATTATGAGATCAAAATGTAGGATGAGAGCAATCACATTCTCAGACTCATCTACACATGATTATGGGAAAATTAGAGGGCAGACCATTTGAGTTATTTACAGTTTATTTATAAAGATAGTTTTGGCATTTTAATGAGAGAATGGCAAAGGTTTGGCTGTTTCATTGGTGAGATGTGTGTGTGTGTGTGTGTGTGTGTGTGTGTGTGTGTGTGTGTGCCTATTATATATAAACCCTCCTAAGGCTTGGGAGGGACTAAGTCGCTCCCATCTTGTAGATACCACCATTATTAGCCTCTTGCACCTGTCATGCTGCATATCTTTCCCAGTGGGACTATGTGCCCCTCCGAAGAGCCACTGTCTGCTGTGAATAAAGCAAGAGCAAAATGTTGTGTGCGTCAGTGAAGTCTATTTTGCACCCTTGATCTTCTTGTCTGGCTACTTTATTTGTCCTCTTTCCAGCTTTTCTGGTTCAAGTGGCACTGCTTTCACTTTGAACCAAATACTTGTATCTGTTTACAACCCATTTATACGTATTTTAAAACACTCTTTCTGTTTTGTTTTGGTCCCTTCGGGGGTAGGTGTGTGTTGAGTGAGATCTGGGAGAAAGGGTTTAAGAAAAAAATAATCCAGATTACATTTGCGAACTTCACCGCAGTACAACTTTGCCAACACGATGTGCTTTCTTTAGTTGAAGGAGGTTGTTTTTGAGAGAGGTATCTGTTCCTCATCTCCATGGAAGTCATTTATTTCCACTTATTTTCAACTGTACTTTCACATTTTTGTTTTTCTCCACTATTTTTGATAGAAAATTGGCATACTTGAGTTGTCAACTCAAGGGAAATTATAGGGAAGCTTTTAAGTCCTTTAAAATTTTCCAGTGTAAGTCTTACAGTTTGATCACTATTTTATAAAAAATATTCCTTGGTTTTTATCCCCCCCCTCTTTGGGATCTCTTAGCTATATTTGAAAATGCACACATGATAAAACCTAATAATAAAATTCTGAGCACAGATTTCTCTCATGCTACATTCTTGAACCATGATTACATTTTTTTTATAATGCTGTGTCCTAATGGGCCAGATGACATTCCCGGCTTGTTATTTGTTGAGCCGTCTTAACCTTGACGGGCCTTCAAGTGCTTGGCTGTCAGGGCTAGTGAACAGAGCCCCCTGCTGGACGTTCTGGGGATCAGATTTCCAATGCAAAGGAGTGGGTCCCTCCTGAGATCTGGGAGACCAGGAGGCGGGAACACCACCATCGCAGTGGAAAAAGGGACGGCATGCTTTTGACTGACGGCGCAAGTCAATATAATCTCAAAGGATTTCTTCAACGGTGCTTCATTTCCTTTGGAAAGTTTGGGTAATAAAGGCAGAGACCCTGATCTATTTAAATCATCAACTTTATCAAATTAGTATTTCCTGAGAAATCATTCTTTAGGTTGTTGATAGGTGTGCGAGAGGAAAAGGTGTCCTGTTCTCCAGTAAGTCTTGAAAACGGTGGATTAAATATGACTCCTTGTTGCAGAACTTCTCAGAGCCTTTAATTTGAAAAGAGAATTTCAAACAACACAGATCACTTTCCCTAAACTTGTTTGACCATGGGTATTTATTCTGTGACACATTTATTAATATTTTTGAAACATTTCATAGAATATCAGTGTCGGAAGTCCATTGATATTCTTTTTTCATTTTTTCTAAGAGTTTTGTTTAGAAGACTATTTCACTGTACTTACATTCTAATTTTACTAGAGTACATAAAACTGAAGACTATTACTGATCAATATTTTTGACTGTTTTTCTTTTCTTTTTTGCCCTCCTCTGATGATTTCTTTTTTCTTTTCCTTTTTTTTTTTTTTTTTTAAATCCTGGGGACAGAGAACTTTGCACTTAGTGACATTTTAAATTCATCTCAAGCCTGTGTCTTTGTTCAGTGTTTGTGCTAGCCTTATCAATATCTTTGTTTAGACCTCGGCTCATTCATATTTTATAAAGATTATTTTTCCTTAGTTTCTATGGACATGCTTTGTGTTAACAATTTGCAGTGCTTGAAAATAAGGCTGAAGAATTGTTCTTATATTAGATTTATAGGAAAATGAAATATTGATTCTGTGTACAAAAAAGTGAACTGAGCTCATACAGGTATTATGTAACCAAACCCTTCTCATAAAACCAAAGTACATTTGAAAATAAATGTATCTTATTTTTATTACTATTACAATTGTTTTCTCTTAAAATTTCCTGCTTTAAGAATATTCTTCTGGGCTCATATGCAGATGGATATCATTTTGCAAGTGTGACTGAGGAAGGGGAATATGTACTTGAAAACACATAAAATTTTACGAGAAAACTGTCATTTTGCAGGATTTGCAGGATTTTCCGTTTGAATTAGCTACAAGGTTCTAATTGTCTAGATTACATTTTAATAAAGAAGTGTTCTTGTCAAATCCGGATCTGACTTCTGTGTCGCTGTTTGCTGGTTATTGTTTCCCTTAAAGCCCTTACACCCAAGAAACAGTGCTCCATCCACACACAAACCAAGCTCTGGGCTATTCTTCTTAGGTTCTAGAAGACACCGCCCCGAGTCTCGCCCCAGGGAACGAGGTTCCACTGGCAGAGTTTCAGCTTTGTTCTCAGGAGCACCGTGTCCTGCGGATTCTCTTCTGCTTAATTTAGGCCACTGCAAAATGCGGCACAAAATGATCGGAATTATTGGGGTCATGCAGTGCTTACTGGCTCGTTTCCGTTGGGTACATTCATTCTGTAAGGATTCTTGGCTTTAGAAAAAGAGCTGCTTTACTCAGGAGGAAAAGAAAATTAATTTTCCAGTCCTAAATCTTCCATCTCAGTGCTGCGTCTCGAAGTTGCTTGTAAATTCTATGGCAACCCTGCTGATTCCGGGTCAGAAGACAACACAGGCTCCTGCTTCCTCCTGAGAATATCGGGGCAGGGAAGGATTGGGCCGTCTGTCCTTCTGTGCCCGGGAGGACTCCACCCCAGGCTTCCAGATGGTGGCTGTGGGGACTTCTCAATCACTTCCCATCACCTCTTCCAGGGCCTCAGAGCCCTGATCTTCAGAAAGCTTTGCTTCTGCACTTTCCTCTTTTAAGAAAAGACAACATACAAATTTGATTTGAATCAAATCCACAAACGTTTATTAGATAATTGCTTCTTCCCACTACAGAAATATTCTTTACTCTGAAAATGCATTTGATTCCTTGGAACAAAAAGCTTCTGGTCACTCTAAATATGACGGATATTCAAAAGACTGGAAAGTTCTCTTTAGGTGCCCAGCTGCTGAGCCCACCGGGGCACTGCAGGCCTCTTTGTGCTCTGCTCTCTCGTGAGTGAAAGGCGGCTAATCCCACCGTCCTAGAAGGAGGTCTGTCTCCTCCCAGCTCCTTCCAAGGAGGGTCCCAGACACCACAAAGAACGCCCTGGCAGCACCTAGACAGACTTCTACCAAATGATTGTTCACTCTCTGAAATTCGAATTCATCTGGGTGTTCCCTGCACTGGATTTTTTAAACAACGTTTATTCTGAGATGAGAAAGAGTAATGCAAAGTGAGAATTCTTTTTGTAGTAAACAAGCTTAACCTTTTTTTTTTTTTCCCTTTAACACTGAGGTTGATTCACACACCTCAGAGGATCCCTGGACTTTCTCTGGGGAGCTATAGGGAGGCTTCGCTGCCCCTCAGTGTTTCCCCCTAAAGCCAGGGTCTCCGTGGCCAGGGCACATTCACAGAGGCCGCACAGGACATCTTGTTCTGGAAGACAAGGTGTCTTCGCCCCGTGGGCTGCCCCTCTGTCCCAGCCTGACCCGGGCCTGCTCCGCACCAGCCCCTCCAAGCCTCTCCTACTCTGTCTGGAGGAATCTGGGCTGGCTCTGCTCACTGCATTCAGTGGCACTCACTCTGGGCTACGACGCACCCCTTCTATGCATCTTCTTCCCAACACTTCAGAGTCCTCCAGTTGTGAGTTTTCTGGCTCCCCCTCCCAACTGTGCACTATTCTTAGCAAGTGTTTAATAAATGCTTCCTGAATGAATAAAAATGTCATTCCAACAGAAGTTCTAGTCATGCACTCGGGAGATTTAGCCCTACAATCTGACTAACATGTTCAAAAACCCATTTTTCTGTAAAATAACAGATCTTACCAATGGCTCTTGTAATAATCCTTATGGGGGGGATAGTTATCAGCCTCTTTTAATACCAGAAAGATAATCTCTACAGACTAAGCTTCATCGTGGCAATTATGCTAGTCCTTTGTTTTTCTGGTTTAAATTTCTGTTTTCTAAATTCTCTTTGAATTGCCAGGGATGGAACTGGGCACTCTACTTCTTTTATGTCCAAGTCTCCTCTCTCTCTGCAAGAACTGAAGCCTTCCCTCAGGATGCCGTGGATTTCTACTGTTTGCCCCACCATTTCATCATAATGCTTTATAGTTCCTCTTTCCAACTAGCATGGAAGAGCAGAAAGAATTCTGACTTTGGGTCCAGAAATGCTGGGTTCAAACCTGGGCTCACATTCCCTGCTCGGCTAGAATTGCCCTCAGCGTCTCTCTCATGGCAGCCTGCAGGGGCTTGGGCACCCAGGAGGCCCCTGAGAGATGCCAGGCCTGTTCTCCCTTCTTTGGGCTCCCCCATATTTCCTTGCAATACAGCGTGGAGGGCGTCTGATGGGTAAGTAAAGGGGCAGCGCGTGAACTCACGTCATCAGCCCAGGAGCTCAGCGCCTAACACACTGGCTGCTATCTGCCTGCATGCAGTGTTGATCTTCCTTGAGAGGACACGCTCCTGCCCCTCCAGGATTGGTCATTAATTAGCCCTGGGGACTTCCTGTGGATTATCCACCCCCCTCCTCTCCCCTCCCATCATCACCTCTCCCTGCAGGCCAGGCTTGCTCTGAAGCCCCATGTGCATCATTGGGTTTCCCCTACCTGCTCAGGGCTAGGAAGCTGGTGACAAAAGGGGGAGTCACTGACGGCATGTTGGAGGCGAGCTTGTGTCCTGGGTAGTGTATTTCCCGAGCCACCAGTAAATGACATCGGACTTTGTTGGGGGCAAGTTTCAGTTCCGGAGGGGCGCACAACTTGCCCGAAGTGTTCGCCTGGGATGTTAAGCCCCTTTGTTGTCACTCCAGAAGAGAGGACGGGAGAACTGATGTACTTTCTTTGGTCTGAAAAAAAAATTTTTTAATGTTACGGCTGGTATTTCTTAAGTGTTTTTAAAACTTAGAGATTTAGAAAAAGGGTTACTTACACTTGCTTTTTGAAACTGTGCTAGATGGCAATGCACGTTATCTGTAATAGCTGACCGTGGGGTTTGCCTTGCATCAGCACGCCAGGCATTACCTCCCTTAATCCTCAAAGCACTCTCTGAGGTAAGTGCTTTCATTGTCCCCGTTTTAGGAATGAAGATATTGAGGCTTAGAGAATATGCCCGGCATTAATTGCTGTACAGTAAAAGCCCCCGAACTTAGTGGCTTCGAGCAGCAACCACGGATGGAGCCCGTGGTTCTCTGGTTCACTAGGCAAGATCGCCTCCTGCCCTTGTCCAGGGCACGGATGAGTGACAAGGGTGACCAAGCCTTGACCACAACTTCCGGCAGGGTGGCGGGAGGGGTCCGGCAGCAAGAGAGGGCACATCCCAGTGAGCAAGAGCTTCTCAAGTCTCAACTGTGTCACTCTTCTTACTGTCCCATTGGCCAAAGCCAACTCCTGGCCAAGCCCAGAATCAGTGGGAGAGGGTGCTAGTCAGGGAGGTGGAAAAATGAAGACATGAGCCAATGGGGGGCATGACAACCATAACCTAACACAGAGAGGTTGAGTCACTTGACTGTAGTAACACAGCTCACACTTTGACTCTGACAACTTAGGTTAGACTTCTAGTTTCTTTACTCGATTCTATTTCTCCTTGCTTTTAGAAATGGGAGTTAAAGGTTAGCTTCCTTGTGTGAAAAGCAAATTCTTTCTTGGGACATGCTGAAATGGTTCAGATCCTTGCTTTTTCATGGCTCACCCTGGCCAGATCAGCTTCCAGAACCTGTGTGTTGGTTGGACTATTTGAGAGAGACTCCCCACGCGAACCCCACAGCTCAAATTTTAAAAACAAATTTTCCCTTCCTTTCCTTTCCCCCTGTAGCTCTCAATCTTGAAGACAGGGTTCTGTGGCCCAAATGCAAAGTCCAAGTCTCTAAGTGCTCTGTCCTTCTCTAGCCCTAAGTTAGCAGCACGTGTCCAGATGTGCACTCTCAGCTAACAACCTTGTCAGATTGATTTGGGCGTGGAAAATAGGTTCCCTTAAAGAGAGATGTGTTGCAAGGAGCTTTGGAGTTCTTGCAAGGACCATACCTGACACCTCTGCCCCTGAAGGGTGGCGTGCAGGACCTGGGCGGTATGCATTTCAGGCTCCTTTCTAAAGGGTGACGTTGGCATCTGATGGGTTACCTTAATTACACCATTTCCTTCTCCCTGTACACATTTCCAAAATCTATTTATAGTGCCTGTGACACCCCGTGACCAGCCAGAAGCCAGAGATTAATATAAAGTCACAGCAGGACAGTTTGCTGCCTGAAGCCGTTTACATGGCACGACAAAGACAGTCCTCGAGGATCTGATGCTAATACTTCGATGCATTCCTCCTTGCTGCAGCGGGTGGAGCAGACGGTCCCTGCTGTCTGACTCAGCTCCCATGGGAGGAACAGCTCTGGTCTACCAGCCCGTGCAGAGCTCCCCCCACCAACTTGATGTTCTCAGCCTGGGGGTCAGCATCTATTTGGAGGGTTCTCCTCATTTAACAACATCCCCCTCCATTCTATGTCCTACCCCTCTGGAAGAAGGTGCCAGGAGCCTGCTCTGCGCTGTGGGTCTGGGAGGACACAGTGGGACATTCTCCGGGGCGTGTTATCTCTGCTGAGATAAGCGATGGCAGGCGGCGGCCTCTGGGCCTGGGAAGAGCACCTGTCCTCTGTCCTTCTGAAGCTGGGCTCCACTGGAACCCCACACCAGGCCCTCGGGAGAGCGTTTTCTCCCCAAATTTGGAGAGTGGCCTTGTCATGCATTTGAAGATTTTTGAAGACCAGTCTCTGAACAGATTAAAAATTCTTCACTAAAATGTCACCGGGCAAACAATCCTCCTGCCCAGCTGGGTCTTCGGTGACTCAGGGTGCTGGGAGTTTACAGAAACAATTGTGAGAGCAAGGGCAATGGAGTTAAACCTTAAACTGCAGTCATGTAGAGGGACACCCAACATCAAGCCGGCGCCAGGCACCATGAATTCTTTTGTCGGAGGGAGAACCAAGTTGGACTATAAAGGCAAGGGTTTGACTTTCAAGGGTGGAACAGGCTTCCTCAAGTTTTGGGCAACGACAGGAGGCTTCCGTAAAGCCAAGATGTTCAGTGGGATCCGGTGTTGGGGGGCTCTTCTCCCCCACCACTTTCGTTGGGCACTCAGTGCTCCACGTGGCCTCGAAGGTCACGGGGGCGGAACCTCCTGGGTGAGCTGGGCCAGGAAACCAAGTGCGGGGCTGATGGGAACGTGCTCACGGGTTTTCTGAGCCAGCAGAGCACCAGGCGGAGCACAGAATACAGGTGACCGAGCTGCAGGAGGAGGAGCTGAGCATGGGGCGTCCTGGGGCTAGGAGCATGCAGCATCTAGAAGCCACGGCTCCGCACCCTAAGTGCCCTCTGCCCTGAGGGCCCAGACAGGAGCCCAGTTTCTCCCCATGTGCAAGGCTATCTTCACGCAGGGCAGAGGGTCAGGGACTCTGTCACAGAAAGGAGAGCAGCCTCCCGATATCCAGCAACAGATCATGGCTCCGAAACAGATTTGATGTTTCTCACAGACGCCCTCCCTCGAAGACCTGGAACGAGCTGTGTGGTCGGGGTGGGGGTGCGGGGGTCCAAAGGCCCTTTTACTAAAACTGTCATTTTTTCGTAGAGCCGCGGGCACACACACTAGTATTACTTTTCCCTGATTTCATCTTCGTAGAGAAACAAGGAGGTGAGAAAGGCTCTTTCCTGACTTTGCTTTCAAGTTTAGAGGCAACATCCCTGCTAATTATGTAGGAAATGACCATTCTCAAAAGTCAGTCCATGAGAGTCCTGTCTGAGCTGTAGCAGGTGGTGTCCATTCACCCTAACAGCAGCGGGAGTGGCTGCTTCTTGCCTGGGTCGCAGATGTGGGCAGCGGTGGTGTCCTGATGGTAGAGGGTTTATTCTTGGTGACAGTGTCAGAACCAGAAAGAAAACTGCTTGATTTCCAGGTTCCAGGTTGAGCCCGCCAGGCTGGCAGGAAACTACTACTTTGTCAACAGAGCAAATTTGCTTCAAAAGTTGCCGAGAGAGAGGAAAAATCCAGGTCCTTTAATGTCACTTTTAATATAATGGTGCTTTAATAACTCTGACATCTCTTTATATCATTCCAGGATTTTAAGACTTCACTTCAAGCAAGGGCCACTAGACCACATTTGAATGTTTCAAAAAAAACACAACCCTCTTTTTAAAATTAATGTGAAGTTCATATATACACACGTGGGCATGGGCGTGCCCATGGGCATGTATGATGCATGTGTGCACATGTATTCACATATGTGTCCATTCCCGTGAATATGCATGCACACGAGTGCATGTATATTCATGCGTGCAGTTGTGTGTTTATGCACGCATGTCGGTGCACAGTACATGTGTGCGCATGTGTGTGTATTCGTGTGTGTGCACATGTGTGTGTGTTCACTACTATGTACTGTAGGAATTTCAAACTATCTGTTATGGGAAGGGAAAGGTGTGTGTCTCATGAACACCATAGCAACCGTGAGTGGTTAATGGTTTTCTAAATCTAAATTGAGGCTTCCCTTCAGAAGTCTCCGTATGAACTCAGATCATTTTTTGCAACTGACCTAAAGGCATCCAAACTGTTTTCAACGGAAGGGGCAACCAAGATTTTAAAATAGCCCTAACCCTCGAAGGGCCCAGCACCTAGGTCGGCAGAGTGGGGTTGCTGAGTAGGCCTGGCCGATCTCTCAAGGATGCATGAAGTATCATCTTTGGAATCGTGGATGCCGGGAGGGCCGAAGTGACATCTCTCGATGGCTTTGCTAAGACATGCCACTGATTAGACATTAAGGTCAGGTGCTAAGAAATCAAGGTCATGCCATGTTGCATTTTTCTCAGTTGGGCCCAGATAAGTTAAGCAGTGGGTGATACCAGCAAACAGATAAGGTGGCAATTTTTAACATTCTTAAAATCTTGTTACAGCAAGGAAGGGCGTGCTGAGGTCGAGGCGTTTGGAATGATTTCAGTGGCGCTGAGATGCCTTTTGTCCGCTGCCCTGGCCTGCACCCTCCCCCTTCAGTTCCACTCAGCACACATACAAACACATGGCTCCTCGGAAGTCTTCCTGAATATGCCATTCTCCGGATCGGCTTTTGAATACGAATGCAGGGAACACTCGTGATGTTTTTTCACCCTCAGAGCGGGTTGATTTATGGCCTGGATTACTAGAAACAGTAATTCTCTGCTCTTTATGATGTTTTGGTGGAAGGTGCAGTAGCCTGCAGTCAGAACAGCATGATTTCAACTAGGTTTTTACAAAAAGGTCTCTGCAGTGAGGGTGGCTGTGAATTGTACAGCTTTTGTAACAGAGCAGTTAATAAGACACCAGCACATTAATCATGTGACAGCTATTGGGTTTAGCAGGGAAAGGCACTGGCTTTTGAAAGCAGCAATTTAGGTTACTACTGTGTTGAAAGAGGTTGGCTGAACACTCTGTTTTTAACCCGTAGTTAACAGTTAAATGGTGTCGGTCACTTTTTCCAGACATCTTTTCACTTATCTTGAATTTTCAGGAAGCCTAAGGAAGTAATTGATCCTTTCTGTTATCTCCCATTCTAATGCCACCCCAGAACCAGAACTGTGTGGAGGGATAAGCCAGTTAACTTGTAGTTCTGGAAGGACTGCCAAGAAGTTATTCTGAAATTATCCGGATGATGCACAAACTCTTTCCCTTGATCATGTCGACCTGGCAACTCCATACCCAGTTTTAGAGCAGGGGAAGCAGCAACCAAACACTGTTTGTGAGTGAAATTGGTAACAAAGCATAACCGAGCTGAGGAAATTTGTCCTGTATAGAAGTTGACATCTAGAAATGTATCAGAATTTCTGTTTTTCAAACCCATAAAGATTCATGCTCTAAAACCTCAGAAATAAAAGGACAGTGATTTCATGAACTTGTTTCTAGAAAACAACAGTTATCAGTGTGAATATTCTTAGAAACGAAAATAGTACCTTTTGAAATCAAACAGCGATTAACCTTTTTTCCACTTGTTTACATTGTATTTCTCTAATGAAGTTGCATTTATTCGGCACTTACAATCTACAAGAGGCTACAAAAGTTCAGTGGGAATAACCATGCCTTTTGTTCTGAAGGAGAGTTAAGTGTGATAATGAATTACTTAAAAGAATCAGTCTTCTGTGGGTATTAAAATTAGGGCGGCTGATACCAGAACTGACTAGCTTCAGATTTTGGTTCTGAATCTTACTGTTTAATCAATCTAAGGCAAACTGTTACATAATCTCCTTGTGCCCTGGTTTCCTTGTTGTTAAAATATGCATACTGGTAGATCCCAGTGCATAGGATTGCCATGAGATTAAAGAATCTTATGACTTGATGACTTCATTTTAAAAAACACAAACTGTAAACAATACCTTTCTCATAGTGAACTCTGAGGAAGTAAATTTTGGCATACCTCTATTACAGGTTATGATGCATTAATTAAAGATGATGACATATTGTGGATTTCGAGGCAAAGGAAAATGTTCATGACATATTGTTAAGGACAGAAAGGCTACAAAACAGCTTTTATAAATATATTGTGCATATGCAAATTCTTAGCAAAATATATATATATTTTAAATTATAAAACAATAAATGTTTTAGTTGTTAAAAAATAAAATCAATACCCGATGTTGGCCACAGGGTTAGAATTAGATGCAGGCATGTGCTGTGTGGAGTTGACCCAAGAGTAAATCAGTGCATCTTTCCTGGAAGAGCAACTGGAAATATCTATCAAATGCCTTAACATTTGATGTTTGTCTTATGAGTTCCACTTCTTCAGTTTTTTGCTAAGAAAATAATCACCGATATAGGAAAAGATGCATTTGTGCAATAGACTACTATACCACAATATAAATGACAAAATCCTAGTTACATGCAATAACATAGATGAATCTCAGAATCATAACTTGGCAAGAGAAGCCAGGCAAAAGAGGACACAATCTATATAATTAAAATATATTATAATTAAATATAATTATGTAAATGTAATAATTAACATAATTAAAATGTATTATGATGGTACAATATTATATGTTATTATATAATATTACTATTATAATTTAGACAGCACTGTTTGTTTTAGAAAGATCAAAAGCAGTCAGAATTAATCCGGAGTACTAGAAGTCGGGATAGCAGTTATCACTGGAGACGGAGAAGTGACTAGTGACAGAAAAAGGTTAGGAGGAGGCTCTGGAATCTGATAATGTTCTTTTTCTTGATCTAAGTAGTCATTACAAGAATAACATTGTTTATTCAAAAAAGGAAACACCTTAACTATTCATTAACTGTGGTCTGCTTAAGTAAATTTTTATATCCATATATTTTGTTGCTATGCATTAAATTAATAAACTTAGCAATATGGAAACTTCTAGATTATTAGTTCTGTATTTACCAACATGAAAAGCCATCAAAGATTTAGTAAGCAGAAAACAATGTATAATATATTGTATGATCTCATTTCAATATAAAAACAACACGCAACTTATATTTATGTGTAAACACAGGCATAAAAAATCTCTAGAAAGCTAGGCTCGGTCAGTTAAGCGTCCGCCTTCAGGTCATGATGTCAGGGTCCTGGGATCAAGTCCCACATCAGGCTCCCTGCTCAGTGGGGAGCCTGCTTCTCCCTCTCCTTCTGCTTGCTGCTCCCCCTGCTTGTGTGCTCTCTCTCTGTGTGTCAAATAAAATATTTTAAAAAAATCTCTAGAAAGCTATATGCAAAGATATCTTAACAGAGATTATCATCAGGTAGTGGAAGCATAGGTGATTTTTTGCTTTTCTTTTTCTTTTTGGTATTTTCCAAAGGTTTTGCAAACATCACATAGTACACTAGTCGTCCACTTATCTACTGTTTTGCTTTCAGTGACTTCAGTTCCTTGCTGTCAAATGTGGACAAGAAGCAGATACTCTCCCGACTTCCTGTCAGAAGGTCAAGAGTAGCCAGCCTCCCGCTACCTTACGATGCTACGGCGCTTCGCCATTCACTCACTTCTGACCATAGTCACATGACTTTTGTTTCAGCATGTTGTTATAATTGCTCTATTTTAGTATTGTTCATCTCTTCCTGGGGCTCATGTATAGATTAAACTTTCCATGGTTGTAGGCATCCACTGGGGGTCTTGGGACGTGTCCCCCCTGGATAAGGGGCGGGGCAGGGGGGGCACTATCCACTGAAAACCTGTTCTTCTCTGCTCACTCCAGGCCAAACCACACCATCCGAAGGCCGACAGCTGCCCCCACTTCCTAACGCTCCGTGTGTTGCTGTCGTCCCTGCCCCACGAGGACGCCAAAGCCATCCCTCAGGCCTTGACTCTTGGGTGAACGCGGTCAGGTTGCCCCCGCAGCACCCATGCTGAGACCTGCTCCCCGCGCGGCTTGGCTGCGCCTCTCTCTTCTGCGCACCTGTTCCTCAGGTGTCCTGGGCTTCTGCTCCTCCCTTCCATGGACCTCCTCATGTCTTGAAACACGGTGTCCCCGCCGAAGGGTCCCCTCCTCGTTGGTTGCCATTGCTTCATGGAGGTTTCTGGTCAAAACCCGTTACTCTTGCTTATCGCCTGCCCTTCTTTTCCTCCAAGATACTTATTAGCATTTATAATTTCATCCTTAGTTTGGAGTTAACTTTGTAAACACCTGCCTAATATATGGGTCTCTTCCCTCAGACCCAGGGATCATTAGGTGGCGGTGCCTCTCCAGCTCACCAGCTGATGCCTGGAGTCAGACTCGGACCTGTTCCCGGATAAATGCAGTGAGTACAGAGAACTAAAACATGACTTTGAAAAAATAAGCAATAGCTTATTGAAACTAAAAACTAAGCTTAACTTTGTAATAGGAAAAGAATGGGATAAAGCTACATCACCATTGAATAACAGCAAAATAAGTTATTGTTCAAGTGATGTTCTACAAGAATTTTTTATGACAATGAAATTGGTTTGTGATATATTATTAAGTGAATAAGAGAGTTACCAAGGGATGTGACAACATGAGTCTATTTTTGTGAAAAATAGGTGACTCTGTCTAAGGAGAGAGCCGTTTGGAAATAAATGTACACAGAGCGCTCACAGTAGCTATCTCCATGCAATGAGATAATGCATGTCTTTTAATTTTTTAAAGAAATTTTGCTTATCTTTATTTCCTCAAACATGCGTCGCTATAATAATGAAAACACAATGAATGTTACTTTTAGTTAAAAAATACTAAACTAGTTTGTTATGTGTTTAAACAGCATGAGGCTATAATCCATTCAGAAAGGCTGTGTTTTCACCGTTCTGTTGCAGCTAAGGTGTGGTAGGTAATTTGGAACTCGGATCCCAGTGGGTCCTGCCAAAGCTGAGATACTGAATCAGCCCCAGAGAACCTTCCAATCACCACCCTTCCTTTGGCTTTGACCTGCCTGAGACATCCTCCTGTGCATTAGTAATGTTCATATCATTGGATATTGCTGAAATTTAAAACATTGTGACCATTTGTCCCAGCCCCCTAGTGATGAAGCTGGAATACACCTGGAGATAGAAGTGAAAACTCATGCTGCTGCATATTCCTGTGGCACCTTTTGATGCCCAGATGAGCAGGTGCCAGGTCCTGGAGGCATAAGGCTCAAAATGCCAGCGACACCCCATAGTCTGGGTCTTACACCACTTCCCAAAGGAGCACGCTCCAGAGACTGAGGGATCCACGTACAGAGCACGTTCAGTTCACTCATTCCTTCCGAAGAAGAAAGTCACGAGGAAGAATACCGTGCGGATGGCAGCGGGGCACGTGAGGGATGCTGGAGGGTGCTTGGATGATACATACTTGGGGTCCCCGTAGCAATTTATTTCTTTACATAGTGGCAATCTTCACCTTCAAAGGAGTTTTACGATGTCAGAACGACCAGCCTGCCAAATTGGCATTGTGAAATATGGAGCACTTTTGTCACTTTTAACCAATTTTATGCAACTAAATCTTCATAAGTAATTTTCTTAAGAGTTTGGAAAGAGAAAATCACATCCACTGAATGGGCCTTGCTACATGCCGTTCTCTTGCTCTTTTTGAAGGCAGTGTCATAATTCTGTCTTCTAATGATCTTAAGAATCCATTTAATCGTGGGGGCTTCCCCAAACATAGTTCTTGGCGGCAAGTTGCCATAGTTCACACATTCCAGGAATCCTCATTAGCTGGGAAAGATGGGACAATGTTTGTCTTCCACATTCCAGGCTCAGGGAGAAGGCTCTTTTTCAGAGAGTGAGAGCCTGGCATGTTTGCATTGCTGAAGGATCACCTCAGGCCATTCAATAAAACAAACAAGCAGCCCCTGTAGCAAAGGTCAAGGCTGATCAGAAGTGGCCTCCAGGGGCTGCAAGGGGGAGCCAGGCCAGTCTCCCCGTGCTTTGGTGTGGTCAGCATGCTCCAGCCTCCTGGGTACAAAAGGTATTTAGGAATTTCTGTTGATGGCTGAACTGCTTCTTACCGACTGGGAAGTGGATTTGTGGATAGGCTCAGGAATGTCGGATGAAGAGATAAGCCCCCAGCTCCTCTCTGTTCCGTTCCCACGCGCGCCTGCTCTTAGAGACAAAGCACGCGTGAGTGAGCTATGAGAACCTCAAACAAGCCTCCTTCCTTTTCTTTTGATCTGTAGAATGGGAAAATTAACTTCACAGATTCAATGGACTAATTTGCAGTACTTGCTGGAGTTTCCTTAGGAAGGACATTGAAGAGATACAGTCAGTGATCACTATTTGCACTTTTCTTCTGGATCAGGTTCTATTCTGTTATCCCTGTAGTACAGTTCAGGCCACAGTCTTGAAGCCACTTCCCGACGCATTCATAATCATGATGTCATCCGGCACAAAAAGGCCTTGTCTGTGTGTGTCAATGTGGGGAGTGTGATGTCTGCAGAAATTAGGGGTACGTGGGAGCATTGGCATGAGGGCCACGGGAAAAGGGCAGCTTCCCTCTCCAGCAGCAGCCCACAAGCCTGTCAGAGGGAAAGCAGGGTGTGAGCACAGACCTCCAGGCCAAACCGAGCAGCACACAGATCCACTCTATGAATTACTGACTTAAGCAGATGATGCTGATAAATGGACCGTCAAAAACCAAACCACACAGATGCAAACTATAGATGCAAAAACTCTAAATTAAAAATGGGCAACCAAAATCCAATGCCATCCCCCAGATTACCTAGATTTAAATAGACGTTATTTTAGAAATGTAGGAATGATTCACCATCAGGACATCTCCTTACACAATTCACTACATCACTCTCTTTAAGGAGAAAAATTATCATATCAATACATTCTAAAAATGCATTTGATAAAATTTAGCAGGTATCCATCCTTAATAAAATATCAGGCAAATCAATTAAGAGGAAATAATTTAAATTTGAAGGTGGCAATTTTTAAAAAGCCAACAGCAGATATTATTCTAAATGGTGAAATGCTAAACTGATTTACACTAAAACTGCAAAAGGACAGGGATATTTACTATCACGATTATTATTTTATATGTTTCTAGGAAATCTACTAAGAAAAGGACATCATCTTTATATAAGACTGATGAATCACAAACCTGTACCTTTGAAACCAATAATACGTTTTATGTTAATTAATTGAATTTAAATTTAAAAAATGTTTTAAAAAATAAAATACTTGGAAAAAAGATAAAACGATTCTTCTTGCTGATGATATGAGTGCATATCTACAAAATCTGAGATCCTCAAATATGGAAAAATGGAACAATATTAAAATCCTAGTAATGGATCCCAGTACATTATGGGAACTTGACAAAGGAGTAAATTCAGTAAGAAAGGGAGTGAGGCTGCAACTGGCTCACTGTCTAAAGCAAAATCAACTTGGATTCTGTCTCTCATGATATGCAAAATACTGTATGCGCTGATGGCTTACGGATAGAAATTTAAAGGTGAAAATTATAAAACAAAACTAGCCAGGGTGATCTGTGGGACTTAGTGGTGACAGGGTCTTCATAAGCACGGGAGTAAATCCAAAAGCCATAAAATAAATATATTTGACTACTTAAAAATAAAGTAGTTTTTATAAAGAAAAGATACCACACACACAGTCAACTGACAAATGAAAGAGGGAGGAAAAACATTGCACTCCAGGGGCATTAAAGGGTTAAATTCAAAGGGAGAAAAAGGATTAAAATTTACAAATAGGTAAAAAAACATTCGCAAATTGGTAACAATGATGTGAATAATCCAAGAGACAATATACAAAAAGTACCAATAAACTACAGACCAGTAAATCCTTGTAGCCTATAGACTCATAACAGGATGTTCAACCTCTCCTGTAGTCAGAGAAACTCAAATCCAAGTACTAGCTCTCACATTATACCCACCAGATTGGAAAATTAAAAAAACAAAACAAAACAAAAAACAAACAAACAAAAAAACCCCGCAAAACTGGCTGACATGTGGGAAAACTGTACTCTCACAAATTTTTGGTGGAAATGTGAATCGTTTCATCCTTTTGGAAAGCAATCTGGAGACTTCTATTAACATTTAAACTACTCATATGTATTTTTGACAGAGCAATGCCATGTGTAGGAACCTATTCCATATAAATAAAGTGTCAGACTGTAAGGCTATCTTTATAAGAATGTTCATTGCATCCCTTAATATTCATACTTAATGAAATCAAACCCCAGATAAGTGCCAATTAATATGAAAATGGTTCAATAAAATATGGTACATTTATGCAAGGAACTATTTTGTAGTTACTTAAAATAATGAGATTGATTTTTATCCAAAAACTTGGAAGAAATCTTACTATGTTCTATTAAGTGAGAAAACCAAGATCGAGAGAAGTTGAATAACACATATATACAATTTTTTTTGAAGGAAACAATAGGGGTTTGAATTACGTATGGCCCCCAAAAGTTATCTCTAAGTTCCAACCTCCTTACCTGTGAATGTGGCCTTATTTGGAAACAGGGTCTTTGCAGATACAATCAGGTTAATATTCTGGAGATGGGATCCTGAATTTAGAATGAGCCACAAATCCAATTTTTGAGTGTCTTTATAAAAGAAAGGAGAGGGAGGGGCACCTGGGTGGCTCAGTCCGTTAAGTGTCTGACTCTTGATTTTGGTTCAGGTCATGATCTCAGGGCTGTGAGATTGAGGGACCCTTCCCCCACCAACATCGGGCTCCATCATCAGCAGGGAGTCTGCTTTAGATTCTCTCTCCCTCTCCCTCTGCCCCATCCTCTAAAATAAGCAAATGAATCTTTACAAATAAAGAAAGGAAAGGGAGATTTGGGAAGCAGAGACGCAGAGGGAGAGCACCATTGCAAGAAAGAGCCAGAGGCAGAGATTGGAGTGGTGCACCTGTAAGCAAAGGAACACCTTGGGGGCTGCCTGTGACCACCAGAAGCGGGGAGAGAGACATGGAAGGAATTCCCCCTCAGAGCCTCCAAAAGGAGCCAACCCTGCCAAAATCTTCATTTCGGAATTCGGGCCTCCTGAACTGCGAGAGAGTAAGTTTCTGTTTTAAGCTAGCTATTTTATGGTGATTCGTTACTGCAGCCCAAGACCACTAATACAGAAACTAGGACGAATACCTTATTTGTATACACAATATCTACGTGTATATACATACGCTCTAAAGATGGAAGAGGTACGGCTGGACACCCGCCATGTGGTTAGCATCGGGGGGTGGGGGTGGAACAAAGGATGCTGATGGAGAAGACGTGGGGCGAAGGGGAGAGGAACATAGCACCGCGGCATGCATAATACAGAAGTTGAGAAGAGTCCAGATGCGGTCCAGTGCCACACCAGAACCATGTCCTTGCTACAGTGGCTGAACGGGAGGTGGCCAGCTCTCTGGAGTGAAGAAGATGGGGGCTGAAGCAGTCACGTGCTTTCTTTTGGTAGTATATTGGTTAGTATGTAGAGTAAAATATATAATATTCTCATTTAAAAATACGCCTGGGTGGCTCAGTCATTGGGCGTCTGCCTCTGGCTCAGGTCATGATCCCAGAGTCCTGGGATCGAGCCCCGCATCGGGCTCCCCGCTCCGCGGGAAGCCTGCTTCTCCCTCTCCCTCTCCCGCTCCCCCTGCCTGTGTTCCCTCTCTCGCTGTGTCTCTCCCTGTAAAATAAATAAATAAAATCTTAAAAAAAATAAAATAAAAAAATAAAAATACAAATATAAATTAAAAATAAACATGGTAAAGTATTACATACTGACTCTATTAGACTCTCCTGTTCATGAAGTATATACTTCTGAAAGTAAAGATATTTATATAAGTGTGTATGTATGTATTTATGCATGTACGTGTGTACATATATATTCCTCTGTATGTGTGTGTGTATATACATACGTATGTCTCTCTGACTTCCGGGGAATCCCTGAGGTTAAATTGTTTTGCCCACTTGCCCATTTTCAGAGATACTCATTTGATCTGGCCTCAATTCACTGAATTCTTTTTTTCTTTTTTAAAGATATTTAAAATTTATTTATTTGAGAGAAAGAGAGAGAGAGAGAGAGAGATAGTGAGAGAGAGCACAAGCAGGGGGTAGAGGGAGAAGCAGGCTCCCCACTGAGCCGGGAACCCGACGTGGGGTTCAATCCCAGGACCCTGGGACCATGACCTGAGCCAAAGGCAGACACTTAATCAACTGAGCCACCCAGGTGCCTCCCCCTTTTTAAGAAGATTTTTAAAAAATGTATTTGTTTGAGAGAGAGGGAGATAGTGAGAGAGAACACAGGCAAGGGGGAGAGGGAGAATTGTTAAGCCAAGGAGGATGGAGGGTGGAGGGCGCATGAAGAGCCAGCTACAGACCAAGAAGAAACCTTCAGAAATCTGGTACCCTTTTTTCCTGCTTCTAGGGGTAGCCTCACCTCCTGTGTCAGGAGCGTTCTGTTGAGGAGGCTCTTCGGGAGGCAGTTTCCTGGGGCTCCCTCTGCACTCCGCCCCCCCTTCCCAGTCTGGTCACCAAGGGCTGCCATTCAGAAGGCAGAGATGAGCACAGCCTGGACTCTCCAGGTCTTCTTCCTGTCAGCCCCTCCCTCCCTGGCACACCCGGCGCTCTTTTAGCCCCCACAACCCAGGCTCTCCAAAGTGGGGGGGGTGAGTGTGTCAAGGAGGGGGCGGGCGAGTTTTAACACCTCATTGCACACATCAAACTAAAGGTCCATCTTGTTTGGCCTCTGGGAGTAAGCAGGAAGCTGGGACAGGGATGACAGCAAGGAACGGGCCACTGTGACCAGAGTTTTCAAAAAAAGTCAGGAATTTGGATTTTTCTGTGAACTCTCTTGATTTATAACCATGGACAATGATTTCAAAGCTCAGTGCCCTGTATGGGTGACAACCAAGAGATTATCTGAGGACAGGATCTGTCCCGAGGTCACCAGTTTGTCACCTCTGATTTCTGAACATCTTTTTTTTTTCAGGTTTTTCAAAATGACTAAATTTTAAAAATCTCTTATAAGCTAATCATACCACAGTGTCAGTTTCTTAAAATATGATCTCTTTCAGGCTTCCTCACGTGCCGGCTAACCCTACTAATCCCGATGTTTCCTGACTTCTTCAGGGGAGGAAGACTCTCTGAAATAACACTTCTTTTAAATTTTTGTCTCACAACACTGAAAATCCTTTGTCAACTTCAAAAAAGTTTTCAGATTCCCAAATGATGATGATATTCTTCAAGTACTATTTGAGTAAAAAAAAAAATACATACTATCAAAAATCTAAAAATTCAGCAATACTTTTAAACAAATGTGTATTTTGGTAATTTCAACATTATGCTTTTTGTAAGTATACTCCAAACTCTAGTTTCTGAGTAATAGGGACTGGATTTGCCTTGTCATCAGAAAACAACAAATAAAATCAGACAAAATATATGTAATAATAGTTTGAAAACACCGGACATCAGGCAATAAGGGGCAGCATTTTTTTTTTTTAAAGATTTTATTTATTTATTTGACAGAGAGAGACACAGCGAGAGAGGGAACACAAGCAGGGGGAGCGGGAGAGGGAGAAGCAGGCTTCCCGCGGAGCAGGGAGCCCGAGGCGGGGCTCGATCCCAGGATCCAGGGTTCATGACCTGAGCCAAAGGCAGACACTTAACGACCGAGCCACCCAGGCGCCCCAAGGGGCAACAACTCTTGAGAGTCAGACACAACTGAGGTAAGTCCCATGCTTGACCTTCAGCAAACACTGTAAATCAACAAGCCACAGACTGAGGGAAATTATTTGTAAGGCTTACATCTGCTAAAAGATTTATACCTAGAATTTACTTAAAAACTCTCCAAACTCAAAAATAAGAAAACAAATAGCCTAATTCTAAAAATGGGCAAAGATTTGAATGGAACTTCACCAAAGAAAATATAGAGATGGCAGGTAAGAACATGAAAAGATGTTCAACATCATCAGTTCTTAGGGAAAAAATACAACCATGAGACACCACTATACATCTAGTGAAAATGGCTATAGTTAAAAAGACTGACTTTATCAAGTGTTGCTGAAACTGTAGGCGAACTGGACCTCTCCAGTCAGCTGGTAGGAAAGCAAAAAGATACAACTACTTTGGAAGCAATTTGGCAGTTTCTTAAAAAGTTAGAGATGCATTTACCATATCATCCAGTCATTTCACTCCTGGGTATTTCTCTAAGAGAAATAAAAACTTACATCCATATAAAGACTTGAACACAAATAATCATAGCAGATTTATTTGTCGTTGTGCAAAACTGGGAACCAAGTTGTGGTACATCCACACAATGGAATGCTTAATTCGACAGTAGGAGGGAATGGACTATTAATACAGGGAATGGATAAATCTCAAAATAATTGTGCCGAGCCAAAGAAGTCAGCCACAAAAGCATGATTCTATTTATGTATACAATTCTAGAAAATGCAAACTAATCTCTTGGGAGAGAAAGCAGATCAGTTGCCTGGAGACAGAATGAGAAGGAGAAAGGGACAAGAGGAAGAGATTTCAGAGGGTACAAGACCTCCACGGATGGATGGATAAGCAAAATGTGTTGTATCAAAACAACAGCGATTGTTGACCCTTGAGACGGAAGGGAATTCTGACACATGCTGCACGTAGATGAACCTGGCAGCCATTCTCGTGAGTGCAATGAGCCAGTCCCCAAAGAACAAATATTGCATGATTTCACTTCTATGAGGTACCTAGAGTAGTCAAATTCACAGAGACTGAAAGGAGAAGGGTAGGTGCCAGGGGCTAGGGGAGGAGAGTGGGGAGTTAGTGTTTAATGGGGACAGAGTCATCAGGGCAGGCAGACGAAGACATTCTGAGAATGGACTTTGGTGATGGTTGCACAGCAACCATTCCACTCAATACCACTCCACTGTGCGCTTAAAAATGGTTAAAATGGCAAATATTATGTCATGGGTATTTTACCACAATTTTAAAATTGCATGAGCCAACAGGTAGGGGTGACAGCAGGACTGGCTATGTACTTTGTGGGGCACAATGCAAAATGAGAATGTGGCATCTCTTGTTCAAAAGATACTAAACATTTCAAGATGCCAATTGCAGAGCACCAAACAGAGCTGGTGCCCTTCTCAATGCGGGACCCCGTGCCAACGAGCAGGTTGCACGCGCACGGGGTCTGCTGGTTGAAAACATGGGTTGGTGTGAGGGGACTTGTGTTTGATCCTGTGCCCCGCAACCTCTAACTCTGTGACCTTGAACCGGTCCAGGATCCTCATGTCCTAAATCAGCTCCACTGGGCTCTTTGGAGGGTTCAATGAGATAATAATATGAAGGATGCTCAGCACAGCGCCTGGCCATTTGTGCTTAAAGAGTCATTTGTAGAAATGCATCAGTGCACCACTTTCCTCTCCTAGGTATGTGACAGCATTTTAGAAACTCACCTTAAATCTCAACTGTAGGTCATGCTCTTCAGTGTGGCGGAGTGTTTGCGTCAAACCTGGGTGCACCATCCACCGGCCATGTCATCTCAGAAATCTGATTAACTTCCAGAACCTCAGTTTTCTTGTTTGTGCAGCACCCATAATAATCGTTAGAACAGAGGCTGCACGTAATAGGTGCTGTTTACGCGGTGGCGATTATCTTCTCGCTTTATCCTATTGTCTGGGATGAACCCTGCCCAGCACAGCACGCATTTTCATATTTAGCATAATTTCCCATATAAACTAATAGTGATTCAGAGAATTCTATCTCCATCTTCCTGACTTGTTTCACCTCTTTAAAAAAAAAAAAGTCTATAGAAGAGATCAGACTAAGGTAGCTAAGTAACACAATACTCTATTTATTTGAATTTCAACAGAAACAATGGAGGACCCGCAAATAAATGGGTGAATGTTGTGTGATTGATGTTTAATCAACTGCAAAGTGTTTATAGAGAAAGGACTGATCCTGAAATCACTTGAAAATGCAACTATTATTCTAAAGGACTCACAGAAGTAAAAACAGCCAAATACTCTTATTTTCAATTTTTTTTTTTATTTTTTAGATGCTTTTTTTTGGTATAGTTTCTTTAATTTTGACAAAAGTTCCTTTAAAAACTCATTTGAATGTTCCCTTTAACAGAGTGGGAGTTGCAAATGCTCTAATAATTTTTTACCACTTTCATATTTAAAAATAATATGCCCTCTAAACATTTACATTCAGGATTTGTTTTTCCTCAGATGTGTAAATAACACATAGTAATTTGCATCTCATGCATAAATCTCACTCTGTTGAATACAAATATTCAGGAAAGTTCCTTGTTTCTCTTCTCTGTTTTCCCCGCTCCTGGTAGTTTGGTTGACTAATATTTCCAGAAAGATGAGGAGGGGGCACTGGTTGGCAGTTAGAAAATGAATCTCTTGGTACTGCTCTCTTTCAGGGGCAAGGAACTCAGAGATGAATAAGTAGCTCAGTCTTTTACAATACTAATAAAAATATTTCAATCTTTAATATTTTCCCAGATGAATGTACTAATGTGTCCTTCGTTAGTGACATGTGTAGAGGCTGCCTATCAGGGGATTTATCCAGAATGGATTTGCCCCTTGGGTTCCTTGTGGAATGTGCCTGACTCAAGTCAATTTCACTTCCCCAAGCCCTGGAAAGAAGATGGGCATCCGAGCAGCAGGCTTGGTAGACTGGGGTTGCTCCCTGCCATCTCACGTTACCGTCCCTTCACCACGGGGACATTGCATTTCGAGAAGCTTGTGTTGGCCTTGCATTGATCATGTCTGGTTAAACTCTGAGGCTTGTTTTATATTCCGAATTTCCCGCACTACTGGTTTCTTGCCTACTGATCATTTGCTGGGTCTCAGCCTGGCAAAAGATGTCTCAGGAGAGCCTCACCCCCATTACAAAATGTGACTAAAATATTTCATTGAGTTGTCTGCCCTTGGTGCAACTAACTCTTTTCAGCAAATGTCTGGTGATGCTTTGAATAAAAGATGCTACATGAAAATAAATTGCAATGTTCTCTGCTTCTGCTCCTATTTATGTGTATTCTCTTTCTACCATTAGAAATTTATCTTATTTAACTTTTAAGGTCTTCGTCATATAAAATGGGCAAAATCTGGTTTTCTAAAATTATTTATTCACTCTTTTTTTTTCCCTTCCACTTATTCTCCAAACGATTTACTAGGTATGCACTGAGCCCCTGTCCCAGCTAGCTCCATGTTAGGAGACAGGAAGCACATTGCAGGGTCCTGCTCTCTAGGAGACCAGGTGTTTGAGAAGACAGGACTCACAGATGTGAAGCAGCTAGATAACAATACCAGGCAGAATACAATGAGATCAAAGACAGCGAGAGCTTGAAGACTCCAGAAAATGGAGCAGAGTGTGGGACATGCATCAGTGGGAGACTAATACTAGACGTTATTATCAGACAATATTGATAATAGAGAGAATCCTATCAGTGTGGTTATCACGGACCAGGTACCAAATGCCAGATCCCGTACTTTGTTTATGTATTCCCTTGATGGTTCCTGTCAGGGTCTGGGTATTTTGTAGAAGTAGTAAGGACACTAAAATTTACCCTGGCTTGGCATCCTGGCTGAGATCATTTTTCTGAGGGCACTGACCTTGGTGGCCCCTCCATCCTTATGCACACATGCACGCGTGCGTGCACACACACACACACGCACATGCACTGGCACACATGCGTGTGCACACACGTACATGTGCACTAACACACACAGCCCTTACCCAGAAAAAGTAGCCACTGGCTGCCATGTTTGTCATCTGTAACCCCAGGCCCTTACCAACAGATCCAAGCTGTGCCAGCAGGATTATCTCCCCCGGGAATTCAGAATTGGGGAACTTTCTACCTGTGATGATTCTACCCTGTGGTACATCTTCTCTTACACTGAGGTATTGTGATCCTCAAGAGAGGCAGCAGGGGCATGGGGAGCAGGCAGAGAGGAAAATCTCTGTATACTACACCTTATGGAATTATCTTTTGTTTTGGAAATGCCCTTTTTAAAAGGGAAAATGATTGAATATTGACAGTTTTATTTATTCATTTTTTAAAGAGTATTTATTTCTTTGACAGAGAGGGACAGACAGAGAGAGAGAGAGCACAAGCAGGCAGGGGAAGGACAGAGAGGGAGAAGATAGGAAGTTTCTAGCAGTTTGACTATGGTCTGCCCGAGTTTGGGTTTGCATTTGCCAAAGGTCAAGGGTGTGCAGATAATCTGGAAAGCCCCATTGTTAAGGCATATGGTGCTTTCCTCTGTGACTAGGTAAAGGGATGGGACAGTGGATTTCCCTTCACCTGGAATGTTGTCTTCATCTGGAAGAAGAAGCTATGTGAATCTCTTACTAATTCATTTTTTCAAAGCACACATACAGGAGAAAATGTCTAAAAGTAAATGAGGCACTGTAATATTTATTAATTCAGTTGATGGGAAGTTGAGTGATCATTATTATATTTGTAACTTCTAAAAAATTATTTGTTCCAAAGGAATTTGGTGATGTTTAAGAAGAATCTACATTTGCTCAATCCAGGTTCTGCACCCAAACGCAGAGCCAACTAGACTTTTGGAGGAAGGAGAGAAGCTGGGAGTAAATAAAATTCGGTTTTATCCCCTTGAAAGAAGACTGTCTCAGTGTGCATTCAATCAGGGATCTCTGTAAATATTTATTCTGCTATTTCTTAAAGGGGTTATATGTTTACAGGAGAGAAAGTGGTGCTGGTTGAGGTAGGGCACATTCTGCTCCTTGGCGGACGTTGCCCTCTGTGGGAGCATTGCCCTGAGAGAGCATGCCGATTAGCAGGAAACCACTGTTCTTAGAATGACACCACCCTGTTCCCAGGCAAATGGTCCAGACTTAATCAGCTCGCCTGAGTTGTGGTGTCACACAAACCCAAACGTATCAGTTCGTGCTCTTTTCAGGCTCCATCCACAGAGCGGGCATAGACGGAGGCCGACTGTGGGCTTCCATGCTCCTTTGCCCCGACTAATTAGAGGCAGGCAGGCCAGCCGCACTCCTGCCTCTCTGCTTCCCAGCAGATTTTATGGTGAGTGGACTTGGCCTTGGGCCGGCCTGCGCACGCTTTAGAGACTCAAGACCCTCCTCTAATCGGCATTGCTCTTCTACATCCATGAGGGCCAAATGCTGCCCACGCCTTTTCTACCTGAGTCCTATGACTGCCCACGGTCTCTCCATCTGCCACTGGGGCCTCAACCCCATGGCCCAGCCCTGTTACCCCACTTGAATGGGGGCCGTATTTCTGCCTGCCCCAATCCCTGGGGAACTGGCATGCTTCTGTTCTTCCCTTTCTTGCTTGAATGGGCTTTCCGGCACGACCCGGCTCAGGCCTGGGAGTCCTGTTCTCACCACTTGGCGCCACCAGAACTGGACCCCGTCCATGGCTTTGCTCTCTCTGGACTCCTTAGATGTGAATGAGTCTGCTGTGTCCCTGTGGGACTTGGTCCCTTGGCCTCGTTGTGCACTCTCTTGTGTGGTTCTCACCATCGTCTTCTTCCTGCCCAGCGTGTCGCAGAGTTGGCCTCCGTTCTCCACTTTATCAGCAAGCGATCATGCCAAAGCCTGTTTGCTGGTCACAGTCATCACAGATGCTGTCACTCCAACTCAGCAGATGGACAGCAGACCATATGAGGACAGAAGGAGTGAGAGTTACTTCTCTTCCAGGAGTGCCCCCCCCCCCACTGGAATAAGACCAAGGGCTGGCAACTTTTACTGGGGTTTAGGGTCATGATGTATTAGTGAGTCATTTACTTTTCTTGCTAAAACTAACAACAAAAGAAAAGGTCCTACTAAAAGGAAAGATAAATGTGTATTATTTTGTTGTTGGTCCTGGACAACTGGTTTGCTTAAAATGCACAGGGCAGTTAGTATAGTAAGTAGTGGGGGGATACTCTGTCTTTTACCAGGAACATTCATGTTTTCAGGGAAGTTCTGATGCATAAGAATTTTTGATTGGAGGTAGCTTCTTGGGGAAAGTAACCCTTATTTCTAACTTAGAGTGTGCCATCATAATTAATTTTCTAATTTTTCCAAGGTTTCGAGAGATTCATTCTTATGACCCTTGTGACTTTCTGTGGTGTAAGACTAGGCCTTTGAGTTCTGAACAAGATTCCATTTACAGTTCCTTATTAAGCATTTGGGAAATTTAAATATTCTTAACTTCAGGAGACTATCCGTTTTGAGAGCATGGCAAACAGTTCCCTCATCATTCCAGACAGGCCGGGTCTGTGTCTTCCCTCCCTAAGGATAAATTCTGAGTCTTTCTTTGATTCATGTTTGACTGACATGGCAAATCCCAATTGTAAGTTTATAGACGGGTCCTCTGAAAGATGAAGTATGAAAGGTATTTATTTAAATTACTCTTGGTTTTGCTTTGTAAAGTATGCTATTCTTAAGTCGCAGTGCTTCACATGAATTACGGGCAAGTGATGGTTTGGCAAAAACACAACGCTTACAACACATCACATGTTACCAGCAAGATGCCACACGACATGATTTTATTAACACGAGTTAAAGTTAAGGGTACAGGTTTGATCTGTTTGCTTTCAGGCTAACAGCAGCGGGAGCCGGACTTCCAAGCAGGGATGGAAGCTTTGCTACTTCATTAAGCAAACTCCACCAAGCATTAGCTCCCTATTACCTAGCTAAGCAACTTTCTTGGGAACTGATACAATGTCTCTTTTCTCTACCCATCACTGCAGTACTCAGCTGATAACACCATTGCTATGTGTTTTCCATAGTTATATCTTCCATTTTTATATGAATTCATTGCAACTCCGGCTTGTGGATTTTTGCTTCTTTCCCTAGAATTAGAGACCCAAATTATAAGTGGATTGGGACAGGTTCTAATTCTTAGAGGTGCAAATAGGTTCTGTGTGGTGACGGTTTCGTTGCTTACTGATCACTTAGCCTCACAGCCAACATTAAATATGAGTCATTAATAGCAGCTACCATTGAGCTAAGTGCTCTGCTGTATACATTGTTAGCATGTGAATTCCATGGGGTTAGACATTGTTTCCCTAGAGGAGCCTGAAGCCCATCATTGCCATGTCTCTCTTCTTGGGAAGGTTTGCAGACATCGGTGAACTCCGGAACCAGATCTCCCTGTGCTCACTGAGGGGTAGTAGTTACATTTTTGTGGGTTAGCGAGAGATAACCTGTGAGCATGCAGGTTAATTATGTTTTTTCCCCTGCTGCGTTCTAGAATAACACCAGTGTTTTAATAACTGCAACCTTTCTATGTGAGAGGTCCTTTGAGATGCAAAATTGGCAGTAGTAAAATAACAATAATATTCTTTTCAATGGTAATGGTGGAGATAATTGTATAGTGAAGAGGTGCCATGAAAAGGTGGCTCAGGCACCACCGTGACCTGGCCCATTGCTGTGTCATCCTCACGCTTTCTATTTTAGCATTGATAACATGCCTTTATTTTGTTCCCCTTCTTTATGATAATCTGGAAGTCTTAAGTGCCTCAACCAAGCCTAATGGATTGTCGAGAAGCCACAATAATGACATTTTATTCTATTATTATAATTTGTTTTCAGGGGGCATATTTTTAATTATTTGCATGAATAATGTTATCGTGTATTCATGCCAATACAATTCTGATAATTAATTTACATGATGGAAATTTCTTAGTGATTTTGATGTCAATGTTAATAGCAACATCTGATAGTTGATGTGGGGATGTTGACATAAATTTAACTTTTAATATATTATTGCTAACACCACCGGCAGTATAAAATTACTTTGCAAGAAAAGAAAAAATCCATCGGGGAAGAATTCCAATGAAAAAGAAAGTGAACCTTCCCTAGGGTTTATGAGTCCAGAACAAAATATATGCACTCAGATGTGACAAATGACTTACTTGGACACAGACCGGGGAAAATGAACCTGTCGAAACGTGTGGCTTCCTATAAAGAAAGCTCGCTGTGAAAATACTGTACATGCTGGAAGAAGTGGCTCTTACAGCCACTTTTTTTGTTGGTTTGTTTTCGTAATTTTTTCTTATAGAATCTTTCAAAGCTTTTGAACTCTTTGTGTGCTTCTTTTGTATTTTGCCTTTGTTAATTTGCATTTTACTTATAAGATTTAACAGGGGAAGTGATAGGCCATTGTTATTTTACAGAACAAAAAACATTGTGCATGTCCGGGAAAAGCTCTATTTTCACGTTTCAGTCAATTAAATGACTGAGGTGCTAATAAATCCATTATGGAAGAGTGGACCGTGTTAATGAGGTGATCTCAGGTGATCCTCAGGTAACTGCAGAAAATACGCTCTTGAGTTTCCACTGTGGGAGGGAAGTACAATCCCAGAATGTTCATTGCATTGTTGGGAGTTGTAAACAGCAAATGGTACGAAAGCAATGAATCACGGATCACTACATCAAAAACTAATGATGTTTTGTATGGTGACTAACATAACATAATAAAAAAAAAAACAAAACAGCAAACGGAACCCCTCCTACTCAGATATATATATTCATAAATATGCATATAAAATACATACATACACATATACATATATGTGTGTGTGTGTGTATGTGTATATGTATTTCTGGTTTAAAAATATTGGAATTTGGGGGCACCTGGGTGGCTCAGTCAGTTAAGTGTCCAATTGGTTTTGGCTCAGGTCATGATCTCAGGGTCGTGAGATCGAGCCCTGCGTTGGGCTCCACGCTCAGCACGGAGTCCGCTGGAGCTTACCTCTCTCCTTCTCCCTTTGCCCCTCCCCCTTAAATAAATAAATCTAATAAAAGTATTGGAATTTTATAGGTCTGATAGTTTTTAGGAGGAAAACGCCCCCAAATCCTGGCTGACCAGATCTGTGCTTGGCTCATGTAGCTGTTTTTCCAGGCTCCCCCTCACTTACAAAGAAAGGCACCATCTTCCTTAATGTGGCATTTGCGCCACAGGACATGTTCAGGACTGTGTAATGGGTGATGTCCCACTGTCTTCTCTTCATTCAAAGTCACTACCGTGGCTCTTAGGTTTTTTTATAGAAACTAGTTTGCAAAATACTCACACTCTTGAATAAGGTGAGCATGGGAAAGCAACGAAAAAATTCAAGGCCAGTTATAATTTTGATTTGCTTTTGGCTTTTGAGAGGCTGTATTACAGTGACCGGAGCAGATGGGAAAAACCATCGCGCTGCATTCTGTTCATCAGGTTAGTTATTTCAGGTTATTGTGATTGAGAAAAAGGAGGAAGGGCAGGACTCCAGTGACAGTTAAGACGTTTTTGTCTGGCCAAACTTTTTCCACGTCCTTGCCATCAACAACAGCAACAGTGTCCCTCATTAGCTCTGAACTGACTGGTCTCAGCTCTGTGTGTGAAAAGAGGTTTTGGAGGGCAGCAATTAGTACGGGGCAGATTCGAAACGCAAGCTCTTCTGGGTCTCTCCTCGGTGGATACAGCCTCACTGCTTCTCGGGAGCAGAAAACTTTCACCCCTCCCCCACCATCTTCACCTCTTTAACTCCCATTTTCTCTTCTAGTAAAAAAAAGGAAGGATGGAAGCAAAGTTGGAATACATGACGAAGTAGGATGAGCTAGTTCAGTGTTGCCTGTACTACTGAGCAGGTTCTCTAAACTTGATTTTAATGAATATTTTGAGAGTGCTTATTTTGATTGATTGGTTGAAAAAACTTCACCACCACTGAGAATTGAAATATGATTTTTAATGTTTCTGAACAAAAACTATGTACTGTGTGATTTGTCAGAATTCACAAGAAAGTGTGAAGTCACTTCCTATGGGCTTTGTTGTGATCGATTGATCCTGATGATTTAAAATATCTTTCTCTGGGTGTTGCACACGATATAATTCAAGGAAAAAATTTGTAATCGACACTTAATAACTTCAACCTTGTCATGCTATATTTTCATTCCTTCACTTTATTGGTTTCTAATTGCCTTGACAATATATTATGCTTATGACAATAGTATGCAGTTCTTCCTGGCATAAGAACTCAAAAATATGCTTTGACTAAGTTATGAATCACACATTACAAGTAACGGTGGACATTTTTGTTTTGGATTTTCCCAAACATGCTATTTGCAGTTGTTTACATATATTAGAATCCCTTGCATTTAAATAGCTCATTATGTAAATATTTAGGAAATAGGTGGATATATATTTTCACGGAAACTTCCACTCAGTCACTGAAGTTAAGATGATACCTTAATGTTGACGGCTATATTGCATGTTCAGTAAAGAATACATAAATATAAAATGGAAATCAAATCACATTTAACTTCTGAAAGTAAAAAAATAATGTTCATATTTTGAAAATATATAATTAGCAGAACCCACTGGACCAGAAGAATTGCAGTGATGGACCCCTAGGTAACCAGCTTTGGCTTTCCCTGTCTTCTGGCTAGGAAAGCTCCCATTTTCCATCTGGCAGAGGAACTTTTGGCAGCAGAAGAGTTAATTGCTGTGTTTATGGACTATGCAATGTGTCTGCGTCTCAGGGCATTTTAGTGCATTTAGTGCATTGAGGATTGACCTACTTGAGCTCCCAAAGGCCAGCAACAGCCCTGGTGGGCGGAGGCCAATGGGTTGGTTTGCAGATGGCTACTAATCTTACACTTCAGCAAGTGAGATTTATCACACTCAGTCTTTGAGAATTACCTAACTTTGTGTTGGGTTTACTTCCATACTCATGCTGGCTGCAGAATGACATCAGCTTTGGGAAGTCCAGCCACTGACCCAGGATCAGATAGGGGCTGGACAAGTGGTAGATCAAATGGGCATCAGAATTGCTGTGGGGGATGAAACGGTCATGTGTCAATTGCTAGACTTAGATCCAGGAAGCTGGAGTTCTCGTCCAATAATTAGCTCTGTAAGCTCACAACTCAGCCTCTGTGAGCCCTGGTTCTCTAATCAATAGAAAAAGGGGAGTAATAGAGGGCTCCTGGGTTCCTTTGCATTCTAATATTCTCTGATTTTAAATCTTTTGGATAAACGGTAATTACACCAAAAAAAAAAAAAAATAACCACAGAGAGTGGTAGAAATGGAAACACCCATTCCACGTCAACTCTAGAAAAGATATATTGAAAAAGGCACAGAACAGACATCGAGGGACAAGATAAGGGCATCAGTGTGCAGAGAAGAGGGGCATTTTGCTCTGGGGATTCAAAAACATTAATAGTTTATTGGAAAGGTAAACAATTTGAGTGAGATGACCTATGTATGTCAAGCGCCCACATTGCAAATGCTCCAGAATGGTAGCTTTGATTACCACTGCTATTATGGAGAAGATGTGAAGATGTGGCAAGTGTTCTGTTCTCCTTCACACACACACGCTTTCCCCCAGTCTGGCTTCTCAGGTAGATGTTCCTGTTAATAATTGTTATCGTCTGCAGAAAACTTTCATGTCTTATTAAACAGATGTATTTGATATTTATGTTTAATAAAAAACATTTAGTTTTGTTTTAACTCTCCCGTGCTCTTGGTGAGCATATTTTAGTTGCCCTAAAACATAAACACAGTCGAAGGGCACTTGGTGATGCAGTCAGTAAAGCATCTGCCTCTTGGTTCTGGCTCAGGTCATGATCTCAGGGTAGTGAGATTGAGCCCCGTGAGCCCCGTGTCAAGGTTCACGCGCAGTGCGGAGTCTGCTTGGGATTCTCTCCCTTTCCTTCTCCTTCCTCCTTTCCACTTTTCCTGCTAGTGCTCTCTCTCTCTGTCTCTAAAATTCGTAAATAGAATCTTTAAAAAATATTAAACATAGTGGAGAGCAATCAACTTGAATTACCCTAACAATCTCTGGCATCTTGCTTTTGTACCCACATCATGCAAGTGTCAGGAGACAGACTGCTCTGAGCTCCAGCTGGGAAGTAGGTAGGAGCTGGTCCTCAAAGGGTATGGACAACGTCTAACTGCTAGCACAGAATAACAGGATGGGAAGAACTTTCAGTCCCAAGGAAATAGAAAGTGAACATTAATTTTTGATTGGGGTTTGGAGGACTTTAGAAAACCAGCCAAATCTCCGACCCTTATTAGTTAGGTGTAAACTGGTGAAAGGTTAGGATTGAATGTGTGAAAAGGCAGTGTGTGGGAATGGCGCACAAGGAAAGTCCTAGAAGGCTTCTCTCCAGGATCCCCACTTCACACAGCTAACTGAAGTACTACATCTTGAAATGCAAAGATTCCATTTTTTTTTAATTGTGCAAAAATTTGGAAATGTCCCTTGGTTATTGCGTCCTGCCTTGGTCCTCTCCGGGTCCACCACCGAGTCCTTCTTGGGAGTACGGTCCATATTAACCCTTTGTCGTCTGGCTTTCACATTCATTTTATTGAAAGTGTCTCTCCAAACCCTTGTGACTTCCTATCTACCATAGCGTGTCTTTTCCCTAGACCTCACCTTCTTCTACTACTCCATTGTATTCAATGTGTGGGCCCACTTCCTTCCTAGATATCTCTTTACCCTTAGTGTCTCAACACCCTACAGTCCTACTTTTCTGTCTTCATTGACTAAAACCCACTCTCCTTTACTGGTTCTTTTTCCTCTCCATGCCTCTAAAATGTAGGGACCCACTCCCCTGAGTTTCTTGTCTCCTTGCTCTGTCATGTGCTTATTTCTTTGGTGATCTCAACCACTTCCTGTAACTCCAGCTCCCCCCAACTCTACAGAGACGACTCTTGCTACTAAACTCCAAATCTGTATTTTCAGCTTTCTACAGGATATGGTATGTATTACTATCTCGTATCAAACTTTAAGGTGGCAGTGGAAATGAAATTTGAGGAGAAGTTTGATGAACATTCTAGCAAAACAATGTTCAGAATTTTGTAAGTGGCTGGACGTGCAAGATGGGGAAGAGAAACTGCCAGAGGTAACCTTGTGTGTGGAGTCTGAGCTCTGGGTGCAACCTTCGGAGACTTTGTCTTTGGGCCTGTCCTCTCTTCTATGAATGGTGTCTTTCTGGAAGATCTGATTCATCCCTTGAGTCCAGCCTCTATGCAGATGACCAGCAGAGCTATCTTTTGACCTGACTTTTGTTTGAGTTCTAGCTCTATAGAAAGAACTCCCCCTGGGCATCTATGCTATCCTCTCGTGACACTTTAAATTCAATACATCCAAAATGGGGTGCATTATGTTCCTCTCCAAATTTAATTTCTTCTTAATACTTAAGATTGTGGCTTCCAAATAATCATAACTTCCCAGGCTTGAAACCTGAAATTCATCTTTTCTTCTTTTTCACACTCCCTTGCTTATTTCCATGGGAGAGGTAGACATCCCTACTTTATTAGTGCTGTGCTTGACCAGGGAACTTATTTAGCCAATGGGAGGTTAACGGGTCTGACACAATAGAGGCTTGACATGTGCTTACACAAAATGTGCTTGGGCTCGTACATGTCTGTCCTCTGCAATCTGCCCTTGCCCGGGAAGACTGGCATGAGCTAGCCCACTGGTCCTAGGGTATAAGCTATCTGGAAGCCCAGATCAGCTGACTCCCAGCCAACCTGCAGATTTGTGACCCCAAAACTTACTGTTGTGTGCTGCTGTTAATTTTGTGGTTGTTTGTTATGCAGCATCATTGTGACCACATTGACTGGCACCCCTCTGCTTCTCTTCTAATAGTCCGTGCTGGTAACCTGTCTTCTCTCTGCCTGAAGCCCAACCTCTCCTTCACACTTTGCAGACTACCGTCCTGAAAGCACATCTGTAGTCCTAGCCTTCTCTTGTTCAACAGCCGTCAGAGGCTCCCTATTACTTAGCATGTGATCCACCTCCACGGCTGGTCGGGGAGCGTCCTTTGTGATGTGGCTCATCCTCCATCTCAGGGTTCAGCTCGCTCTGTTTTCTACCTGTGTGCTAGAACCCAGTGCTGGCAGGCCACAGTATACCACAGCTTCTGCTTCCGTCTGTCTTTCCTTACATGGCTTCCTTGGCTTGGGTTGTCTGCCCACATTGTTGGTCACCTTTTGAAATCTTAAATTTCCTTTCAAGGTAAATCATTGACGCCATCTCTCCATAAGTCCTTTCACCGCCCAGTGTGTTGTGATTTTTTCCTCTTCCCAACACCATTCAATCTTTCTCTTTTATTTACGACCCTCGCTTTTTTTGTATCCATATCTTCCTGTTTCTCCAACACTGCCACTCACCCTCCCCAAGCATTCTTATAAGCTTGGTTGTAAGCTCTTTGTTTTTTGTTTGTTTGTTTGTTTCTTTGTTTCTGTCTTGTTTTGTTTTTGTCTTTTCTGTGGTTTGGAAATCAGTGCATTACAAAGTAGAGTGTTGATTTTTATTTGAATTGGGTTGAAAAACAATAAATTGTATTTCCCCCAATACCTAAAAACATTACCTGCAGTACTAGAATGGAAATTTGTTCAATTTTAATTGTTTTGTGTTGTAGGGAAGAGAGTGAGCGGTTCTCTGTCTGGGGTACTTCACCTCAGCAGGCAGCTGGGCACTTGCCACAGGGCTATAGAAAGCATCAGGGATCCTCAGAGTCGGGCAGAGAGAATGCCGGGATTTGGTAGGTGCAGAAAAGCAAGTGTCCGTTCCCTCTGTCATGTCTCTCTGGGACCTGAGCTGCCGAGACTCATGTGGACCAATGCTTAACCCAGAGATGGGGACACCAGTTTTTATAATGAGAAATTGTCTTCTGATCAAATTGGATTCCTTAGAAATCTGGTCCATTTGTTTAATTAATTGTTTTTCATTTATTGCTATTTTGCCACTTTCAGTCTAAGGGTAAAGAAGCATTGTGTTTTTAATCCAAATATTCTGTGATGCCAGAAATTCCACAACTCTAAGCTCAGGATATATTTTGACAAGGGAATATGCCAGACCTTCCCATAGTCACTGGGACTTCTGAAGGGGAAAGTTTCATCCAGAACCAGGGGTCATGGGTATATAACTAGGGGTCGCACCAAAGGTAGTGGTTATAATAGCCACGATTCAACCACTTATCCCTAGAAAACGTAAACCATTCTTTCCATCTTCCCCAAACTGGGAAATATCTCTTGTATAATTTGGTGAAATCATTCAGGTTGTTAGGATTGTCCGGAACATCGTTTCTGGATTAGTTATGTCAGTTGGGTCAGTGACCTTTCTTTCTTACCAGTAATTAACCGGACTTCTTATCAGACATATTATTTAGCTACATGACTTCAAACTTTCACAGTGCTTTAGGAAATTGGCCGAGTCTCAGAAAATGGGAGCAAATGATTCACTTTCTATGAGTGGAAATTGAGGTCAGTCCGGCATCAGGGTGGCTGAGATCCTTGACTCTAACACATCTACAGACCCCACCTCCTCACCTCACTCAGCATGGCTGATGAAGAGTCATCCTGATCCCGGGTCCGAGTTTCTTCTTCACGGGAGGTTCATTACATGTAATGCCTGATTCAGACACAGACATTCTGAAAATCCAAAGAGGGCTAACCCAATCACTGTGGCTTATTCTTCTACTCCCTGGAAAAAGACAGGTTTGTAAATGAGCAGTTTCATAACTGTTCACTGATTATTCTGCCCACCATGTCAGTTTTGATTATTGTGTAAAAAATAAAAATGCCTGCTTCTGTTCTGTAGACTCGCCAGCCATGCTCAATAGCAGGAAGCTGTCAAGTGGCTGGATATGCGTGTTTCTAGATAGAAATGTTTAGTTTAATAAATTGTGTCTTTTTGTAATATATTGTGACTTTAAGTCACTCTCCTTTAAATTTATATATTTATGCATATACGTGCATATATATCCTTATACACACATGCACACCCATCACACACATGGGAATGCATAAATACATCACTTTGTATTTTTATCACTATTATTTGTAAATAGGAAATGAAGTTACAATCCTTGAAATTGTAATGGCGAGCACACAATGACACAGTTGCTGGCACAGAATTCAATTAACAGATAGCAATCACCCCTGGGTGACTGTGTGAGGTAGAAATATACAGGCATGCTAATAAGTAACATCTTAAAGCCGCAACGTTTATCAGCCAGCAGCCAGACATGGGCACAAGTGTGGGCAGACAGCGTTGCTCTAGGATATTTAATACAAACCAGCTCTCTCCGTTTAAGGATTTGTGTTTAATCATTCAGCAACATTTTAAAGCATCCCGGCTGGCAAGCTTTTCAAATGGCACTGCTTTGGTCAGAAAATGCAAGAGCTTATTTCGCTCACCATGGTTGAGAGGGATAGGAGGGGCGGGAATAAGGAGTTTAGGAATAATCAATCTGCATTTGTATTTTTAAATGTTTTTTCCTTGTCATTTCTGATCTTTGAGCTACTTCAGTGTGCATCTGCTGGGTGAATCATAGCTTTATCTAAGGAAACACGCAGAAGGCATTCATTAGTACGGAATAGCCAGATGACTGACTCCCTGTGAAATAGCATTTTCCCCAGCAGCCGCTTAGTATAGCTTATGGTTATATTGTTCTTGAATTTTAGTGAAAGAGGAACACAGGGGTGCTCAGAAACTAGAGGCTGTTTGATCTTATTTTTTTTCATGCACATAGGGATATTTCTATAGTAGGTTAAAGAAATTCTTTAAGTGCCTTTCAAAATATTTTGTACCGTGTACAAGCGAAGAGCAAAGAAAGGTTATGATAAGGTGGGGCATGGTGTCGCTTTTCCGAAGGAGAGTGTGAATTTATCAAAAGAATGTGACCCCTCGTAATTGACAAAAAGAAACATTGTCTTACACTGAAATAAAGTGGAAGCCATATTTACGATTGCCAAGATTAAAATCCTCATCACCCGGAAATGGTTCGAGAACAGCGAGTCTACCGGCATCTGGGTCATGCGATTTGCCGCGAGGTGTTATGTCGTATTTATTACAAGCAGATGCCTGGGGGAGTCTGGCTGCTTAGCAGATGGCTTTGCTGGGAGAGCATCTCCTACATTTGGTTCTTTGAATCAATCAGACCTTCTGTAAAGCTCTTCGTTCTTCAAAGCAGAGAGGTAAAGGGGGAGAGAAAAGATGAGAATAAAGGGAATAGTCCCACGGTAGGTACAACTGACAGAAGATGAGTAGATTCTACTTCAACTGTATGTTTCAAGTACTTAGGTTAGTACTTACCATTTCTCCTCTAAGGTTCAAGTTTTTATTTTTTCAAAGTAAAAAAAGAGAAAGAAAAAACAAGCAGAGGTTGTTGTAGAGTCCAGGCATTTCATACTTTTTAAGCATGTGGGTTTTTAAGAAATAAGATGACAGCACTATTAATTTTAAGATTGAAAAATTGTTTGCAATTTTCACCGTTTGCTGACCAAGAGCCATATTCTGAGAATCAGGGCTCTGTGGTGTCCAGTGGCTCCTTCCTCACTGCAAGACCCTCATTGTTGTCCTGAGATGTTTTCCTGTCTACAAAGTAACCTCGAAATTATGCCTGAGAAAGAATCTTCCCTGAAGGAAATGGGTCATCTCCACAGGGAGACCATTGATGCAGTGCCAACATCTTATCCCGATTTCTGTGATTTTCTCTTCTGTCAAGTAAATATGGTTTCATGAACCCAGAATTCACTTCACTGATGTCTGGAAGGATCCACTGTAGCCGAATTGGGAGACAGTGGATTATATTTAATCCAAAATGATAACAGATCTCTTAAACTTGCCATTTATAATTTAACACAGGATAATGATGTCAGTAGAGTGAAAAATTCAGCTGGTGAACTTGGGTGTTTGTGTAGGAAATGAGTATTTAGAAGTTTCACGGACTATGGACAAGAGTCCCTGTAGATTCTTTTCCATTTCCTTAGGGCTCGCAAGTTTTGATTATATCAAGAAGTGCACATTTCCCACAAGTCTTGTTGCAATGGAGAATTTACAAACTCCTACGATCCTTAAAAGACAACAGCTGAAGTGGCCTCTAAGTATTTACAAATGATGGGTTAGGTTAGAGAAAATGCCTAATATCAAAAAAAAAACCCAGAAGTGATTATTTTTCTTATCAAAGACTTGGTCTCTGTTTTAGGGGAAACAACATATTCAGATTTAGTATTGCACATAGTTGTGTAGCCATTTTTTAAAAAGTTTTATTTATTTATTTTTTAGTAATCTGTACACCCAATGCAGGGCTCGAGCCCATGACACCAAGATCAGGAGTCACATACTCTTCCACCTGAGCCAGCCAGAAATCCCTGGTTGTATAGCCTTAATATTAAAAGTTATCATAAAAGATTTCTCCTGGTAGTATTAGGAAATTTTAAGCATGATTTTGTCTGTCTCTATTTGTGCTTGGCTTGAACTGTTAACATGTAGCTATAAATGGATTAGCTCTAGGAGAATGAATTATAGTTTATTGCACACACACACACACACACACACACACCTGCACACATGAAATACTGTAGTTGGTCAGATCAACCATCCATGCAGCCCATTATTCAGCCTAGAGGGTGGTACCAACATTCTTTTAAATATAAAAAATACAGTTGACTAGTATGACATAATTTCAAATTTTTCAAGGTTAATTACTATTGTTTATTCTAAAATATCTCAATGGTTACAATAATAGGATTTGTGGGGAATGTAGAAAAAAGGCAGACGTGGCCCCGAACTCAAGGAGTTTATAATCTAGCTGAAGTCATAGAATGGACATCCATGGGATAACGTCAAACATTTCGAGGTAATGTGTAATTGAGTGGTAACCTATATGCATAGATCTCTCAGTCCTGTGGGGACTCAGAACCAGGAGCCCGCAGAGGAGTGGGACGGGGCCAAGGCCAACGAGCCGCATAGACTCTAGGTACTCATCACACCCACTCCTCCGCTAGAAACTTATATTATGCATTTATGCAAGTTTTTCCTGACCTTTTAAAAACCATGTCAAAATTTCTCATTCTTCAGCTATCAGGTTTGTAAAAGCAGTGTTTAATTTGACCTAAGTTGTCCTTTCAAGTTTCAAAGAGTGTCCACTAATTCTATTAAGTTAGAACAGAGATCGTTGGATGGATGAATGACTTACCTCATCCATGTACTTCAGGATTTTCTACACTTCAAACATCTCCTCATGTTCTTAATGAGTCTAGGTGGAGTGAAAGCCAGTACAATTGTCCAAGTGAGGGAGGTTCTACCCCAGACTTCGTACTGGGAGACTTCCCACTGGGCTTCGTCTGTGGCATTCTTTTGCCTGAGCTCCAGGGTTGGGCTGGAGAGGAAGAAGGGGTGCTCTCCAGCCAAGGGTAGCTCCGGGAGCTTTGGGAAGGTGGGGTGGCTGGACATCGAGAAGGAAAAGAGGGGCTTGCGGCATAAGCAGAACAGGGACAGCACCACTGTTGGGGTCCATGGAGGAAACGGATGGGGTTGCAGAGACAAGCGAACACCACAGGAACAACAGGAGGACTGGGAGGAGGAATACAGCCAAGTGCAGGCAAACTGTGTGTGAAAGTGAATTTCAAAGACCTTGGTCACTGAGGGGGTGAGCGAGCAGAGGAGTTCCGGGCTGGTGTGCTTCGGGAAGCTGAAGACAGAGAAGACAGAGACAATGCCACGGGGATTGAGGATCTGGTCCGTACAAGGTCACAAGGGATTTTCGAGATGGTCTTTTCAGTGAAGTGTTGAGGAGGAAGCAAGCAGGTGTTAGGACAGTCGGGGGTGGAGGGAATTTTCTACCACTTTTCCAAAATGTTCAGCCTTAAAAGAAAAAAGATAAGGGGAGTAGCAGGATCCAAAGAAGTTTATCTCTTCTCTGTCCCCAGTAGAATTAGGCCTATTTGTGGGCAGAGAGAAGTGGCACAGACAGAGCATGCAGTGAAGATGAAGTAGCATATACAACCAATGGAGTAAGGTCCCGGGGTAATGGCTGGGCTGGGAGTTGAGCCATGGCCTGGGGGAGTAGCACCTTTGCTCAGGGTCAGCCCCCACTCTCCTGATAACTGGGGGCTTGTCATTTAGCCTGTCTGAGCCCGTTTTCTGGTCTGTGCTTCGGGGTTAGAACAAAATACAAAAGCGTATGTAATAACCTCAGCACAGTCTGAATAGCAGGCACATAGTGAAAATCTTCAGGTCAAAATCTTCACAGGACTGAGGGAGGGCAGGAGTCTAGGGGTGCTCTAGCGTGTGGTACCCATGAACAGACAGACGGACAGCTGGGAACTCAGAATGCGCTCTGAGGCAAAGCACAAATCCACATGGGCCGGGGTGGGGAAGAAGGAGTCACAGAGGTCCCAGCAGAGAGCACGTGGGGGAGGCAAGGATGGGGAGAGTCTTCCTTTCAGAGGGCGCCTGAGGTTTGCCCCACAGGTGAGGAGGAAGCTGTTCCAGGTGAACAGTCTGAGCAGAGGTGTAGGGCGGGCACAAGGAACCCCTGACCCACTACCACCCCCAGCTGCTCAGCCGGTTCCATCGGTGTTGGGTGTGAACACTCTGAAATGCTGAAACAAGCATTAGTACGGAAAGGCACACTCATCACAGGATGAATAACATGCAAATAAGAAACAAAAAAGCCCGATTATTAGAGAAAAATTTCATACGCGCTCATGTGGTCTTGCCATCACTGGGAATGATGACAGAGTGGGTGCCCATCAGTGGGCATGGGCTCTGTGCAGTTTTAACTTATGGCATCCTTTGTTTTCGGAGTCACCTCTGGTGGTCACGTGTTGGTGGCCTGGTAATTAAGTTGGACTCTCAAAAGAAACGGCCTCATGGGGTTCTTTGTTTTTAACATGGGCTGAAACTCTCCCCAGGAGAAAGTTCCTATTTCTTCAGTGTGTCACCAAAGTCAAATGCTCATCACGGAAAGTCAGTCAATTTTAAGTAAAAAGGAGCCCTTCTGCAGTTAGACCGTAGATTCTATCATTTATGCTCCCTCTCCTTTGAACATACATGTTATGCTTGGGAAATGCCCTCTCAATATTTATGCTCAGAACAACTCCTTTACTGCACAGTGGAGAACACAGATTTCAGCTGTAACACTCCTGTTTCTCAGCTGTTGCTAGACATAAAAGCCAGGTTTCATCCACACCTCTTCTCCCAGATTAGTATTCACCCACTTGTATTTGGTAGTGGTGCTAAGAGGGCACAAGCCAGCCTTCTGACTGTCAAATAGTTTCTAGTCAATCATGTGGCAAAAAGACCGTTGCAAAAACCCAAGTCCAAAGCAAAGCAAAGCAAAGCAAGGTGATGAGTGAGAGTGTGCCAGCACCGCGGGGCAAGGCACGTGTAGAGTCAGTCATTGCCACTGCACTTAGGGTTGGAAGGTGGCGACCGGTACAAACATTCTGTCTGGTCCTCGCCTTGGGCACATCAGTAACTTCCTCCACAGGGCAAACCCTTGCCACTCTTTCCTACCCAGCTCTGGTGCTGGTTCTTGGGTCAGACTGACTGGATTTCCCCAGAGGTCCAGGTGTCCCTCTCCACATCTCCAAAAAGCACTCATCATATGGAGCTGGCTGTCAGCTGGCCTGTCTCCATTATTGGACTCTCTGTGTGAGGACAAGGGCTGTCACCAGTCCATGTAGTCACAATATTGACTACAAATAATCTGGAACAGTCGTATGCTAGTATAACAAATATGTTGGGGCGCCTGGGTGGCTCAGTCGTTAAGCGTCTGCCTTCGGCTCAGGTCATGATCTCAGGGTCCTGGGATCGAGCCCCGCATCGGGCTCCCCGCTCAGCGGGAAGCCGGCTTCTCCCTCTCCCACTCCCCCTGCCTGGGTTCTCTCTCTCGCTGTGTCTCACTCTGTCAAATAAATAAATAAAATCTTAAAAAAAAATAAATATGTTTTAGTCCTCATGTTATTGCCAGGTTATGCAATTGAATTCTTAAAAGTTTAAAACTCTTGTCTACAGCTAACGAGTGGTACGTCATTATATATGTTATGTACCAGGTCACACATTTATCCTACAGCCAGATATTCTTGACTTTCATACCTAAGTCCTTCAGTTGGACCATTAGAAGTTTCTAGCTAAATTAGCTAGTAAACTTATCTCCAAAATCTCAGTTAAATATCGGCTAGACAGAGAATGAGTGGGTAGACATATTCACTGCCATCAAGCCAGGGTCCAGTCAAGAAACTTGCTCTTATGGCTTCACCATGTATGGTGGGTTCCCCCATCCCCGGTACTGTCTGTTGGAGAGGTTGGAGCCCTGGAAAGCTTCTCCAGCCTAAGGTGGCCAGAGGCTGCCCCTGGCTCACTGAGTCTTAGAAAGGCAGTGAACACCGCGCTACTGCCTGAAGAGTAGGAACTCCCAGAAGCCATAATGCCCTCCCCACTACATGGGCCGAGAGGATAGATACCAGAGCGAGGACTGTTTCCTGGGCAGTCGTGTGAACATTGGTGGGATCTCCTGCCTAATAAAGCTGCTGGGGATGCAGAGATACTCCAGAACATCATAATACTTGAAGAGAAGGTTCTGAGGTCCTTGCAAAACTGACCCTTGAAGACCAGCCCCCAGGAATCCACTATCAGGTATGATTTCCAGATGAGAATGTTTTTAGTGGAAAATTTAGGTGTAAGACTGATGGCTTGATTGATTGTGCTCCAATTTCCTGAAGTCCCATGGCCACTTTCTTCTCTGTGGAGCCCTTCAGATGGGTTCAGCTCACCCCCATTAACTTCCCATCCCACCTGGCTCAAGCCTAGTGAAGAGGGCAGGGTTGGTAAACACCGACACAGCCAAGCATGCCTCAGACTTACTCTTGATCCCTTTGACAGCAGGGTCTTTGCAGTTCCTTGGGAGTGAGGGGCATTGCTTGCGGCACAGGAGGTTGAACCCTGAGCCACACCTCATCCTTTCTACAGCACTCACTGTGTAGAATTATCCTCACAGAGCACTCTTGGGCTCATCAGAAAATGCCAGTCTCTTCCCCCCCCCCCTTTTTTTTAACCCAGCCTGAATATCCAGCCCTCTGACATGCAGTTATAAACTCACCCCTGAATAAAACACATCGACATTGAAATCTTCCCAACACATACATTCCTTATCAACCTCATGGTGGCTCCGAGTGGCATGTCTTCCCGTGGCCGTCCATCTCTGCCAATGTCATCCTCCTTGAAGCGCAGGCGTACACGAGGCTGGCTAGGGCTTCTGCCACGCCCGTTGGGCAGTGTTCAGCCATGCATTCATTACCTCTGGGCAACTGCCTCAAGCTGGGACTGCCCACTTTTTTGTCATGATTACGAAAATGTATGCAAAGCACACCTAGCATGGAGTGCAGCCCGACACGTGACTCTTCCTCCCAGATTATAGACACACATTCTCGACATCCAGCGTTTCGTTATTTATTTATACTCCATGTTGTTCCAAATGAATTGAAGGCACCGTCTTGGAACACAGACTGCAGCAGTAATGAGAGAGAGCGTCCTTTCCACATAGCTTTTCACGGAGCGGGATGACGAGTTGATGACAAACATTTTTGTAATTGTGGGTTTTCATCTATTTCTGTCCTGTAGCTCACTCATCATTTTTCTCTTCTCGTTGCTTTCCCGAGGTTTTTATTCTTGTATCACGAGTCTCCAAAATAACAGCTAAGCTAACATTTTTTTTTTTTTTTTTTCCTGTGCAGGGTGCTCCGGGGAGTGCTTCACAAGCCTGATCTACCTTAAGCCTCCAAGCGCCCCTGTGATATGGGTAGTGGGTTCTGGTGTATCCCTTGTAGGAATGCGAAACTGAAAATCGGAGGGGTTAATGTTCCGTCTTGGGGTCACACAGAGAGGAAGGACGGGACAGCAGGACTTGTCCTGCTGATCTTCTGTAACATGGCTTATCGTACCTCTGGGGGTTAGTACCCGGCAGGTGAGGGGCCTTTGGATGCAGCAGGCAAGGGTACCCTGTTGGGGCCAGAATAACTCAAAACCGTCTCAGTCAGGAGCTTTAGGACTGAAACTCAACGAGGAGCTGAACAGAACAAATGCTCCACCATCTCTAGGAGGGCCCACGGTGAAACATCGTGCCATTTTCGTCCCATAGGCGCTCTTCAGGGAAAGTTGCAGACATTTTTATGGAGAACATCCTGCTTCCAAAGCTTCAGGGAGGGAGTTTATAAAAGCCACAAACTCAAGGGCCTGATGAGAAAGGCCTGTGGACTTGCTGACCGAGGGAGGAGAAAGCCAGGACCTTGTTTGTCCTTGCTTGAAATGAGCAAGTGAAAATTTGGAGAGTTTAATGCCAGTTTACTAGGCTTTGTTAATATTGTTCATAAGTCAAATACTCTGCCATGATTTTGGTGTTTAAGTAAAATTCCAAAATGTCTACCGCTTTTCAAAGACCTCGATTAAATTGGACTTTCAAAAGCAATGGCCTTTTGTTGAATATTGCCGTTAGAGAGAAAGGATTCTACAATTTGCTTTTATCCTGTGGGAAAGATGCTAAGGTTCTTCGTTGTTGAGCAAGTATAATTGAATAGACCCAGTTTTAGTTACTGTAACAATGCTATATAACAGTTGCATTATCTGCTAACAATATGCAATATACAATAACCAGAGTGTAATACCAAAGGGCATTAAGCCTCCAAATATCTTTGTTTTAGATACTGGGAGGCAGATTTTGTTATATTCTCTTGGTAAAATGATTTCAATGGCATAGTGGTTTATTGATCATCGAGGACTTCTGGGTTCACTTACTGGTAATGTAGATGAAGTAAATTATTTCTTCTTAAAGTTCCTCGATTTTTTGGATCATGACAGCTCATTCAGTCTTCCTAACTTTTTTGTTTGCTTTGCTTTGGGAGGAAAGGGCGCAGGCAGCCCGTACTACTGTAATGATGTTACTGCTGTTGAATAATACAATATTTTGGGTCTCAAGGATACATCATCTGGAAATAAAATTCAGTCTTTCAGTAGACAAAATGCATACTTACCTTCCCGGTTACTTTGCCAGTCTAAGCAGGAACTATGGCGATGACCCGCAGCGTCACACTTCGCATTTCCCAATAAAGTCACATTTCTATAATTCACAGGATTTCTACCACAGACTGTGGTGGGGCTTATTCAGTAATGCTGGCGGGAAGATGAGAGGAAAGAAGAGTGAAAGAACACAGAACGAGGTGGTTTTGTTGATTACAGCTTTTTATTCCCCGTGGAAAACGGGTCCGGCCTCACTCGGCCTTTTGTTTCAAATATATTCATGCCAGCTTCTCTTCTCGAAGCAGTGGTTGCCCTCTGCCAATTCTGTGGCTGGGAGTCTTTCCTTGGGAACATACTGTGGCTTCCCAGTTCCTGTGTTTGTGATATCACAGAGCTTGGCTCAGCAGAACCCTGAATGGTGTCTTTGTAACAGCCTGCGAGAGATTTAAGATGCTAAGAGGACCACATTACTAAAGAATGTCTTGAAAGAGAGGAAAATTAAATGACCAATAAAAAAAGAATCGTCACAAGTTCCTATTGTATCTTGTAAAAAGAAGTACTGATGTATTTGGGTCTAGCTCCTCAAGGCCTGTGGGCAGTTGCCAGGCTCCGGGGCCGCCCCTCCCCTCGCCTGGGAGCTGGGCTGGAGTCTAAGTCCCAATTAATGAATCTGCTTCGAAGTTGAGGAAGGAGCAAGTAAACCATAGCTGTGAGTCTCAGGTCACTGGGGATTTCTGTTTCAAACTCAGCCAGTATGGAGTCTCTGAAATTATTTGATTTGGGAGTGGGATAAAAAAAAACTGATAAGATCTGATTTGTAGATTAGCCCTGGAGGGGGAAAATACTAATTTCACATATCATTCATCTTCCTTTTATCTGGTCTCCTCAAACTGTAATGAAATTACTGAGTCCAGCTTGAGAAAACCTCAAAGGAGTTTGCACATTGAACTGGCAAATTAATCTGTGAGCAGCCCACAGCTCAACATTTATTTGGTCAATATTCAGTGAATAATAAAGCTTGAAAGCACATTTTTTAATTTGTCCATTTATTCATTGAAATGTTTTCAATCAAGTCTACACCTTGAGATTTATTCTCATTTCTAAAATCACGAATTTTCAACCTAATTGCAATTTTTTTTTCCCTCTGACTAAAACCTGGACGACACAAGTAAATGTATTTACAAGTTAAACTTAGCAGACTGATTTGGAAGGAGAATTAGAGCAGGGCTCAGGAGATAAGAAATATGTTCAGTTCAGTGGAAGAGTTTATCATGGAATGTTCCCAAAGAGTTATGTAATTAATATGTGAGATGTTATACAACAAATAGAGATATATGCTATTAAGTTTATGCATGAAAATAAGATTTCAGAATCTGAAGATCACTACAAATTCTCTGCTCTTTGGGTGCATTATACACTGGGCATGATTATTGCATATTATGTCGTCCCAACATTCTTATGAGGCCAATGGGTATTATGAATCCGTCAATTTATTCAATAAACGATAAGGACACACAGAGGGGCCGATAAATAATATTTACTGTGTGGAATTAGGAACCACTCCAGTGGGCTCGAATCCTGTCTCTATCACTTACCATCTGTGTGAACTTGGACAAATTACTTAAACTCTTGGAGCCTCAATTTCTTATCTGTATGGTGAGGATGACGATAATAAATAAATGATAGGGTAATTGCCAGGTTTAAATGACTTTATATATGTAAATTGACAGGAATGGTACCTGGAACTCAGTCAGCATGACTTAAAGAATTGTAGGCATAGGGAATGCTATGACCCAGTTGCCACCTCAGGTGCTCACATTATGGTCAGGGAGGCAGACGTGTAAACGATTAAAAATAATGGCGTTATAAATTTCACAGCAGAAGTGCAAATGAAACACGGTTGAGAAAACTTTGTTTGGAAAGGTAAGTGAAGACTTGACAGAGGGGAGGAGAAAGCCAGCCTGTATGCAGAGGGAGCAGCAACCTGCTCGGCACGGGTGGTAATTGTTCAATAATATTTGATAAATAAGCAGTTGACGCAGTGACCATGAACCCATAAGTGAATGAATGAATGGGTGAATACAATCACATCCAGACATGCACTAGTCCAAGCCAGATTCTGGGAGAATTCTGGTGATTATAGATAAAGAAAACACATTTACCTTTGACCCATCCTCAGCCAGATGTATAGAGCTGAGATATTAGACATAATTTCAACAGAAATTAAGCCTCCAAAAAATCCAAGATCAAAGAGTCTATTGTTCGGACAGATCTTTGCTCTCTGTACTAACTACATCATGCAGCCTCTCTGTAAATTTCTCTACCATCAATGCTTCCAACTGCAGAAAGAAGGTGCCATGGGTTAGCAAGGTTATAAAACGAAAGGAACAAGAAAAAGCCAGGGCGGATGAAGGGCAAGATGTTCTTAAAATCTGAAGTGGAAGGACACCTGCGAAGAGCCTTCCAGAGACAGGGAGTCTTCAGGAGACCCTTTTCTGAAAAAACACTAATCATGAGTCATTCATAATGCCCTGCTTTTATGAGTAACGAGCAGATGTATCTTCGGTGTTCTGTTCTTAGAACTGTATCTTGGGATGACTTACATTCTGGGAAGGATAGAGGGGGCAAACCTGCCTCTCTGACCTTTAGGTTTGCATTCTAGTTAGTGATGTCAGTGCCCTTGTCCGAGAGTAGAGCCTCTGGATACCCTGGGGTATGCTTGGAGGAGCCCCTGGAGTTCTGCTGATTTATGAAATGCCTCCAGGGTGGGAGGAGGTGGGAGAGAGGATCCAGGACACTTGCTCACTCACACAGCAGGGCAGATCTATTGCACAATAGATCCTTCCTTCAGGCTCCTGGGTATTGTTTGGATGCTGCAAGAATTTCTGCTGACAGTTTTTCTTTTTTTTTTTTAATTGAAGTATAGTTGACACACAGTGTTAAGTGAATTTCAGTTTCTGCTGAAAGTTTTCAATGCAAGAGTCAAGACTACCCTCTGGAGCGGGGGCTGCTCCTCTCCAGAGTGGTCTCCAGCCCAGCTACAACCTCCAAAGCAAGCAGAGAGTTCTGGCAGGGCTGCCCAGCTCACAGTGTGCCAACCAGAACGTTCTAGGTCAGACCAAATGGATACGGCTTTCACCTCATATATGTATCATTAAAATCATGAAAAAGAAAAGATATCTTAACATTAAAAGGGGGGGAGGGTGTTAATAAGAAAAAAATAAGATATTACCTTATGAATCTATTTGCCTTTACAAAAAACTCTCTGCTGTCATTATTTTCTTATTTTACCATGAACCAGTAAAAATTTTGGCAAGGATCAGTCGTGGTTCCCAAAACAGTTTTTGTGTCTGGTCTCAGGACCCAAAATTTAGATGCAAGAAGGATCTTGTGTTTCCTCAGCCTGTCAATGGTCACTATTCACAGCCAACAGCAACTATTCAGGACCGAAGGACTCTGTCGTCCCCCCCCCCCACTCCCCATGGACAAATGAGTCTCTCTTCCTCCTTCTCCCATTTCCCTGGAAACACTTCTGTGTGTTCACATTACCGCTGAATCTTGGAAGAAGCTCGTCCTGCTCTCCTGCTGGCATGTTTGCTGGCCTTGCGTCCCAGCTGAGGCGATCCAAGTCACGGAGGGGGTCTGTAACAGCTCCCAGGACCCCCATCTGCAAATGCTAAGCCAGCACTGAATCTTAGCTTCTTCCCAAAGTAGTTCCCAAATGCACAGTTGGCACCAGAATCACACCAGCCAGTGCAACGGACTCTCCTCAGCAGGTTCGTGGCTGTGGGATTTGTGTTGCCATCTGCACGTGGCTTTGGAGTGTGACAGGAGCCTACACTCAGAGATGGTCAAGCTCCCCGTTGTCTCCTTATGATAGCCATGGCAGTAGGAAATGAAACCCCCTCTTTGTCTTGCTTACAGGCAACTACTTCTCTCTTAATTCTTTGTGATTTACTTTAATTGTATCTTTAACTTCTTCCTAAGTTCCCTAGTTTGAGGGATGTTGGCTTTCGGACAAAAGTGCCATTGACAACGTGAAGTTACCTGTGGAGGCCAGGATCCCTGAAGGTCGCCTCCCACTGTGGGAAGATTTGGTTCTGCGTGTGGCCCTTGCTGGTGTTGGTGCAACATGAGGTGACCATGACTAAAAGAATGCCCCGGTAGGTGGCTTTGACCAGTGATGCTGTTCTGTGTGCTCTTTGGCTTCAGTGATACAATTAGGTGCTCCTTTGTTTGTTTTTTGAAGAGCCTATTCAAGAATATTCTTGAAATGTGTACATGGAGTCATTGAAATATGCTTATTTTTCAGCCTTTAATTCTTGGAGGCAGGCAGAGTGAGGAGGCCACCAATGACTTAGTGGATCAATAAATGTCAATGAGTGTCATGCATTATGTCAGGGCCTATTCATAGGATGGGTGGATACTCCTATGGTCATCCTTGTCTGGGTAAAGGACAGCTGGTATTAAAAATGCTGTCACAACCATGACAATGACCAGCCATGTCCATGGTCTCCACCAGGAAGCTTGGCTCACGTGAAGAAGAAGGCGAATGCAGTTGGCCATAAGGAGAATGGTGGAAACTCTATCCTTGTAGGATATGTCTGGGCTCATGAAAAGAAGAACCATGTCTCCTACTTGTGTGATGTCTCTCAGGGCATTCTTTTATTTCTTCTTCTTTACCCAATAAGCATTTCCCAAGAGCTTACCACTTGTTGAGTCCTGGAGACACAAAGAGGAAAGATAGCAACCTTCAAGTCTAGTATAAAGACAAGAACATAGATGACATAAACTTGTAAGTACCTAATGAGCATGGAGGGCACCAAGGGAGCGTAAAAGAGCAGGGGTGGTCAATGAGGTTTGAATGACTGACATAAACTAGGAAGATTGTGTGTGTGTGTGGAAGGGAGGCACAGCTCAGGAAGGGCAGGTGTCAACATTTTTGGATCTTAGAATTTCTTTCTCTAAAACCTCATTTTGATGTCTTGTTATTCCAAGAATTGCTTGAAGTTAATGGGTTCCTAGATTTGGAAAGAACATCAAGCATATCTAGTACCATGCTTAGGAACTACAGCTAAAATTACATACCACTCTGTCTCTGGACATTTTCTAAGAGAAAAGGCTATGACGTCCCTGTGTGACAATCCACTGAACTTCTCCCCTGCAGCACAGGCAAGGTTGAGGGTAGGGCTAGTTCAACAGAGATTGCCTGACCAAACTTGTCCAGTTTTGACTTTCACATCTGTTCTCTGAGAGGAAATTGGAACTGAATGATCCTCGGAGCTTCGGGATCAGCTGTACCGACTAATGAAGCTACGATAGGGAGCCTTCTCTCCTTCCCTCATGCCCTGATCCCACCTTCCACAATAAAAATGCTTTCCATAGGTTCCAGTCTGAAGAGTGTTCCAGGCATTGGCCTCCACGTGTGTATTCTTGGTTTGCTTTTCTTCATCTTTTTATGTCATTTGTGGAATCTTGTTATCCGTGTGCATCACCTTCCTGCTCTGACACAGATCTAATGACCTCCTGAAGCCGTAGTTCCCCCTGCAAGTCTCCCAGGTGATGGCTACTTCCCACGTGGTGCATACTGCAGGGCCTGGAGGTGAAGGCCTTTGTCCCTTGTCCTTCCAGAACACTGTTTGTCTCTCTTCCATAAAACAGACAAGAAAAACCAAGCAGAGGAGCCCACCAGGATGTTTGCAGCACACATCATTAGATTATCCCAAGTGCTACCTGTCCTTGTGGACATCTACCCTTCTCCTGGGCCGAGTTCAGAGCCCACATCTGCCTCACACCCTTCGCCCCCACCCGCTTCCCCCACGCCACCAAAGCACTGTTCATCACCCCTGGTGACTTGCACATCCAGTTTAAAAGACCATCAAACACATTGCCCCTCAATTCCCTCACCTCCAATATAATCTTTCCTCCTCCCACTTCTGTCATCCATATCTGCGACCATTTCTTGTACTTATTATTACCAGTAACCACACTCTCTACAAAATCTTTAATTAAAGCATTTCTGACCCAAGTTTTTGTCTTCCTGGCTCATTTGCTCTGGTACTTCCACACCAATATGACTTCATCTAAACCGAGCCCTCTCATTCATGTGTGCCACCCTTCCCAGCATTCATCCCACTTCCTCTCCTTCACCCTCGCCATGCAGCTTAGGTGGCATGGTCCATCACTGTGGTGACTCCCCTGATACACCCTCAGTGCTCTTGCCCCTCCATCTCTAGTCAAAACACCATTTGGGTTAAATCCAACTCTGTTAACTCTGTGCCCAGATGAGTTGAATGTGGCCTGGGAAAAATATCTAAAATTCTGCTGGTGGTGGGCAGATTGTGTCAGCACACATCCCAGCTCGATTTACTCCTCTCCCCTCTCCTCCTTTCCCCTCCCCTCCCCTCCCAGATGGCCACTTCACACCTGCCCTCTCTCTGCTAGGGTCCGACGCCCCCAGCACCACACTCTCAGCTGAGGACTTTGTTTTCACTGAAAAAATGGAAGTGATTTATAGGGAAGTTGCTCATACTTTCATCACAAAGCTGTCTCCTTGTAATTATATGTTCAGAACTGGTTTTGTAATCCATGCTTCCAATCCGACCAGTAATTCAGGCCAAAATTCCAGGAGCTATCATGCTTCTCTTCTCCTCCTGCTTCTCCTCCTCCTTTTACAGTCCACATTCATTCCAGAGATTCAGATCAGTAGATAGACATGATTCTACCTTCAAATGTACATTGACATCCATCCGTCCCCACCGTCTGCACTGTGCCCAATCCAAGCACTCTCATGTCTCATGGAGCCATTGTCACCTACTGGACTGATCAGAATTTGATCTGCCCACTATAAACACAGTGGAAATGGAAGCTCATGCTTTCACACAGAATTCCAGAGGCAGGAATCCTTCTGCCCTCCTGCTCTACCACCCTAGAGGTGGCCCATGGTCCAAGCTGCCTGTGTCATTCCTGCCTGCCATCAAGGTCACATCACTGACCACACCCAGTGGAACCAGGAAGGGCAAGCAGGATGCATGCCACATGCTTGTTTTCCTGTTTCCATGCCACTAGCAGCTCCCACCTGAACGAGGGCAGGTGAACATAGTTGTCTAGGTGGTCACATTGCTGCCCAGAAACAATGCTGAATTCTTTTACTAAGTAAGTCAAGGAGAAGAGGTGTGAGTAGGTATTAGCAGTGCTTGACATGGCTTTGTATTTTTCTTGTGGCTTCTATTCATGCACTTACCAATTCATGCTCCATACAGCAGCCAGTGTGATATCTTAAATCCCAATGAGAACATGTTAGTCCCCTACTTACATATTAGTAAGTCGCTTTCCAACACTCCTCAACAAAAGGTCCTATGTCCTTTGTGGTCCTTCATGCTCTGGCCCCTCTTCACTCCCTTCTCCCTAGCCATAAGGTTTCTAACACCTAGCAAACTCATGTGCACATCTGGCCTCTACCCTTGCTGATTTTTCTCCCACACATTTTCACATTTTCCTCTCGTTCTCTTCAGCCATGTTGCTGCTAATTTCTTACTTCCTCCTGGGAGAGGATGAGCTCACTCTTACCAGCCAGTAATCCCCACCCTCGCATCCATTTTTTCATGACCCCACTGGGCAAAGTTGTCCTCATCTTATTTGAAGTTAAATGTTTCTCTTTGTTTACTCATTGTTGTCTGTCATCTGCCCTAGCTCACTGGATCCATAAAGGCAGGGATCCCATCTGTCTCATTCACCATGATGGCCCCAGTTCCTACAACCATGCCAGAGTACTGTAGGATCTAAGAAAAAAAAATGTTGAATGAAAGAATTAATTAATTCTAATATGAGGTGTTGGTTTTATTTGTAAAATCTAAAAAGTATGTTAAAAGAATATCTCTGTAATATGCCCTTGTTAATGCCCTCATTTTATATATTATATTACAACATTATAGAATGTTATAACATTCTACAATGTTATACACATAGCAATTGAAAATGTGCCAAACTTCAGCTCAGTTCATGTCTTCCCTTACAGAAGTGAGGTTTACAGCACTAACAGGTAGGAGGCTAACCATGAGTTTACTTGTACATATTGATTTTCTAGAAGGCATCAGAAAACAATACAACTAGTAATCTGAAGTCTACTGTTGCTGAATGCATATCAGTTGAACACATTATGCATTTTAATTTTGAATTATGCATGCCATTTTATGTAGACGTCTAGCCAACTTTCGTATGTGATTCTTAAGGATGCATTTTACATTTGTACAAAAGACTTCTTCAACTTTAAAAACAATTGAAATAAATCATGTTATTTAATGCAGGTTATTTTTAAAAAAAATAATTCAGTGGAGTAGGTAATCAGGAAGATCAAACAAAATATAACACAACCCCCCCCCCAAAAAAAATTCTTCAACAAGAGGCATGCTCCTAAATTCCTTAGATTACTGAAACCTAAGAAATTGGATAGCCTGGAAGAATCCGAAAACGAATCCCCAGTCTGAGTCCCTAGTAAGTTTATGTAAAATCATTGACCCTGATCCAAGGATAGACCTCTTTAACACAATCAATACAGGTGCAATCAGATAAGAACATTCTACTGTTTTATTAAAGTGCATCTAATTCAAAACTCAATAACCCTCACACATCCTTAATCAGGGAAGACATCCTGGGAGGTATTTACATGAGTGATCTTAAAGTGTTGGTTTCTGGATTGTTAGCAAGACTTTCTACAAATAGATCTTTCAGGATCCTGTCTATTCTCTCAGAAATTTTTTTCACCCGCTTTCCTATTTGTGACTGTTGTAAATATGTTGAAGTTGTCCTCCTGTCTCCCCCGAAAACGGAAAAGAATTCTCTGGGGTGGACACTGAAAAGGTGATCTCTATTCCCGGGGAGCTGGAGAGGCCCAGGGGAGGGTGTGTGGGCGCGTGTCTGGAGCTGCTAATAACTTCCCCTCCCCGCTCCTGTTCTTCCAACAGCGGCGCCTTGGGAGAATTCGGGGAATTATGTAGCCGGGAGACAATTATCTTGTTTCCAGAAATAATTTGAATCGAAACAATACGTTCTGAACAAGGCAGAATGACCCCAAGCACAGGCTGGGGCATCACTATTCATTTTGTGGGGGCGCGATCTTTGGGGTGATCCGCAGCACGCCCCGCTGCAATGTGTGAGGAATTGTAATTTGGGACAGTTACACGGAGTCTAGCTTATCTTCATTACATTAACTCGAAGTCTATTGAAAATGGAGGTCTAATCTTTCAGGGTAATATTTTTTACTAAGGACTTCTCTCCGCTTGGTCAGTCATTCGCTAATTCCTCACGGAGGCCACCTGCGCTGGAGAGGGCCAGTGAGAAGTTCAAAATCCAGCAAGGCCGGGAACCACGCATCCCCAGGCCTGGAGCCCACACCCTGTCTGGGTGAGTACTGCCCTCAGCAGCAGCTTTCCCTTTACAAATAAAGGGCTGCGCGTTCTGGTTGGAATGCCTCCACCGAGAGATTCCTTTGACCTTTTCCAGGGTAAAGACAAGTAATGTCAACATTTCCTCCCAAAGCACAGAGAACTCCTTTTTGGCAGTTTGTTTACCTGCCTGCTTCACTTTGAACACTCCTGCTCTGTATGCACGCAGGTGGGGAAGCCCATGGGAACCCAGCATTCGATCAGAATCATGCAGGGTGCTTGAGACCTTTTTTTCAGTGTCCACACAGTTTTATTCCACACATTCTCTTTCTGGGTTTTTATTTGAGCATCCCACCTCCCCAAAATGCTTACAGTATGCACAAAGATAGCCCCCAAATCTTCATTAGGTTAGCAGTGTGGTTGAGGAGCAAGTGGAGAATTGATGATTCATTAGAACGAACCAATCAATTGGCTCATATATTTATACATTTAGAGAGAGCCACCTGTGACTGGAAGGTGCTAGAGGTTGCCCTAGAGGCAAAGAAAAACCTACTCCTCAGAGACAGAGTTCAGTAGCAGATAAGAAGAAATTATACAAAAACAACATTTTACTTTGTGGAGGAAGAACAAAAGAAAGAGTATTATGTCATAGAGGTACCCTGCACAACCCCAGGAGGGCAATATTCATATGTATTCTGATGTAACTGGCTTTGAAAATAGCACCCACTGGAGTTGCACAGTGAACAACCTGGGCAACTATATGTGGTGGTCCAGAGAGGAGGAAAGATTCCTCTAGAGGAACACTGGAGAGGAGCTCACACTGAAGGGAGGGAAGATGGTAGAACGAATAGGAATTGGCCAGATGATAAAGAGGGAGGGAGGGATTTCTGACAGAGCCAGCATCATATATGAGGGAAAGTTTAGAGCCTGGGATGATACCAGTATCAGTAGAGAAGCACTGTGGGGTTTCGGCCATTGTAGAAGAAGTTCCTTCCCCCAGTCCTGTTAAGACACACCCCACAATATTGCGGCATTACACTGATATCCCAGGAGGGGAAAGTTGCAACCATCCCAAAAGTGTTAGGGGGAGATTAAGTATTCCAACAAGATGAAGACACTGTATGCACCAGTAAAGGGGTCATGCCTTCAGGAGGACCCATTGTGATAAGCCGTTTGGGGACTTCCAGGGTATATTGAAGTAGACCACAAACACACACACACAAGCATGCATATGCACCCATGCACACACCCACACGTGTGCATGCACACACGCACCCACGCATGCGAACATGCATACAAGCACCCAAGCACAAGCACACACATGAGCACAGGGAGGGGAAGAGACATAGGCCTGGGGGCTGCCCCAAAAGAGGTGCAGCCGAGGGGTGGTAGAGGCCCATTAAAGCTGCCTTCTGCCTCTGCTGTGTCAGCTCTCTGTGAAGTCGCGTTGCTCACTCTTGGGGTGGGAGTGAGTGGCTCATCTCCACGGCAGGTAAGAAGTGCTGATTTCCACAGCACATAGGGTGTGGGAGGAACGAGGGATCAGTGGCATCCTTCTCTGGTCACGGCTGGGAGTGTCTGCTTCTCACATGGCTCTCCTCCGAACCCCCACCGTCTCTTTATTACGAAAATGCATAAAAATCCCTGCGTGTCGTAGTATGTGGAGACAGCAAGAAGGTGGGGGGTACATCGCACATCAGATGTGCTTTTGGAAGTAGTGAAGGGCTGGATGAAGTCAAGACCTGTAAAAGCGAGGAGCCCTGGGGCAAGGGGTCTGGGAAGAAGGGAAAAGCTCAAGGAAAGTTAGTCCTTATCCTTGATCGGGGTTGGAGGAGGACAGTGGAGAGGACAGCATCCTCTTCGGGCTTCTGGACAGGTAAACGGGGGAATGAGGATGCCAGGATGGAGTCAAGAATATTTACAAAAGAACAGGCTTGGGATATGCCGATACAACGAGTGCAGATTTGGACATTTGGATTCTGAGATGAATGTGGGATTCGTTAGTGTCAATAAGCTGGGAGAGGCATCTGCATTTAGAATAGCGATAGTGATACTTTAAAAATGGCTGATATTTATACACGTGTATTTGTTAACACTGTGGGTATAAATCAGCTCATTTAATCCTCACAATAACCCCATATAGTGAAGTATTATTATCATTCCTATTTTACAGAAGAGGAAACTAAGGCAGAGATTTTAAATAATGTGTTTACAGTTCCACAGCTGAAAAGTGGTAGAGCATCTGGCACCAGAACTCCTGCTACTAATCATGACATTATAATGGAGGTTGAGCATGTGGGAGCAAAAGGGATTTCTGAGAGAAAGGGCGAGGAAAAGAAGCAGGAGGGAGAGGATGGAATTTTGCAGAATGCCCATATTCATGGTTCCTTGTGAAGCTTTGAAGGAATCGGATTCGCATCCAGGGGACTGGGAAGAAAGGGAGGGGCCCGGGAGAAAATGGGAAAGGGGATTGGTGTGAATAAAAGGGGGAGGGCGTGGGGGGGGAAGGCGGAGCCTGGTGGGAAAGAGGCGGGGCTTGGGGGAAAGGGAGTCGTGTGCGGAAGAAGGAAGAGTATGGGTGTGTCTTTATCGGCCTGAGGTCCAGCCTTCCTCCTGCTCTGTTCTCCATGCCTCCTGCAAGTAAGGGTAAGAAATGAGGTGACGCTTGGTGCTGCATCTTTCTGTCCCACCGGCTCCCGCAATACCCACTCAGAGCGGCTGCCTGCACCTGTTCAGGGTGTGCTAGGGAGTCAGCTTAAGGTTCCATTCTGCCCCGGAGAGCGGTGAGAACCACAGTGCAAAACAGCCAAGTTTCTCCCAGCCTGAACATGACTTTGCTGTGCTTTTTCCATTCATTATTGTGTATTCACAGGCGACGTGCATGTTTCCATGGGGCGGAAAGTTGAAAAGACTTGATTCATTCTCAGGGCATTTGGAATCAAGTTTGAGAGTTTGGAATATTTGACTCCTAATGAACCATAGAAATATCGTTGAAGTATTCCTCCACACTGCTAATCATTAGGCTGAGGTGGACAAAACTATTACATGTTAAGATGTTTAAATTGTCTCTGTAAATTAAGATAAACACACCCAGAATTCACAGGAGAGAGATATAGCACAGGGCATTAAATGCCCAGAAATGCCAAGGACATAATAATTTTAGATTAAAGAACCTAGTGTCCAGCTCCGGTGCGGTTGGAATGTCCTCTGTAGGAGCCAGTGGGCCCCAGCTTCCCCTACCCCGATCCGCCAAAGAATTTGTATTGGGTAAAACTTTGATACCAGGCCGTCTCTGATAATTCATCGGAGGCTTTTTAAAAATTGCAATTGACTTCTTAGAACTAATAAAATAGGTTTATGATGATTGTGGCAAAAGTGATTTAATAACTCTTGTCTGATGAGCAAGTTTTCCTTCTCTTCAGGGAACGATTCTGGATTTTCTTTAGTCTTGCAGACATGGGTGAGCCTGGGTGGGGACCAAAAGTTGTTTGAAGAGCATATTGTCAGGGGGCCGACAGGGTTTACCTAGGGAAATGAGAAAGCGCAGGTGCACAGATTTAGCTCTGTCCTGGGGGGAATGAAAATCTCTTTGTCATCAGTGCTCTAGCATCGAAGAAGGAAGGCATGTGTGTTTGCTATGAGCAGCGGCAGCTGGCTGAAGTCTGGCAGTTTGTCATCCTAGGACTGGGTCTAAAAAAAAAAAAATCAAATCCTCAGCTGAAAAAACCTAGACAAAATAATAGTAGCTAACATTTTTAGTAATCTCTACACCCAACGTGGGGCTCGAACTCACAACCCTGAGATCAAGAGTCACATGCTCTTCTGACTGAGCCCGTGGGGCGCATCTGCGGTAGCTAACGTTCACTTACTGCTCCATGCCGGGAGCTTCGCTGGAATGATTCCCTTTCTCCTACACCAACCCTTTGAAGATTCTATAATTATCCATGAGCTAACTAAGTATCAGAAGGTAAAACAACGTCTCCCTTGTTCTCAAGACTGTAGTAGAATTATTTCAACGCCTGTTCTGGCTTCTTGGTGTGTATACTCTACTGCTCTGCCCACCACCACCCTGTCAGGCTGCCGGCGCCATAGAGCCTCACACAATCTCCCTGTTTACCAGACAAAACCCCAGACTGTCAACTCCACGGGTCACACCCTGTGTTGATTAGCCCCCTCTGATTCCAGCTTCCAGCTAAGTGCCTGTCCCATAATCAATAATCAATATTGGTTAAAGGAATGAATGAATCACTCAATGTATGAAAAATGAGTCAGTGAAAGAAGTGAGCCTTACTAAATCTTCTACTGAGTCAGCCTGGGAGAAAAACAGGCTGGCGGAAGTGTCCGGGGTTTTGGGAAGTAGACATTTTGGAGAAGGACCTCTATTTACGAAAGATACTGCACTTTAGCAAAGGATGCGGTTGCCTGTGTAGCCAATGAAGCAGGTACCTGTGAAGTGGTTGCTTCATGATGAGAGACCTTTCTTCTCCAGGGTCAACTTCATTGTGGGGAAACACTAAATTCCTAGGAACATTTCAATTGCGAGTGGGAAAGAAGGACAAATTAAGCAGAACGCAGTAGTGCAAAAGCTTCATTACAGGGCAAGAAGAAGGATTAAGTCAGGGACTCTTTAGTAATAAACAAATTGAATAGAAAAAGGTCACATGCTGGATGCTCAATAATGTTTTGTTTAAAAAATGTTTGTTGAATTGTATTGGACATGCCTTATTGAAATAGCCTTGTATTTTACTTTAAGCTCTACGTTTTGGGGTGTTCTTATTGCCTATTTTTGAGTGCTGGTAAAACCAAAGCAGGTCTGAATTATTTCATTATCTTGTAGTTCCTGCCCATAAATTATCCTCTCCTACTTTGAAGTCCCTGAATATGAAATTCCAGTTTCCAACTCATTATGATGGTGGTGATGTGCTGTTTACTGAGGTGAGCGGCTTTCTTTCCTCATGGCAGGGCACCCCTATTTTTGGAGAGGTCAAACACCTGTGCTTAAGAGCATATATTTTGACAGTAAGCATCTCATTAAAATCCTGCACATCTGCAAAAGACTCACCGTGCTGCTTTCTGGGGAGGAGGTGAGGACAGAAGCTCATTGCACGGTTTTCACTTGTGTGTGTGACAGAGCCCAGCCTACTCCTGGGAATGACCTTGACTTAGACACTTCACGACTCCACTTCCCTGGCGTCTAGGGCAGAGTAGAGAGGCAAGGTGTGGAGCCATCCAGAACGGGGCTGCTGACTGCTGCAGAAAGGAGGGGTTCCTGGCTCCAGGGAGGGAGTAAGAAGTCCATATCCATCTCACTTTGACATTAGAGTGGCCAAGGCATGTCAGGAGATGGTAGCAGGGTGCACAGAGAGCTCCTTCCCCTTTCTTGCGATTGAGGAAATACTCATTATAACTCTTTATCAAGTGGCTGTTATACACAACGCACGAGGCAGGACCATATGGGGCAACAGGAGGGAAAAATGGGCACAGTACCCAAAAGAAGTAGAATTTTTTTAAAAAAGTGTATGAGGACCTTCGTTTGTACCTGACAGCTAACTATAGAAATACTTGCTATACCAGCAGTGTGCAGTGTGTGTTTAAACGATGCACAATCACTAAACGTGTGCTCATGGTCCAAGAGGAGCATGTATTTGATCCTGATGAAACCATGTAAGATTTGCTTTATTTAATTTCTATGAGGACTATTGCAAAGCAGATTTATAAAATCATAACTTAGAGAATTTCCTTTTATTAGAGTAGTGTGAATCAAACATAAAAGTCATGTCTTCAAATATCATTATGTTCTAGTGCTTTATGATGTGTTAGTAAAATCAGACTGTAAGAATTTCCTGTACCAAAGTGCTCAGGGTAATACTATTTAGGGAAGTAAACGAACTAACATTTGTTCAGTGCATTGTTGGTAACAACATTATCCTTCATTCTTTATGTATTTTACCCCACGTAATTCTCAAAGCTGTATTGTAAGTTAGAATTGTTTGTCTATTTTTCAGATCAGGGAGGAGGAGGTAGAATTACTTCTCCAAGGTCATATTTATCAAGTTAACTTTAAAAAACTTATGTTACAAAGTTATGTTTATAACTTATGTCCTTCTATATCTTTAAAACTTACATACTTCTGTCAAATACATCAATAATTATTCAGGAAATAAGAACAGAGATTTGGGATTCATTAAGCAAGAGTCCTCTTATGAGCTGAGTTTTTATTCCTTTTACCATTTTCTCTTAAACCTTTTCTTATATATTCGACTCAATAAGTAATTTTTAAGTATCTACCTTTTGCACACAACTTAAATTTTCTTGCTTCCCTAATATTTCAAGTTACAGATGCTTCCTGATCTGCCCACCCCAAATTTGAGCACCAAAACTTGTCCCCTTCCTTCAAAATTGGATTTAAAATTCACCAACTTTATGAAGCTTTCCCTGATTAATTCTAATGCTGCATTTACATATATAATATATAATAAATATCTGGTGTAGAATAGTTAGAATTGTTGGCCACAGTTTACATGGGGGTTATTTTTGTGTTGTGTTTAGTAGTTTAATTTATGTGTCCACTAGATCATGAGGAGGAATATTCATGTTCACTTCTGTATCCTTAATGCCCAGCTGAGGGCCTCTAAGTGGCTGACTCACTCAGCACATATCTATTTAAATGCCATGAGTCAGTATGGACATCAGGTTGGGTTATGTCATCGTCTTTGTAAATTTTGGTAGCATCTTCTGCATGGCGTTCAAATGTCTTTTTTTCCTATTATTTTTTTTTCTACCTTTTTTGTTTTACTAATTTTGAGATTAATTACTTCCCCTCAAAATAGCTCTTTGTCAAATATTTACTGTCTGCAGCATGGGGCTTCACACATGACTATTGCAGGGCTAGAAAAGACGGTGTTTAGTGGGCTTTGGCTCGTTCTTGAAAGGAAACATGAATCAGCATGAATACTTGTTAGAGGTAGGCATGTTTTCCAAAATAATCTAGTGTTGAACCAGAAGGAAAAATGTCTTCCTACATTTCAGTGTTAGATGACTCTGTGTGGTGTGCGTCTCTGTGTGTGCACACGTTTGTGCACATGTGTATATGTCTGAGCACATGTGTGTATGTGTGTGAGCATGTGTGTGTGAGCGTGTGTGTGTGTGTGTAAGCTGTGTGGAACTCCTTCTGATGTCTCCTGAAATCTCCACATCTAGATTAAATTCTGCCTCTGTTTTTCTTTCAATATCTTAATTACTCATGGGATGAAGCAAAATGGCAAATTATTTTAACAGCCTCACAGACATTACTGTTTAGTGTAGTGAATGAATGAATAAATGAATCAATCAATCAACAATGAAAATATATGCTTATATTTTGAAATGTATGAGAATGTATGGGAATAAATGCTTATTTGGCACCAAAGTGAAAGCATTGCAAATCTTTCCCTTGTTTCACATGCATAATTACTGGTTTCTTTTAATAAACTAGTGATCATATCATATTCTACAGCCAAATAGGGACTTCTAAAAGATTTTCACACTCATTGGTTATTAAAGTTTCCAAAGATCTAAATACTCATAACATCCTGAGCCTGTGATTTTCAACAACAAGACTTTAAATTCTTCTGACATTTAACGGAATTTTCTGTGGTGTTAGAACAGTGTTCTACACAAAATGCATTATAGAACGTTTGATTTTTCTGTGGGAAAAAAAAAGGTAGCAATAATGAACTCTTAAGAAAGAAAACCCAGTTCAATCGGATTTTAAATATGCATGTTAAAAATAGATTGTGCATACATGTAATGTTGGATGGTACTTAATCAACAGTAATTGTATTTCAAGCAAAGCATGCCCTTTCCATATTGTGCTTGGCACTCCCTACACCAGCAAGGATGTGTCCTGCTCAGGGATTGTAGCAGCTTCTGAACTGCTGTACTCAAACCTCTTTTACACTGGAGTGAAAGGTCACACCACGTGTCACTGGACAGATAATGTCCTACAGGTTGTCAATAAAATTTGTGATATGATTTATTACTTGGAGTCAAGTGTTAATTGGATGGCAGCTGCCCTTGAATGGATAATCTTACTCTTTCCTTAATGCTGACAGATAAAAATGGAGAGATTGGTTGAAATAAAGGAAGCCCCTTAGGCCTAAATGGAAATCTGAGGTTCACTAAATGTTTCACATTTATACATCCATCCATCCATACATCCATCCATCCATCCATCCATCCATCCATCCATCCATCCATCCATTTTATCTATCTATCTATCTATCTATCTATCTATCTATCTATCTATCATCTATCTGTTATTTTACTTACTTGCTTACGTACTTAGAATTTTGTTGTCTCACTGTCAAAAATGGAGAGAATAAAAAAGATTTCATCCAGAAAGGGAACCAGTCTGCTTTTCTATCATCCAGGCTCATTTCAACCTCATTTATGGGAGTTTGATCCAGGCTCTCCTATTTGTGAACGGACCCGAGAAGAAGGAGCCTTAGCTTATTCATCTATACTTTGGGATAAAAATATATTCTCACTGGGGTGTTTGAGGAGATTAAGTGAGGTTATATCTAATTTGAAAGTCTGCAAGTCACCCAATGCTAATTAAAATTATCCCTATAATGATCACAAATGTCAGACAGACCTGACTGTACAAATTCAGAAGGGTGGGTGCAGTATTCCACCAAGCAGCGAGAAATTCTTAGCGACTCCCAAATAGCACCTCCTAGAAGTTCACCCTTTTAATTGTTGCTTTGTGTGAAGAAATATTGGATTGTCTTTACTACAGGTTTTTAAATACTTAATTTTAGAGAAGACACACCTGACTTCGGTGTTTATGGGTACATTCAGCCTCATCCAATATTCAAACTAAACAATTCCTGGAGTCTCTCTCACGACTATGGGTTCACATTCTTCCCTTTGCTGTTCTCCTTCTCCCCTCCCCCGCTTCTCTCTTCCTCTCTCCAGGTACTCCATGTCAGAACCGAGTGGATAATGCCCAGAGCAGAGAAAACCAGAAGGCTTGCTCAGTTTTCTTCACTTGAAATTTCTGCCACCGTTGAGTTAGAAATGACCGGGCCATTCTGGGGGCCACACTGTCACTGTGGGGAGATGGAGCATGCTGGCATCTAGGTTAGGCAGTCGCTTCTCCATGTGTACATTTGACAAGGAGGAAGTGGAGTAGACAAGGTTTATGTGACCCATTCTGTATCTCTGTTGGCCTGAGCATCCAATACTGAAGACCTTTATTATACTTATAATGATCTCCCCAAGGCATGCCCAGATTTCAGGGTGTCCACATCTGGAGGGGTCTTGGTCTCAGCCACATGGCCATCAATTAGCTACAGCCCACCTGCAGGGAGAGCCTTTCTCTTGGACCCAGATCTTCTCAAGAGTCCACAGTTCCCCGGGTGCCTGGGTGGCTCAGATGGTTGGGTGTCTGCCTTCGGCTCAGGTCATGATCCCGGAGTCCTGGGATCGAGTTCCGCATCGGGCTCCCTGCTCCTTGGGAGCCTGCTTCTCCCTCTGCCTTTCCCTCTCTCTGCCTCTCTCTCTCTGCCTCTCTCTCTCTCTCTCATGAATAAATAAATAAAATATTAAAAAAAAAAGAGTCCACAGTTCCCCAATATACGTCCATGGCCACTTTTTCCTTGGGAATGTCTGTTATTACATCAGCAGAGATGTTTTAACAAGGTTCAGCTTCAAAAGATGAGTCAGGGTCTCCCAGTAAGTTCGTTGTTCCTTTAAGTACGTAGACCTACCTCTTTCCAGCAATCCTGAAAATTATGGGTGCATTAGTCAGGATTCTCGAGAGGAGCAGAACTCATAGGATATCTTGGAGTGCCTGGGTGACTCAGTTGTTTAAGCATCAGACTCTTGACCTCAGTTCAGGTCTTGATCTCAGGGTTGTGAACTCCAGCCCTGTGTTGGGCTCCATGCTGGACATGGAGCCTACTTAAATAATAATAATAATAATAATAATAATGATAATAATAAAACTAATAGGATATCTTTATCTATCTATGATCTATTTATTTACTTATCTAAAACAAGATTTATAAGAAAGTATTAGCTCATATCATTATGGAGACCAAGAAGTCCCATGATGAGCCATCTGCAAGCAAGAACCCAGGAAGGCCAACGCTGTGGTTTGAAGACCCGAAAGCCGAGAATTGATGACCCAGATTCCAGGTTGAGTCTGAAGGTCTGAGAACCAGGAACACTGAGGGCAGGTGACCCACATACTAGCTTTATAGTCAGGCAGAGAGCTAATTCAGGCTTCCTTTGTCTTTCTGTCCTCTTCAGCCTCTTCAAGTGACAGGAAGATGCACATCCATATTGGGGGAGCTGTCTATTGAACTCGGACCACCAATTCAAATGTTAATTTCTTCTAGAAACTTCATCACAAATATGTCTAGAAATGATGTTTCTGGGCATCCCATAGCTTAGTCAAGCTGACACACAAAATTAACTCTCATAATGTTGTGGGGAGATCTTTTTCCTAGTCTCTGAATGCCTTCTTATACTCTCTTCCCAGAAAAAACAGTTTCTTGACAAAAAAGGCTTAATTGTGTGTGTGTGTGTGTGTGTGTGTGTGTGTGTGTGTGTGTGTTTTAAGGAATAAAGAATGTATAGTTGACCCTTGGAAGACATGGGTTTGAAGTGCATGGATCCATTTAGATGTGGATTTTTTACAGTGCTGTAAATGTATTTTCTCTTCCCTATGGCTTTCTTGATAACATTTTCCTTTCTTTACCTTAGTTTATTATAAGAATGCAATATATAATACATATAGCATACAAAATATGTATTAATCAACTGTTTATGTAATTGATATGCTTCTGGTCAACACTAGGCTATTAGTAGTTGTTTTTAGGGAGTTAAAAGTTATATGCAGATTTTTAACTGCTCAGGAGTTTGCATCCCTAACCAATATGTTGGTAAAGGGTCAAACATATTTCTATTTACTTGCAAGCAGAAATAGAAGAGACTAGCAGATTTTCTTGCTAAATAATTTTAAATTCTACTTTTCTGAGTACTTGGATGTATGTTTTTACTAAAAATAAGTATTTTTTCACAAT
>NW_027397068.1:76019978-76042900 GCF_003265705.2 Callorhinus ursinus
TGAGAGAGAATGAGAGATAGCACGAGAGGGAAGAGGGTCAGAGGGAGAAGCAGACTCCCCACCGAGGAGGGAGCCCGATGCGGGACTCGATCCCGGGACTCCAGGATCATGACCTGAGCCGAAGGCAGTCGCTTAACCAACTGAGCCACCCAGGCGCCCCTATAAACATTTTATATCAAGCCTCTGGCCAATGTGTGAGAATCTGAATGAGTATGCCATATTTGGTTTTTAGCAGTTGTAAACAGCAAAATCTTAAAAATTAAATGAAATTCTAGAAATCTAAGATCCAAGATAGTAAAGTCTTAAATAGAATACAATTAGCATAGTGTTAAGTAAAGTACCATGAAAAATGAGGAAGTTATATGTTTAAATATGAGTTTGTCAACATATTTTTTATTTGTACTAATAATAGTTTTCATTGAGAATGATTGGCTTTAGATGCTAGCCAAGAATGGGCTATTATCAAGGATGGACAATTACTATGGAGTTGCAGAGAAAATCTTCACCATGACCTATTTGCTCAAGCCTGTCATCGTTACTGTTATTTGGGAAGAACAACAGGATGCCTGGTGCAGCATAATGAGTGATTTTAAGGATACATCTTCACTTGTTAAGATGATGGGGAATATTCTAGGCAAGATAAAATGCACTAAGAGAGTAGATTTAAATTTTCTTTAGTGCTTCTGTCGATGAAATGGTGAATAAAGTTGAGAAATGTTTATATTTTATATTTAATTTTTATTATTTTATAGTTATATTTTATCTTTATCTAATGTTTATATTTTATATTTATGTTAATGTAAACATGACTTTGTATTACTTATGTGAGATCAGAATATACTTAGATTATTTGCTATTAAATCCAGGTGAATTCTCATATATTTTTAAAAATGTATTATATACTCATAATATGCTTCCTAGTACTGGCTGCTAAAGATGATTGTGACGCACTGTCTACCATCCGGGAACTTACAGTCTAAAAGGAGGGGGACATGAGGCATGTGCAAATCAGTGTAACACAAAGGCACTGGAGCTGGGCAGAAGGGAAGGTCAATGCTGACTGGAGAAGAGCCGGGACAGGAGGTTGCCGGGAGGACTTGACGTTTGATCTGGACTTGGAAGGGTGGCTAGAATGGCACCACGCAGAAATGGTGGAGGGCAGCATGGGACCAGAGGACCACCAGCACTAAGCCTGCAGGTGTGGAGGTCATGTGGAGAAGGGGATATGGAAGCAGAGTGGGAAATCCTAGTGTCGAGATGTCAGGGCGGTCCCCGACTATTACACAAGGAAGGTCGGGCTCTACGTTGATGCCCCTGCAGAACTCTCAAGGATTTTTACAGTGAAATGATATGAACCAAACTCAAAAATGTGTCTGATCATGTAAGAGGAAGAAGAGAAGAGGAGAGAGATGGGTTAGAAGGGTATGACAGTACTTTAGCTCAGGAGTCCGCAAACTTTTTTGTTGTCAGGGGTCAGCTAGTGAAATCTTAGGCTTCCTAGGTCTATGGCTCTGCTTCAGTTATTCAACCCAGAGGCTGCAGCACAGAAGTGAACACAGATAATATGGCACCGGTGAGTGTGGCTGGTCCAATAAAATTTCATTTATAAAAATGAGATTTGGCCCATGGACTATGGTTTGCTAATCTCTGTTCTAGTGTATTATGACCTGGCACAAATCTGAATCTCACAATTTGAATCTCCCTGACCTTTGGTTAGGGAGGCAGCATTGTATGTTAGAAAAAAAAAAATTGGGTCTGGGATCACACATGTCATGGATTTTAATTCTAGCTCTTATTCTAGTTATCACCACACAAGAAAATAAATATGATAATGTATGTCAGACAGAACACCACTTGCTTAGCAGGTAGCATGAGATTCTTTCCCTTTATTCAGTGCCATGAAGTTTACTTCTTTAAAAAAGCAACAGCAACAAGGCAAAGCAGTATTTACTTCATTTTCGGGAATATATAATAGGTCCTTGTTTACAGAATCAACTTTCTGAATTCCCAGGCACATCCAAGTATCTTTGCACTCATGTTAGTTCACAGATTTTATTTCTCTTGTGGTTTATTTGAGACATTTAATCCATCGGGCTGGTTTGTTCATTGTCTTCATAATACTATTGCTGCTGATAAAAACAATCACAGTGATAACAGTGGTAGCTGCTGTGTATTATTTTTACCAAGCGTCGTGTTAATTCAGCCTTATCTTACCAACTACTCGCAACTACTGGCAAGATGAGCATCACTGTTTTCACTTAAGAGATGAGGAAGTTGAGAATAAGGGGGGGCTCCCTTCCAGAGTTAGGCCCCTAGGAACCTATAGAACTTCTCTTCAAACTCTGTTTTGCTTCTCTGTGGTTCTTTAATTGTTCTCTCTCTGAATTCTTATCTCCTCGGAACCCATCAAAATACGCTCAACCTCTGCCAAAATCTGTTCCTTTTTATGAAACCTTTCTAGAGTTCTCCAGCTCCCTTTGATCGGTCCCTTCTCCAACATCTTAAATCATTTAGAATTATTGTTGTACAAGTCTCTGTGTCTTGCACAAAAGGAGAATTTTGGCTTCCTCAAGGTATATGACCAACTTGCTCCTTCTTTTGTGTGTACCTACTTTTTGATGGACCTACAGGTCTTTGCTCATTCGGCAAATACCTACTGAGCATTTGCTAGGTACCACACGGTGTTTCTAAAATGCTAGGAACAGAAGGGACCAGGGGAGAAGAGCAGTTTCAGATGAGAGTGAAAATAGATTTCTTGGCCCCCTGAAGGGGTCTAAATTCAAGCTAGGAAAGGGTACACCCAATCTTCCAGGGGAGGTAGGGAAAGCGATCCTGGTCTGGGACAAATAAGTCATTTCCTTCAGAGATCCACTCTGACGGCACCAAGGAATCAATAAGAATTGTCCTCAAAGGCCGGACTTTCCAAACTTCATGAATGTCTAGCCTTTGCAACTGTAGATGCTTGCTTCTCACTGCCTACACTGAAAGAGTGGCAAAAACAAGAAAGAATACTCACTGGTGTGAAACTGCCGTGGCCACTTCCTACAAGTCACGAAAATTGTCCAAAGGGATTAAGTACAAGGTGAGGAAAGCAGAGCTGGCTGCTTCCCACAGTGGCCCAAGGGAAGGAATCTTCAGTCCTCGCCTGCTTGTGATGAGCACTTTGTAATTATCCAGACTGTTTTGGGGTAACACACAAGAGGCAAGTTCTTTTCACATGATCAAAGGTGCCACCATTTTAGAGGTTTCCAGGTGTCCACAAATAGAGGATGCATTTGGAGCAATCTTTCTGCATAATATAATCAGGGAGATGGAGGAGTGCCTCGCACCATTAGACAACATTCAAGGGTGGCTAAAGACAGTCAAGCTGTTTTACTGTACGTAACTGTTCAGACGTGGGAAAGCCTCGGGAAGCCGTGGACGGATTTAATGAGTCACAGATTTTATTACCTGTCCGACAGGTTTTTTTAAATAGCGCTTGCTTTTCCTTTCATGTCAAATGCAAAATGAAAGAAGTGGTTTTGAAAATTGTTACTTGAAGAGACAAAGGGAAGAGTCATGATGTCAGCCTTTAAATTGGTCCAAAGAGATGCTGAAGGCAAATATAGCCCCTTCTGGAAGTGGCAGGTGAAAGACGAGGTGAGATTTCAGGACAAATCCTGCCACTCTGCGTAGAATTCAGATTACAGGGAAAGCCCTAGGTGGGCCACAAAGTAACTGCCATTTGTTATCAGGCACTGAGCTCTGGACTTTAACACTGTGGGTCTTTTAATGGGTTCCCAGGAGGACATCTTCTTGGTTGACCAAAAGCTAGAGGTAGCATGAATTCTCTGGAGGCCTTATTTAATCTCCTTGTGTGATGCAGAGAAATCCATAGGCATCATCAGGGAAACTAAGATATTCACAAGTTTCTATCAGACAGCTGTATTTCAGAGGAAACTAATTGGCATTTCTGAATAATGTTGGGGAGGAGAACAATCAACTAGAAATGTGGTGAATCTGTCAAAGACTCCCAAAATATCAAGGCTTGAGGAAAGCTGAGATTTCATTTTTGGTTTTGATTAAAAACTCTACCCAAGGCTTTATGAAAAGAACAGGAAGTTCTGGGGGAGAAGTTCCAGTTCCCATCCAGAAGTGTTTTAGAGTCCATTATTAACATGAACGTGATGATGATAATGATAATCACAGTAGCTAGCAGATTTGTGTATATTCTTGCTTTCCTTAAAATTGGATATTGAAACCACAAGACAGAAAGCTAAATTCCTCTCTGGTAGGAATATATCAAAGAGATATGTTAAATAGAATTGATGCAAATTATATTTAATTATAATTATAAGAAAAAGGAAGGGAAATGCACATTCTCTAGGCACTTACTGTGTGCTAGGCCCTGGACAGAGTCTTTGCCTATGTGACTGTTTATGATCTATTTATTGATTTTAATAAAGGCATTGTCAGAGAGCCAGATCTTAGTTACAATGGACTTTCAGGTTGAAATGTGCTTTTTACCTGTGTGGCTACGAGAGAGGCAGCTGAATCCAATACATTGTTCTTCTGAAAAGTAGGTCAAACTTGACTGTAGGTCCTCATGTTTCTGGCAGGAGACTGCACAGCCTTCTGGTCTACCTCCCTTGAGGCCCGTTTAGGACAGGACACAGGCTTTGCAGACACACAATTTTCAAGAAGAAAACTACTGGTGTTATGGTTCAGAAATGATCACACCCTGAAAATGAATTGCCTTTTGATGAGTGTTGGTAGCTTTTGATCACAAAGAAAACCCAAGGGTTTTTCTTAAACCATGAACAGATAGAACTATTTTTCAGAAATCCACTTTTAGCAAATTATCTCCTTGATCAGCAAGTGATCTTGACATCTTTCATATCATTTTTATACAATCTCTCTGTACCGATAAAGCTGTTTGAGGAATTTAAGATGAAAATCAGGTGAAATCCCAAGCTGAATTTAGTAATGACAATCCAAAGACTCTGCAATCCCTAGATAACAAGGAAATAATAGGAAAACGGAGGGTATAAAGGACTCCAACGGGTTTATCTCTTGTGTCCTGGAAAAGACTCTGATCTTTTTAAAGATGTGGGAGTCATATCTCCCGGCAGGACTCAGAGGATGGCATGGGAGCTAAGCGTGAGCCCCTCAGAGGTGAAGGGATCCGTCTTCCTCCTCCTTTCAACACACAGCCAGGCTTACTTCACTTTGCAGAGAAAAACCCTGGTTTTTAAATGAAACAAATTAGCCTTTTTTTTCTCCCAATAGTACCCACTCCTGAGCTAGGGTCACATGGAGTGGCTCTGGGTGGAGCCAAAAGGGTAAGAGAGGTTCCCACCTCCTTGCTGCTGCCACGTGCCCAGGCTGACTTCAGTGCTGTTTTCAGCTCTGCTGCCCTTGGGGGCCCTGGTGAGGTAAGGGAGGTTCTATCAGGGGGCTATGGGTCTGAGACAGGTGGTGGGAATGGACCCAGGTCTGAGGCAAGCCTTCCCTACTTCACATTGAGGAAAATGTGGAGAAAACACTGGAAGGGTGGGCTAGAGGGGTGTGCCGGTGCCCAGGTGTGGGCAGAGATCCCCAGAGCAGTGAGAGAGTCTACACAAACGCTGTCCAGGCCGGGCTTTTCCCCCAGAATGGATGGTTGAGAGTCTAGGGCGCGGTTCTGGTGGCCCTTGTAACTGGTACATTTTCTAGATTATTAGAACAGGTCCTTCTTTGAGGTATTGATGTCCTATATAGGAACGATCTCATAGAAAATGCTTTTTACCATTTAATGTAAAGTTTACTCCTCATTTGAGTATAGTGTTTGGTTGGGACCCTATTGTCTATCACTGTTCTCTGATTGCTGTCCTGCCAGATGTCAAGATGGTGTCCTCTCACACTGCCTGGCCCCATGACTGCAAGATGTTACTTGTATTCGAGCATTTCATGCGTCAGCTGGTAAACACCAGGCCCAGGGATGGTTAGAGTGGGAAACACAATGCAGCTAATGCTCTTTTATTTTACTAGGATGGAGCAAGCCCACTCATCAAGGTGGAGCTGTCTCAGTAGGGATGGTCTTCCCTCCTCTTACTTCTTGGGAAAGAGCTGAGTCCACTTGCTTCATGCCAAGCATGGAATTGGAGCTAGATTTTGGCAATGGGCATGAGATGGCATAGAGCCCAGAGCAGGAAGGTGAGTCATGGCTCATTTCCAGCTATTGACTGGAGGTCACCCTCAGAACCACATGACCAGATCCAACTTATTAACTTCTATTTGGCTGAATGTAGTCACAGATGCCTTTACTGGCTGCTCAGTCCACCTATGAGATGTCAGGGAAGGTGGGATTTCTCCAAGAGTGTCCCAGAAAGCACACATTTAAGGCTCATCGTGGGCACTTGTAAAGCTGCAGAGCCCTGGTCCCATCCCCGAGTCACTGAATCAGAATTTCTGGAGTTGGGGCTCTTGGAATCTTCCAAGAAGAACCAACAATGACTGATTTTGGAACTCCTTAGAGAGCTGGTTCCTTGCAAGTCTTGCTTTACCAGAGGGTGAGAGCAGAAGCTAGTTTCATTTCCAGACACTTTGTCTGCCCTTATGCACCCACATGTCCGGTCAGATGCAAACTTCCCCTTCAACCTGTCTCATTGGCCCATTTTGCACCTTTGGTTACCTTCATGCCAGTCCCACCTCTTGGCACCTGGGCCTTATTTCCTGCATCTCTGTTGATGTGGGTCCAGTTCTAGATGGACCGATCACCCAGAATCTCAATGTTAACAGCTTTTTAACTAAGACCACCCGCTGCCAGGGACCTCTCTTTTTCCTTGCCTGTGAATAAGCTGTGGTGGGAATAGCTACTCAAAGCAAGATTGAGTTCCCTACTTCCCTTTAGAGAAATGGTTCTCCCAAACTTGATTGTGCATTTGAAGCATCTTGGGAGCTTTTAAATATACTCAGAATTGGAATACTGCCTTTATGGAGCTTATATTCTAGTTGGGGAGACAGAGAGTAAATTCTCAAAAACAATTTAATATAATCTCAGGCAGTGGTATGTGGTAGGAAACAATAAAAAGACAGTCTGGGAGATACAGAGCTAGTGGGAGGTGCTCGGAAAATGCCTCTTTGAGGAAATGCTGTTGGAGCAGAGCCCCAGACCAACTGGAGGTACACGTCATACAAGTATGTGAGGGAGAAGCCTTCCAAGGAGGGAAGAGTGAGTACACATGTCCTGGAAAGGAAGGCACCTGGCATGTTCCACACAAATGGAACTCCATGGGTCAGGAGGAAGGAGCAGAAAATTATGTCAAAGTAGGTGCAAGGGGCCGATGCATGGGGCGGGGGTCTTGTAGGTCATGGGAAGGACTTGGATTTGGTTGTTCTGATGGTGGTAGAAAGCCACTGGAAAGTTTACAGCATGAAAGAAATACAATTCAATTTATGTTAAAGAGTAGCTCTCGCCACCCTGTGAGGAAAAGTCTATATGAAGCAGGAGTAAAAGTGACCCCCTGGGAGGCTGTGTCATAGGACTGTGGGCAAACCGAGTAAACTTGGTGCTGAAAAGTACACATTAGGGACAACAGTGGCTTGACTTGCACAATGTAAAATTCTGGAATGAGCAAAGAAATTTCTTCTGGAACTAAATTCCTGCTTCGATGATACTCTGCGTGCCGTGTTTCCTCCGAGTGGAATTACAGAACACAGAGACTGAGTGTGGTGAGAATCTGATGAGGCAGCAGCAGATTGGCAATGGGGATGCACCTCTTTTGAGGCATCAGAGAGAGTTGTCGTTGTGTCCTGTCAAGAGGGAGACACCCGAGTAATCTGGGACAAAATGGCAGACAAAAATATTCGGCATCCCTGTTGAGTTATATAGTTAAAAGCACTGACATGGTTTCTGTAAAAGTGGATTGCAATCTTGGGTGATTTATTTAACCTCACTGCACTTCAGGTTTTTTTATCCACAAATTAGGAATACTAAGAGTTAAGAATTGAATGGGTGATCAAGAAGGTTCAATAAGATATGTACTTCAAATGCTCAGACTAGGGCTTACCACCTAATAGTGTTCAATAAATGACAGCGCTGTGGTTGGGTAAAAGACAAACAACAGAGAAAACTGGGATTGTTTTCTCCTGACTTCAAGTAAGAAGGAGTTTTAATAGGGAGAAATTCATCAAGGTAAATAATCTGACATCTACAGTATTAGTTACACAAGGATTATCTCATCCTGTTATGAAAAGAAATTCACAACCTTAAAAATGGGCCTCTTTTTTACTCAGAGCTTATATGTCATCCAAAAGAAGATTGCAGTAATGCAGTCCCTGTTTCCTACGGCACACAGTGGGGATTAGAGACGCGGTCTCTACGTAAGTGTCTGAACATGGGGAGCTCCTTTGCCACCATATCTTCATTCTCATTTTTGTTCTATTCCACCTCGCTGATTTAATTTCCAAATTGATATTTCTCAAAGTGTGTTCCGTGGACCACCTCCATTGAAATAGTCTTTGGGGTTTTTAAAAGATGCACACTGACTTCAGAAGTGAGAATAGAAAATGCGAATGATCAAAAAACTCAAGTGACTCTAAAGTTTGAGAAACGCCAGAAGTTTCACCAGACATTGTTTCCTTCGAGTATTTTATGTGTTTCTCAAGTCATCGTGCATTCTTGTGTCAGATATTTCACTTTCTTTCTATAGAAATAGAAAGTTTCACTTACTTTAGAAAGTTACTATAGAAAGTGGCATATAGGATGCAAAAGCCCTGAAGGACTTAAAACCCGTATTCCCACTCCTGCTTGTTAATTAACCCCCTTACATGATATAAATATAAACAGCTTCTGTCTATAATAATCTATTATTATCATTCCCCATAGGAAGACTAGTCGCCCCTGCTAATCAAGCTATATCATTATATAACATGCTTATTAGTACCCAGATAGTGCAGGTGCAGTGATGTAGGGGCACACGGGCATTTCAAATTCTGACTCTTCTGTTTACTCCGTGATTTGAAGCAAATTATACAATTTCTCCTTGCCTCAATTTGCTCATCTTACTGTGGACCTAAAAACACTCATTTGATGACAATATAAAATGAACTTATATAACAGTAAATATCACATTTCTTTCTTTCCTGGTAAAAGCCTGAAACCAGCTCTACTGAAGAATTCCTTTTACTTCATCACAAATGTGTGTCCTGGCAAGGCTGAGATGGGGAGACAGAAGTTGCCCAAGGGCCAAGTTATTGGACTTTGTTTCTAAAAACGCTTTCAGACATAAACTCACAAAGCACAAGAACTCAGATAATGGACTTTTTGTGCTAAAAGATGGCTTTCAGATTTAAAGTCACAGGGAATGGATTCTCTTTTTAATACCCAGAACATGGTAGGTGTTAAGTAATAAACTCTAAAACAACCATATTTAATGACAAAAGAATAGGAAATCTGGAAGTTGCTTTGAATATGGTGGAGCGAGAAGACTCTATAGCAGATCTGGTGAGAATGTATGTCTGCTAAACTGGTGATGTGATGGCTTTATCTGATAACTGCTGTACTTTAAATCTCCGAAACGAGTTTGTAGGGCAAAATCTCTCCATAGACTTTTGCAAAAGGTTTTATTTCTTTAAGAGCAAAAAGAAATAAAGAAAAGGTAGACGGAAAGGAAAAAAAAAGAGCAAAAATCTAGATGAAGAATGAAGTTAACCTGCTGTAGGAAAAGCAATTAGGTCCCACAGGTAAACCAGGGTTTTTTTTTTAAATTATTTCTTTATTTTATTTTATTTTATTTTAGTCGTCTTCTTATTTTTTTTAGGCAGCAAATATTTCCCTGTGATGACTTTGGCAGAAGCAGAAGATCTGAACTCTACCGCCTAATACAATGAAGATGGAGAATGACAACCTTTGACCAGTGAACGTGAGTGGGTGAGGGAGGCAGCTGACCATTGATCACGTGGGAACATTGTCCCAACAACCAGCACTTGTGAGACAGCATCCTCACTGAAAACTCAGGAGGAAGGCACAACCCATCATGAGCTGGCCGGGCAGGTGGGCGTCCCAGGTGGCCTGAGGTGAGCCACAGCCCCTCGCTGCCTGAGCCTGAGAGCCCAAGAGAGGTGCTGACTGTGTGTGTTTCTGGATTTTCCAAATGCAATTAGTTCTTCGCCCTGTCAATAATCATTTTTTCATAGTCCCTGGGGAAGCTGACAGAGTTTAGCATTTTTAGATCCTCTATCAGATTAGCACTTTTCTTTCTGTCCCAAGCAAACCAGTTAAGATGAAGACAAAAGGCTCCACACCTCGGAAAATTCTTGTGGATCCAACAAGGCACTTGACTAATTTTCTTTTTCCCATGGGAATCTGAGGCATTCTTTCAGGACACAAAATTTTTAAAAAGATTTCTTCCCCGGGATCTTTCTATCCATTATACATAGTGACTCTCCTCACCTGATCCAGTGCATGCTTTTTGTGAAGTGATTGTCGGAGATGTTTGAAGATGGATAATCTCCAAAGAAAGGTTCATGGTCTTAAGAAATGAGGAACTTAGGAAAGAAGTCCATTACTTAAAAGACAGTTTCTTAAGCTCAGTTTCTGAAGAGAGATACTAAAAGCACTTCATTCCTTTCTAATAAACCTGGTAAAACATTAATAATGAGCTATTTATTTATTTATTTATTTATTTATTTATGGAGACAAATTTTAGACAGAAGATTTCCACTGGTATTAAGAAATTCTAAAAAGCAAATTTCTGTGAGTAGGTCCAGGTATATAAATTATGAAACCCAATGAAACATGAATATGAAAGTCCTTTGTTCAAAAAGCTGGGGAAAAGTGCCATTAAAAATAATAAGATACAGATTCTTCTGTATAAAATGTTTTAATTATTTATAAAGATAACAGGGGTAACAGTGATACATGGGTAACAGCAAAGTCTTACAAATTAAAAAAATACTTTGGGTGTCATAATTTTATATAATATGGTAAATAATACTTTATTAATATGGCATAGTAATTGACCACATGACTTTTCTAGCTCAACTTTAGTGGAAATTCATTTATTAGGTCACTGTAACTTCATTTTTGACTGATAAAATTGAAAGCGACATTAGTAGCTCATGGCAAATGCCAGATCGCAAATAATTTTTCATGCTTTTTAAATTTGAGAGGAATTTTTCTGTGGTTGCAACTGTTACTGTAACTTTGAAGAGGAGTTCATTAGCTGTGACAACACTGGGGAACATTTCTGATAAATCATTCCAAAATGTAAATTTTAGTGTATTTAGAATTGATGATTCCCATTGAACAATTTTTCTACAAAGATTTAACTCTAATACAAATCAGGTTTGTGCAAATCCGAATTTAATTTTAAGTGTAAGTTTATAAAATGCCATTTTGATAATTATATTGACATTTTCTGAAATGTATAAGACTTGTACAAGAAACTCAAAATGGAGTTATTATTTGTATATAATTCAGAACGCTTATTTATGCATTTTATTACTCCAACTTCAATTACAAGAAAGAAAAATTTGCCTTCCTTATTAATAACTGGCTTATCTGAAGCTTCCTATGAAAATAGTATGCTTCTCCATAGGATGTGATGCTCTTTAAATTTAATATCTATTTCTAAGCCTGGGAAAGCTTGCTTTGCAAGGTTGCACTAACTTTCAAGAACATAGATTCTAGATTTTTAACAGAATTCTGTTAATTTCCTGATATACATTATGGTGATGTCCACGTGTAGAGTTTTGTTTTGTAACAATTTACTGTGACAAAGTTTGCTGCCGGGACTACCTGTGTGGGTGCTCAGGTCAGAAAGCCTGCGGTCATGCAGTTGCTGGAGAGATCGCATCCAGAGAGAGGTGGGCATCCAGCCTCCATGTATCCTGGGGCTGCCCCACATGCAGTATCTCCCTCTCTTTGTTTTGTTTTGCATAAACAATAAACAACAATCATAGTGTGTTGTTAACAATTTCTACTTTTTTTTTTAAAGATTTTATTTATTTACTTGACAGAGAGAGAGAGATAGAGAGCATGAGCAGGGCAGAGGGGAGGGCAGAGGGAGAGGGAGAAGCAGGCTCCCCGCTGATTAGGGAGCCCCATGTGGGGCTCCATCCTGGCCAAGCCGGGATCATGACCTGAGGCAAAGGCAGACACTTAATCGACTGAGCCACCAGGCACCTAACAATTTCTACTTCTAATATCCTTGAAGAAGAGTTAAAAATTCAAGATTTTTGCAATCTAATCTGAGCACAGAAGCCTTTGGAATTTTAACTTTTCTCCCCCTGATATATCCCACTTACTTTTCCTATACTTTGAGAACAATTATTTTTAGCAAGTCTGCTTTTGTAGTAGCTTCCAGAGCATTCAACTTAGTTTTCATAGAAATGTCTTTCTTTTTGCATTGATATATTGTTAATTTTTGTAATACTGATTCAAGTGATTGCACTTGTAAGCTCAGCTAGTGGAATGGGGTTTGGGAGCAAACACAATGAACGCTTTGGAGTAAACAAGTCAACTGGAGCAAACACAATGAACACTTTGGAGTAAACAAGTCAACTGGAGAGCGTATAACAGAGCCACGAGCATTCGCGTCCACCACAGACATCAGTCAGGCGTCTTCTGGGGGACACTGAGAGGTTTCTGGTGAGCTGGTTAAATAAAAGTTGGCTAAGAACAGTTCCATTGTAGCGGGTCAACTCCACTGCATGTCATGTGGGACACAAGTATTTATCTCCAAGTGTATTTTTATAAAGGCCTGTGCCCCATAGCATTCAGATAATTATTTTTATTTTACCTAAAAAGTGAAATAGCCTGCCTAGGGGGTCCTGACGGTCTCGCTCTCCGAGATACAAATACACTTCCTTTCTTCCTCCGTTGGGCTCCAGAGTTATTTCACTTTGTGTTGTCAGGCCCTGGGCCACCACATGTTTACTGAAATCATCTGGATTCATCAGAAGGTTGAGTCCAAGTTCACCAAGTTCACCCCTCACCAGTCCAGCAGTCCAGCTCTTACTTGGAAACAAGAAGCCTATGGTCCCTAATTGACCCAAACCATCCCTGTGGCCCGGGGGCCACCCCAAATCATTATCTCATACGCTAACCTGGCTCAGCTCTCCCAGACTCTTAGGTTCCCGATTCTCAGAGTCCCGGATTGCACACACATCGATGCAGGATTGCAGCTTTGAATAAATAAGGTCGGGGCACCTATTTCCCTGCTTCAGTGATAATTTCATCACACATAGTCTTAAAAACAGTTGCCTTCTCCTTGAGAAAGGCAAACATCCACACCTCTGTGATCCTATGGCTGCATCCTCCTTTGGGCTCATGGGTTTCTCTCTCTCTCTCTCTCTCTCTCTCTCTCTTTTTATGACCACAGCCCCACTGTCGCCTATAATGCAGTCACTGAGGTAGCTGCCAGCAAATGGACTACTCTGTCAACCAGGGCCCACCTCTCCACTTCATTCAAGGTTTTTAAGAGTTCTGTTAGGACAGCATCTGGCAGAAATCTCTAATCCGGGTGTTTACAGTATCAACCGTTCTAACTCCTACCCATCACGCTCTCATTCCCACTGGCCCAAACTTCTGCTTTCTTGGGAGTGTGCCTGGTTCCTTCCATTGATTTCTCCTTCTTCTGGAGGAGAACTTCCCTATTTCAAATGTCAGGTCCCATCTGCCACTGTTGGCCACCTTTATGATTTTGAAACGCACGTGAAATAGAGCATAAAAGCCAGGCGGGCTACATTGAAATGGAAAGCCCTTCGGCTCATGCTTCCTCTGGGCTTGCAGTAGCTGATGATCCAAAAAAGTTGTCTTTACAATATTAACCGCCATAAGCTGATGACACTTTGAATGATCGTGTGTGATACCGTGAGGGTGCTTGCAGGTGGAAAACATGAACGTTTGAACTCCATCAAGAGATGTGGCTAGAATGTGGGGAACCTAATCTTGGCTCAAGGCCTGGATCCCCATCACGGTAACACCGTGAGCAAATGAACTAGAGTGGGAAATTTTGTCAGACGCACCTCATTTCCCCTGGGATAACGGATGGTTTGTAGTGGCACCAGGCCAGACTCCTGGGGCCCTCGGAGAGTTGTAGGCTGTGCGGCACTTGATGGCACCAAAAGTTCGAGCTCTGTGGATTGAAACTGTGCCTCTCAATAAATTTCCCTTTCCTTTCTCGCAGCCGAATAGGAGGAGTGTCTGAAAGACCCTGTTTTTAGATGTATACCATCTGGATGTGAGAAACTGTATTGCCAACATCGGGGAAACTGGTCCCTCTCCTTAGGAAGACCTGATAATAATAACTAAGCACGTGAAGGTGGAAATGAGAAGACAAAAGGGCTTATGAGTTCTGAACAGGACACACGCTTATTTTAATTCTAGGCTATTAAAAAATGGTTTGAAGTGATTCACATTATTACATAAATCATAGCAAGGTTTTAAAAATAAAATAGATTAGGATAAAGGAAAAAACACGAGTAGGGAAAAAACAAAACCAGTGAATGCATGTATTAAGTTCCTTTGCAGTAATTAGCAGAGGATAGAAGATTTGACTGAGTGTCCTAGCGTACAAAGAACAAAGAAACAGCTGCTTGAAATAGATGCAGCTTTTGTTCTGATGCTAAGTTAAAGAAATTTAAATTTTAGACCCTCCTAAAGGAGACTTTTGGAATTTGTTGAACCATATCCTCAAACATATCTGCATATTAAATGCAAAAATAATGTTTCAGTATTTCTTCTAAGATTCATCAATTCATGCCAATGGCATGACACCAAAGCACCATTTAATAAAAACAAGTCAATGATGAGTTAATGCAGTTGAGATACTGATATGCTTGTTTGATCCACTAATAAGATGTAAATTATCCAGAAGAATAAAGAGCCGGTCAGCTCAAAGAAGGACCAGTGATGCCATCACCTAACTAGCGCCTTTTGTAATAAAGTTCTCAAAGAAGACAGACTCGGCAATGCACACACACATAGGATTGTGTTTCCGGCTTAGGGGAGCATTCTTCAGACAAGAATCAGTTGCACATGCACTGTCCTATAAGTTAACCTGTAAGCATTCAAGAAGTAAACAAAACAGAATAAGAAAGGAGGAAAAAGGAAAGATGCATAAATCATCACATTTTCCTTTCCCCAGATCATGATGGTATTTGCTTTTCTTTCCTTTTGGAAACATTTCTTTTAGCTTTTCTATTTAGATTTTTCTCAAATTAATTTTTTGTGTATGGTGTAAGGTGTGGAGATTAAATTTTTTTCATATCTAATAAATGGATTACTCTTTGTTGAAAAGCTCATTGCTTCTCTAATGAATTGCAGTGGGGCCTTTTTCATAAATGGAGTGACTGTGTGGGTTTGGGACTCTTTTGGACACTCTGATCTATTATGATATATTACAATGGTCTATGAATCTACCCTTGCCCAGCATCACATTGCATTGATATCAACATTACATGTTCTCTAGCTTTTCTCTTTATTAGCTTCGGCTTGGCTATTCTAGTCCCTTCCTTTTTACATATACATTTTAAAATTACCTTGCTACAAAAAAACCTTCTGGGATTGCATTGACTCTTTGCTTCAATGTTGGGAGAATTGACTTTTTAACAATGTTGACCTATCCAATTTATGAACACAGTAAGTCCCTCCTCCTATTTACGTAGTCTTTCATTTCTCTGTTATATTTTTACCTGTTCAGTTAGACACTTTTTATTTTCGTTCTTTAATTGTTTATTCTTTTGTAAATGTGTCTAAAATTTTATCTTCCACATGTTTATCTTTGTTATGTAGAAATGAAACTGATATTTATATATGGACCTTCTATTCATCAGCATTGTTGTATACACTTGTTACTTTCTACTTCTGTTTGTTACAATCTACTTTTAAATTGTAGATTCTTTCTACATTCATAAATATGTCATCTGTGAATAATGACAATTATTTAATTTTTTTTCCACTATGACACCTTTTTCTCTTTTTCTCCTGCCTAGGATGCAGTACAATATTAAGTGTAAGTGATGATGGTAGACATCTCTTTTGTGTATCTGACTCTGGCAGAAGACTTTCAATATTTAACCACTAAGTATGAAAGCAATATGGTTTTCTTTGCAGTTATTCTTTAGTAAATTAGAGAAGTTTTTTTTCTATTCCCAGTTTGTTGACTTAAAAAAAATCTTAAGTGGTCAATTAAAATTAAGAACTTTTGTTGATTAAATGCATCATTAACAGTGTAAAAAAAACATAAGCAGCAGGAGCATATATTTACAATACATAAGTCTGACAAAAGTCTTATAAGAAAAGACAGATAATCCAACTAAAATAGGCAAAAACAACTTAAAAGAACTTCCAATGGCCAAAGCCAGTATAATCCAAAACAGAAAAATTTTTTAAAAAGTCTTGGATTATACTCAAAGAACGAAGTAAATATCCATGAGTCCATACTGATATAAAGAAGGATTAAGAATAAAATAAATAAGAAGGGACAAATATTCCTTACAAAAGAATTACAAACAATGTTGTGTAAATACTCTCCCTCTTAGCGGATTGGGTTTAATTCCTCTTCCCTTGTATGTGGGTTGGACTTAGTGGCTTATCTCCAAAGAATAGAGAATGCAAAGGGAAAACAGGAAAGTGGAGAACCTGCAGATACCACCTTAACCAAGTGATGAAGAAGGTCTACTCACAGTACTGAGTTGCATTGCTATCATTTGCTCCCTGAGATGTTGCAATGGAGATGAACATTTCATCTCAATAACACTCTACTGAAAGAGTTGCCTCAGATACAAAGGTAGAGTTAGAGCACGTCACTGAGACCACAGTAATGATTCTGAGTTATGTTTGAAAATCACCAGCAAAGCATTCAGGTTAAACCTAGTTGAGATTTTTGCGGGAGTGTGAGAGGCAGAGAGGAGGTCAGGGAGCTAGGTGTTCTGGGGCACAGGAGTTATGAGCAGGGTAGTACAAGGGAACAATATCATAGGAGTCCCCACATGCAGGGAAGACCTCTCATAGCTCTAGACCCCATGTAAGAGGTCATACTTCAGCTTTGTAATCACAGATGATAGAAAAAATGTTTTTATTAACATCTATACTGAAGTAAAAAATGATCCCAATATATGTTTCAAAATTATTTTTTTTAAATGCCAATTACACATCAAAGGAGGCAATAGTATTCTAAGGTCATGTTTTTCTTATTACTATAATATCCATTACCTCCTAAGTAAGCAATGCTAATATAGAAAGTCATTTTCTCGGTACACACTCAGTAATGAAGTGACTTCTAGATGGGATTGCTAGTTGATTTATTACTGCCACTAGGTGATGGGAAGACTTCCACTGGAAGGCTTTTACCATTTATCAAGTTTTGTTGGCCTAAGGAAGGGTAATTACTTTTCCAGGGTTGATGTGATGTGTGAACCAATACAAGCACCAGGGATATGAACAATGACCAATCTTTTACTCAAACAAAATTAAACTGTAACACACTTTCTATATACATAGACTAGGCATTTAAGAGTGTTAAGGGATAGTTCTGGAAATACCTTAATCTTCAAATTACCCAATACAATATGAAATATACATCTGTCCTATGCATGTGACAGCAGGAGCTTGGGGTACCCATTGGTCGAAGGATAGGCTTTTGCAATTCAAATAAAATCATCCTGTAAAAATTATAAATCAGTGCATGGCACGACTTTCGGAGTGACTCATGAATAACCTTATAGGTACAAATGTATTTTTAAAATATGTATGGTGGCATCAAGACTGTAAAGCTGTTTTCTAATCATAGGCTTTTGATATCATTCTATACTAATAAGGCATGGGGATATTTCACCTAAATGGGAGGACGATGAGGGCACAGGGTGTCTGACTTAGAATATAGTCAAATGTCATCGTGTGGAGGATGAAACAGATTTATTCTATAATACCGCAGAGGGTAAAATAAAAAGCAATAGTTAGTGATAATGACAGAGCAAATTTAGATTTATCACAGGAAGAATATCCCTCATGATCGTAGTGGTGCGGTAATGGAATGGTCTCGTTTTCTGCTTGTTTGCAAAGCCATGAGTTTCTGATCACTGAAATTACACACAGAGAAACTGGATGGAAGTCAGAGAAAAGCTGACTTTTCTCTGCGTGAGGGGCACTTTGGACTGGATTGTTTAGGGCATGACTAATAAGACTTTAAGCACTTGTATTGTCGCCATTACTGTATGTTGTTGAATGTCTGCCTTTATCCCAACCATGCAAAAGCCATAAGTTATTAGGAATTGAAGCATGGTGTAGGGGGGGGTGAGACCAACTGTAGAAAGAGTTACTAGTTGGTCTCTCTGGGATCCCCCTGGCCTCTTTGGCTTCTCTTCCCCTTTCCTGCGTGAGAACTGTCCCATCTCTGTGCTTCTGTCCCAGTACCAATCCCCCTTCTGCCCCATCTTTTATCACAGTAATTAGCTCAAGAACTGTTATGTGACCTAAACTGACCCTAATCAGCAGCTTCCCTAAGATTTTCCTAATAGATCTGGAACTTAAAGCCCCCTTTCTTAGTGGTTCTCAGAGTTATTGGAGGCCATGCTCCTAAGCAGACAGCCCATCTGGAGGAAAGAACATCCCTGTCCATTCCCCATATTGCAAAAGAGAAGTATTTCTAAAACCCAACTAGAGATAGTCTGAGGGGGGGAAATGAGGGGTATTATCTATTGAGAGGATAACGATGTGTCCTAAGGAGGAGCTGCATGGGCCAGGCCAGTTCTGGGTCCAGTAATTTGTCATCTGAGAGTAAGGACTTTGTGGTTATTATATGTCAGTATACCTCATTCCTTCCTCTACATGCAGATCAGCTCAGTCCTCTTTGAATTCAGGATATTTGTTGAGGCCCTGTGAAGGGCCCGGAACTAACACGCACAGAAGAGCCACGAGTGTCCCTGCTATTAATTAACTTACGGTTAGAAACAAAGGATATCATGTAAGGAGGCAATCCAGAGCATTAAAATGCACATCAGGGTTAAGTACCAGACACCAAGAGAAACCACAAGGAGGAACTTAACCCGGCCTTGGAGATCAGGAGTCTATGAGGTTTTGCGGTACAATTCGGGAAGCCATGTATTCGCGCACGTTTCTTCAGGATGTGATTAGAATTAGTCCTGAATGATCAGGAGGAGCTAGCCAGGTAAAGGGGGGGAAGTGCTCCATTAGCCTAGAGGTAGGATGACTAAAGAATATTTTAGGGTATTTCAAGCTCCTCTCATGCCCTTGTTTTTGTGTCCCCTGTGGCTTGGGGGTTTCCTTAGAACTGTTCCTTACCTAGAGATTTGCAGCCCTCTCAGCTGTAATCCACTGTTACTGTGCTGGAGCCCTGCTTTGTATGTAGGGGTGAGGTGAAGGGAGCAGTGGAAGTATTCTAAGATCTTATGACTAAATCTAAATCTTGTAGTGGAGATCTGCCCCTACGTTGTGACCTTCACAAGCTTCTCTTCACTTAATTTCCCCTTCAGGTTATGTAGGAAGGCTGAAAGGGGCTAGAATTGGGAAATACCCATCCTCAAGTTTGGATAAGGTGCCAGGAGACTTCTAGGCCCAACGGTCAGTCTTTTTTGAGGAGAACGTTCTGGTGTCTTCAGCAATGCTTGCTTTTCCCATCCTCCTGCTAGAGCCCAGAGGGGACCTGCTTGATTCTTCACCTCAAGGACCTGGTGGGGTTCCAGAGGACGAAAACCATAAGCACATGTCTTGCCCCCAAGATGGCACCCTTCAGAGCTTCTCATTCTTGCACTACTCCACATTCAGCCTTCAGAAATTCATCAAAATTACTATTGCAATGTTTCTATTAGTTTATGACTCCAGCAGGTTCTGCTTCATATCAGACCTTGTCTGTAAATCTCTGGATTTCTCTACTTCTTCAGGTTTTTGGGTGGGAGATTGCCTTTTGGACTCGTTTTTCTGGTGTGTCCAAGAAAAGCCATTGATTTCCAGTTTGGGTTTGTGTGTGTGTGTGTGTGTGTGTGTGTGTGTGTGTGTGTGTGTGTGTTTAATTCTCTTATTGTAAGGATGGGTGTGATGACTTCCAGGGTCTTTACATGTCAGAACTAAAACTGGAAGGACCCCAGCAGAATCAAACCAGTAATCCAAGCAGAAAAATGACAATAACTCCCCAAACACTTGGAAACTGAGCAACATATTTCTAAATAATTCACTGATCAAAGAGGAAATCTCAAGGGGAAAAATACATTGAACTGAATGAAATGAAATACAACATATCAAAATTTCTGGGACAGAGCCAAAGCAATACTGAGAAGGAAGTTCATAGCAATAAACGCTTACATTAGAAAAAAAAAAAGTAAAATTTCAATTCAGTGATCTATGATCCCACCCAAAGAACTTAAAATAAGGAGAAAAAAAATAAACCCAGTGCAATCAGAAAGAAAGAAATATAATGGTAAGAGTGAAAATCAACGAAATTGAAAATAGAAAAATCAATAAAACAGAAAGCTGTTCTTTATAAATATCTATATAATTGACAAATCTAGTAAGACTTACAGAGGAAAAAAGAGACACAACTTACCTATATCAGAAATAAAATAGTAGAAATCATTAACAACTCAGATATCAGATATCAAATGGCTAGTATTGGAATCCAACTATCTATACATACAAGTGTGACAACTTAGATGAGATGAACCAACTTCTTGAAAAAACACAAACCCATAATGTACTCAATATGAAATAGATAATCTGAGTGGTCTTAATAATTATTAAGAAAAATAAATTTATAATTAGAAATCTCCCCAAAAAAGAGCTCTGTATACTTAGCTGGATTCGTTTGAGAATTCTGTCAAATGTTTAAGGAAGAATTAAAGAATTAGAATTTCTTCTAGAAAACTGAAGAAGAGAGAGCACTTCTTTATTAGTCTTATGAACTTAGAATATTACCCCAATACCAAAAACAGATAAACTCAGTTAAAAAAAAAAACACAGAGCAATAACACACATAAATTAGATGTAGCATTTCTTTTTTAAATCTTATTTATTTATTTATTTATTTAGAGAGCACAGAGCAAGAGCATGGGCAAAAGGGTGGGCAAGAGGGTGGGGGGAAGAGGGGCAGAGGGGGAGGGAGAGGGGGAGGGAGACTGAATCTCCAGCCGACTCTGCCCTGTGCGTGGAGTCAAATGCAGGGCTGGATCTCACAACCCTGAGATCATGACCTGAGCCAAAACCAAGAGTCCAAAGCTTAAACCGACTGAACCACCCAGGTGCCCCAGATTTAGCTTTCTTAACAAATTATTAGCAAGTATACTTTAGCAATAAGAAGAATTATATACCAAAAGAAAGTGGGATTTACTCCAGGGTTATAAGACTGGTTCAATATTTAAAAATCAATCAATATAAGCCATAATATTAACAGGATAAAGAAGAAAAATTGTATGATTATACAGTTGATAGTGCTGGAGCAACTGGACTTCATAGGCAAAAAAAAAAAAAAATAGATGACTGACCTACACCTTGTCCAAACATTAATTCAAAATAGATCATGGACTTCAAAATAAAATGGAAAACAAAAAAGCATTTAGAAATAAACACGGAAGAAAATCTTCTGGATCTAAAGCAAGGGAAAGTGTTTTTAGACTAACACCAGAAGCAAGATCCATATGCAAAAATTCTCACCAAAATACTAGCCAATAGGATCCAACAGTACATTAAAAGAATTATTCACCATGACCAAGTGGGATTTATTCCTGGGCTGCAAGGCTGGTTCAACATCCGCAAATCAATCAACGTGATACAATACATTAACAAAAGAAAGAGCAAGAATCATATGATCCTCTCAATAGATGCAGAAAAAGCATTTGACAAAGTACAACATCCTTTCTTGATCAAAACTCTTCAGAGTATAGGGATAGAGGGTACATACCTCAATATCATAAAAGCCATCTATGAAAAACCTACAGCGAATATCATTCTCAATGGGGAAAGACTGAGAGCTTTTCCCCTAAGGTCAGGAACGTGGCAGGGATGTCCACTCTCACCACTGCTATTCAACATAGTATTAGAAGTCCTAGCCACAGCAATCAGACAACAAAAAGAAATCAAAGGCATCCAAATCGGCAAAGAGGAAGTCAAACTCTCACTCTTTGCAGATGATATGATACTGTACGTGGAAAACCCAAAAGACTCCACCCCAAAACTGCTAGAACTCATACAGGAATTCAGTAAAGTAGCAGGATATAAAATCAATGCACAGAAATCAGTGGCATTCCTATACACCAACAACAAGACAGAAGAGAGACAAATCAAGGAGTCTATCCCATTTACAATTGCACCCAAAACCATTAGATACCTAGGAATAAATCTAACCAAAGAGGCAAAGGATCTGTACTCAGAAAACTATAAAATACTCATGAAAGAAATTGAAGAAGACACAAAGAAATGGAAAAACGTTCCATGCTCATGGATTGGGAGAATCAACATTGTGAAGATGTCAATGCTACCTAGAGCAATCTACACATTCAATGCAATCCCCATCAAAATACCATCCACTTTTTTCAAAGAAATGGAACAAATAATCTTAAAATTTGTATGGAACCAGAAGAGACCCAGAATAGCCAGAGGAATACTGAAAAAGAAAAGCAAAGCTGGCGGCATCACAATTCCGGACTTCCAGCTCTATTACAAAGCTGTCATCATCAAGACAGTTTGGTACTGGCACAAAAACAGACACATAGATCAATGGAACAGAATCGAGAGCCCAGAAATGGACCCTCAACTCTATGGTCAACTTATTTTTGACAAAGCAGGAAAGAATGTCCAATGGCAAAAAGACAGTCTCTTCAACAAATGGTGTTGGGAAAATTGGACAGCCACATGCAGAAGAATGAAACTGGACCATTTCCTTACACCACACACAAAAATAGACTCCAAATGGTTGAAAGACCTAAACGTGAGACAGGAGTCCATC
>NW_027397068.1:76047900-76093063 GCF_003265705.2 Callorhinus ursinus
GAGATTAAGAATTCCTCATATCAGTGAGGTCATATGATACATGTCTTTCTCTGATTGACTTATTTCACTCAGCATAATACCCTCCAGTTCCATCCACATCATTGCAAAAGTGAGATTTCATTCCTTTTGATGGCTGCATAATTTTCCATTGTGTGTATATACCACATCTTCTTTATCCATTCATCTGTTGATAGACATCTTGGCTCTTTCCATAGTTTGGCTATTGTGGACATTGCTGCTATAAACATTGGGGTGCACGTACCCCTTTGGATCACTACATTTGTATCTTGGGGTAAATACCCAGTAGTGCAATTGCTGGGTCATATGGTAGCTCTATTTTCACCTTTTTGAGGAACCTCCATACTATTTTCCAGAGTGGCTGCACCAGTTTGCATTCCCACCAACAGTGTAGGCGGGTTCCCCTTTCTCCACATCCCCGCCAACATCTGTCATTGCCTGACTTGTTAATTTTAGCCATTCTGACGGGTGTGAGGTGGTATCTCATTGAGGTTTTGATTTGGATTTCCCTGATGCCGAGTGATGTTGAGCACTTTTTCATGTGTCTGTGGGCCATTTGGATGTCTTCTTTGGAAAAATGTCTGTTCATGTCTTCTGCCCATTTCTTGATTGGATCATTTGTTCTTTGGGTGTTGAGATTGATAAGTTCTTTATAGATTTTGGATACTAGCCCTTTATCTGATATGTCACTTGCAAATATCTTTTCTCATTCTTTCAGTCACATCCTAGGTCACAAAACAGGTCTCAACTGGTACCAAAAGATTGGGATCATTCCCTGCATATTTTCCGACCACAGTGCTTTGAAACTAGAACTCAATCACAAGATGAAATTCGGAAAGAACTCAAATACATGGAGGCTAAAGAGCATCCTACTAAAGAATGAATGGGTCAACCAGGAAATTAAAGAAGAATTTAAAAAAATCATGGAAACCAATGAAAATAAAAACACAACTGTTCAAAATCTTTGGGATGCAGCAAAGGCAGTCCTAAGAGGAAAGTGTATAGCAATACAAGCCTTTCTCAAGAAACAAGAAAGGTCTCAAATACACAACCTAACCCTACACCTAAAGGAGCTAGAGAAAAAACAGCAAATAAAGCCTAAACCCAGCAGGAGAAGAGAAATCATAAAGATCAGAGCAGAAATCAATGAAATAGAAACCAAAAGAACAGTAGAACAGATCAACAAAACTAGGAGCTGGTTCTTTGAAAGAATTAATAAGATTAATAAACCCCTGGCCAGACTTACCAAAAAGAAAAGAGAAAAGAGAAAGGACCCAAATAAATAAAATCATGAATGAAAGAGGAGAGATCACAACCAACACCAAAGAAATACAAACAATTATAAGAACATAGAGCAACTATATGCCAGCAAATTAGATAACCTTGAAGAAATGGATGCATTCCTAGAGACGTATCAACTACCAAAACTACCAAAACTGAACCAGGAAGAAATAGAAAACCTGAACAGACCTATAGCCACTAAGGAAATTGAAGCAGTCATCAAAAATCTCCCAACAAAGAAAAGCCCAGGGCCAGATGGCTTCTCAGGGGAATTCTACCAAACATTTAAAGAAGAATTAATACCTATTCTCCTGAAACTGTTCCAAAAAATAAAAATGGAAGGAAAACTTCCAAACTCGTTTTATGAGGCCACCATTACCTTGATCCCCAAACCAGACAAAGACCCCAACAAAAAGAATTACAGACCAGTATCCTTGATGAACATGGAGGCAAAAATTCTCATCAAATACTAGCCAATAGGATCCAACAGTACATTAAAAGGATTATCCACCACGACCAAGTGGTATTTATCCCTGGGCTGCAAGGTTGGTTGATAGCTGTTTTTAAATGCCTTATACATCTTTGGTGAGATAGTATTTCTGTAGAATGCTTAAAATGTTCAAGTTCATTCTTAAGTCCTATGTGTTTTCCCTTTCTATTTAAATTGGTATCTTCTTAATTATTTAAATAATTTTGTGTTGCTCTAGAATAGATACAATTATACCTCTGTGTATTGATTTTGCATACTCCATGACAAATATTCTTATTAATTGTAATAATTTGCCTGTAGATTTTTGGGGGGCTTCTGTAGATGATTATATTTTCTAAAAATATGGACAATTTTATTTCTTATATTGAGTTTTCCTTTAATTTCTACATCTGTTTTACTGTGTTCACTTATTTTGATCTTGATCTTCAAGAAAATACTTGTAACTTTTCATTCAGTCCACACGTATTCACACATGGCTTAGCATTTTGCCAGCAAACGAAGCCAACAAAATCCCAGACATCATGGAGCTTACATTTAAGCAAGGGTAGCAGTGATGATGGAAAATAACCAATAAGCATAATAATAACTAAATTATGTGGTGTTGTGGAGGTGGTAAGTTGTCATGGGAGAAATAGTAATGTGAAAAGTGGGTCAGGTCTGGACAATGTAGACGTTGTAATCAGGTTTAAGAAGCTCCTTCTTGTCCTCTTGCTAATACACAGATAGGACATCGAGGTTCCAGAGATCGTTAAGCAACTCAACTCTCCAAGATCAGTAGTCCCGTGGGGGTGCCTGCGATTCTAGTCAGCAAGGCCTCATGCCCTGTCAAGTGACCACACGCTTATGCATCTCACACACTCCAGCTGAAGTCTCTTTCCTTCTGCCTCACCTGTGTGTGTCTGCTGGTGACAAACTCAATTTTCACTTGAATGTATCTTTATTGTACCCTCATTCCTCAAAGTTATGGACACTTAGATTGACAATTATTTTCTATCAGTACTTGGAAGATATTAATTACAGTGCCTCGTGGCTTCTGTTCTTACTGTTGAGAAATCACTCATCAATCTGGTTGCTACATCTCTGCGGTGATCTGTCTTTCCCCCTTTGCTTTTGGCTCTTCTGCAAATTCACAACGAGTTTGATTTTCATTTCTGTTGATTGGAACTCTCTGGGCTTCCCAATGTCAGAATTGCTATGTTACATCAATTCGGGAGGGCTTTCAGCCATTGTCACTGTCTTTTGAATATTGATTCTTACCCTTTATTTTCTCCTTCTGGATCTGTATTGAGACAAAGTTAAGACATTTCACTTTCTTTTCTGTGCTTAAACCCTCTGTTATGTTTCTCATCTTTTCTTTTTTTCATTTGTTGCTGCTTTCAGGATGAGCTCTTCAGTTCTGACAGTTTGCTAGTTCTTTTTTTCAACTTTCTCCAATATGCTGTTTAATTCACTAATTTAATTGTAATTTCATTTGTAGACAGTGAAATTGTGATGTCATTCTTGTCAAACTCCTATTTCTTGAAATATGTAAAATATAATTTTGATTCTGATAATTCCCATTTTGAGTCCTTGTGTATTTCCTTTTGCTGTCTACTGTTACAGCTGGCTCCCATACATGGGACATTGTTTCTTTCTGAGTTTTATGCATTTCAAAATGTCAACTATTACTTTCCCTGGACTTAAATGTCGGGATATTTCATACCTGGTTGCACTCAGCTAGGATTTGGATCTGCTTCTGCCAGTGGCCTGGTACCCCACCAATCTGGGACAACTTTGTTCCTTCCTTCCTTCCTTCCTTCCTTCCTTCCTTCCTTCCTTCCTTCCTTCCTTTCACACAAATGTTGTGATTTGGGGCTGTAAATTGTGTGAAGGCACAAATTCTTCAGAGAGGTTTACCCCCATCCCAGACAGTATCAAAATTGAGATCAATCAATTTCCTTTCTGGACAGTGGCTTTACTCCTTTAGGATCTCAGCTTTATGAGGGAAGGTGCCCTCTGAGATTCTTCACATTGAGCAGGCCTAAGTGTTATCTGTTTCATATCAAAAAGCAGAAGCTCAAGGCCTCCAAGTTTCCAATAAAATCCCCAGGCAAAACCAACTTTGTTTCTTATACTTCTTGCTTATTTCCCAGGTTTCTGCTTTCATTTTTATTTAGACCTCTGCAGGTTCCTTCTTCTGTGCCAACTTGAAAATGAAGCACAACAGTGCCATCTATGTATCATCTATCTTCCAGTATTTTAATTGTTTTAATAAAGAAGATCAAGGTCACCCTGGGTATCTAGTCTGCAAGAAATGGAAGTCCTATTGAACAATTTAATAAAATAATTTTAGAATATCATAAGCATTTTAATATGAAATAGTCATAGTTTTGAATATTTGTCTGAAATCTGCACTGAAGTGTGTATTTCTGTTCTTAATACTCATATTTTTATGTTATTTTATTACTTGAAGTCTAGGAACTACCTATATTCTATATAATTATATTTTATACTTCTAATACAATTCTTATATCTTTTTAAAATTACTTTCAGAGGTTTACATTCTAGAATCCAAGAAAAGTTGTTCTATAATAATATCTCTTAAGAGGTAGAGTTGTGTGGGGGGGGATAAAAATAGCTTTCATTTATACTATTTCTTTCTGTATTTTGTTCTATAATTGTAAATAGATGATACTTTTTAACCATCTATATAAACATTGTAGTTTTAAGAACTGACATTTTTCTAGTAGTATCCACTAAGCACTTAATGATGCTGTTTGATGAGAAAAGAGAAGATTCCCAATAGATACCCTGAAGAAACAAGGGTAGGAAGTTGATCTATTTTACAATGTCTTCTTGGAGAAAGAGAAAATGAAGAGAGGGTTTCAATTTTTTTTTTATTAGCTTGTTTAGCACCAAGAATAACTCTCTGAACCTCTCTGCATCCTTTGCTGAAACTCTTCTACTAGATACTTCATATGTAAGAATAAAGTTAAAATAAGGGGGAAATTAGAAGTAGGGGGAAAAGAAAACCAGAATCCCGTGTGTTTACCATATAGTGGGATAGCATGTTTGGGTTTTGTTGTTGTTGCTGTTTACCACTTTCCTTTCCTTTAAAAAGTCACATTGAAGGTAGGGGAGCTACCTAAACAATTGTTCACATTGAAGGAAATAGTGTAATTTTGTGATGTCTGCTGGTGTTTTGCAGTTTAAAGGATGACCACTTATGGTAGAGCCCTTCTTTAGCAGAAAGACTTGGAATTTTGTTTGGACAAAGAGGGAAGAGCCACACTTCTCTGCCTTGACTTCAGCAGGAATTCGGAAATTTGGGTTTGGGAGGAGAGTGTCAGGTCTGAGAAAGAGGGACATGAGCAATGAAAAACTCTTCAAGGCAGGCAGTATTTGGATATTTAAGAGAAAGTCGCCCTATAAGGCTGGAGGTCTTGGAGGACACCCCAAATCCAATGAGCTCAAGTATCTCCAGGATTTCTAGCTTTGTGGGTTCACCCTTATCTTAAATATTTAAATAAATGAGACAAACAGAAAGTATATATGATAACTTTTGTTGCTCAGGAAAAATAGATAATACTGAGAGGGATATTAACTCGTGGTTTTCTGCACCTTATTTCAAAGTCTATAAGATTAAAGCCAAGCGTTACCCAAATGTGTAGCACTTGATTGGGAAGTTCTGGAACGAAGTTTAGGATGAAATGCCCGAAGCTTGATGGAAGTATGTGCACTCTTCATATTAAACGGGGTGGCTGATTTGAGAAATTCACATGAAGTAAGTTTTGACACAAAGAATGGTAAAGAGCTCTTGGAAATGTGGCAGGAAAGGGGTCCATGAGGCTCACACACTTATCTGTTAACTCTGTTGTTACTGTGTTTGATTTCTTGATTTCCACCTCACTGTTCCCTACCCGTTCATCAACAGTGGCAGAAGGGAACACAGAGGTCTGGCCGGCCGTGCAGCTAGATGCATCAATCCAAAGGTTACCTCAGCCCTGCCCTGGGGGGCTGAGAGCCAGACTAGGGGTTCCGCTGGGCAGTCCAAACCACTGAGGGTTACTTCATAACACAGGTGACCTTTCTCACTAGACTGTGTTGATAAATCTTTTTTTATTTATGTTATTTCAACAATTAGGCTGATTTATAATTTATAAAAGGCTAAATTCATCCATAGTCTCCTAAATATTTCATGAAAGCAACATACCCTGTCAAGAAGAAATTTCTCCCCACAGCATAACACTGCCCAATTAGGCATATTCCTTCATGACTCTGAGCTCCTCGGGGCAGAGTGTTATTAGCGAGGCACAGTCTTATCTATCACACTGCTCTGTATACATTTATGGTGCCAAATAAATGTTAAATAATAATTATGGGGATTTTAATGTCTTCCTCAGAAGCATCCTCCATAGGCCACTGTAGGAGATGGACTAGCGGCCATTAGATTTTACCACAGTCCTATGTATTTTGGGCAGCCTAGAAATTGTCTAGGTTGATAATAATCTAAGTTTATTTTTTTTACTTATGCCAACCTATATTTTCAAAATTGGTAGAATGCCATTTGTAAGACTCAATGGGCTCTTACTAAATTTTTTAAGATGCTGCCAACACGATACACTTTTTTTTGTGTGTTGCTTTGTTGTCCTTGTGTTGATACATACACAGGTACATACGTGCATGATAAATTTATTTCAGAGCCCAATGCAAACCTGAGCTCCAAAATCACAAGTGCCGTACCAGTAATAAACAGATAAACCAATAAATAAGGAAGAAGGGCTAGTTCTTCCTTACAGTAGAATGCCACATGCCAACTAGGAAATGTGAGTCAATGCTTGAGCTGGAATGTTAGTATTTTGCAAACATCAAAGTAGAAATTGGATCAGGCAAGAATTGTCAATGGATGGGAAACTTAGGGGGGACATTTTGATAATAAGCACCCAAATATCTGCCCATAACTTTTTTCATTAAAAAAATAATGATGCAGCGGAGAAATTGGGCAATACTTTGACTGACTACTTACAATGGACATCACTGATGAGGGACAGATGGACACCGTATGCTTCTGGATGTGCCACACTGAGAAGGACACAACATCCCCTCTGTTGTTTTCCAGCCCATAGTGCATATCCCGAATCCAATCACGAGGAGACATCAAGCACGACATGAATGTTCTGTTTAAGAAGGGAGGAGGGGCACTGCACTCTTGAAAAATGTCAAGGTCATAAAAGAAGGCTGAGGAAGTGTTTTATGGGAAAGGGATCTGCAGACACAGGACAACCAAATGCAATCCCTGACCCTTGGCTGCATCCTGTCCTGGAGAGAACAGAAGGTATGAAGGACAACACCGGGTCAATTACACAATTGGAACACAGATGGTAGATGAGATAAAAGTGTTGCATCAGGGTTAATTTACTAACGTGGATAACTATGCCAGGGTTATGCAAGAAGATTTCCCTGTTACTCATCAATAGGCACTGGAGAGTTTCAGGGTAAAAGTAACACCCCATGCAAAATTCATTTACTCCATGTTGTGTCTTCTTTTGTGTATATGAATCATTACATATCATTCCCTTTCTTCATTATCAGGCATTCTAGTTCCAATTTATGAAACCCGAGTTAAGTAAATATTCGCCTTTTAAGAAGTATGGAAAGTCTTTCCTGTTAAGGCTGTAAAATCACTTGAACATAAACAGATCTCCGAAAGGCATGTGTATTAGGCTCCCTTTCTCCATTCTTTGCCTTTCTTGGATGGGGGTTTGGAGCTGCAGATCAGGCCTGGAAGAGCCCCTCAGACACCAACCCCGAGCGAAGACAGGGTTTGAAGCAGCTTAATTCCCAGACCCGGAACGCCAGCACAAGAAGAGTGAGCCACACTCCTCTCTTCGCTTCTTTCCCTCAAACACCGCACGCCATGCCAAGGGTCCCTTTCTCTGACCTCCAGCTTTCTCTGATCCCGAGCATCCTGGTGACTTCATCCGGCGTGTGTAATGCAGGCCTTAAATCATGGTGCAAGCCTGACAACATGATGTCACTCCCTGGCACCCGGCCCAGCGCTTCGTGGTTTCCACCATGCACCTGCCATTCCTGACCGCACGCGGATGGCCTGGGCCTCGGGGTCCTGGGGCCAGCTTCTTCCTGAGCGGTTTGACAGAAAGATCGTGGATGCCAACACATCAGAAATTCCTTTCCTTTTTGTTCATCCGCATGAAATCTCCCAATCATCTGCAAAAAGGAATGCCAAGCAGTTTTGTCGGGGCAGGGGCACAGGACAGGGAACAATGACCAGTGGGTTAGTACAGGTGAAGCTTCTGTGTCTGGGATGGAGGCATCCAAGGACACGCACAGGTGGCTGGTCCGCCAGGGAGGTCCCAGCGGCTAGTTTCAGCAATCCGTGCGAGAATGTCGACCAAGCTCCTGATTTCACGGTTTGAAATAAAATAGCCCAAATGCAATTATTAAAGCTTATTAATTTCTTTGTTCTGGGTCAGTAACCCTTGCTGGCTGCAGGGGCTTTTTATGTATGAACGGCAAGGATTAGAACTCTCTTTGGGATAGTTTGATGTGTCCCTGGAAGTGGGAGGAAATCACCAACAAACTGCTTGTTGTAATTATTGTACCCTGGTAAGAACCAAAATTGATATCTAATTTTCAAATAGTTAGCTTAATTTTGCCAAGAAGTAATCCCAAACATCTCATCAGCACACACCACCAGGGGGATATTTAAAAGGTGACAATGTGGGCCTGATTTAGTTGTAGTGAACAAAAATAGAAAGCAGGAGGGAAAAGTTTACAAGAATGTATCTAACTTTGCATTTGGGTACTGAGGAAAAAATTTTAATAACCTTTCTTCGGAATTTTTATTAATTTTTTTAAAAAAATTGAAAAACTCGATGCTAAAAATTAGTTTTTCCCTGGAATAAATTTTTGATCGAAGAAATTGCATGAATATATCAATTTAAAAGAGGTATTGAGGGAAAGTGTTTTTTTATGTTACTTCCTGAAAAACCCATGTCTCAGAATTAGAAACATACCTCTTAATTATAAATAGACTTCAATTTCACCTTCTTGCTGCCTTTTAAAAATGTAGGTGTACTCATTTAAAATGCAAAAGTGGAGAGTGACTCTAATTTGCATTTAGACTTTTCGCTGTATACAAATGAGGTTGTAAATTGTCAGGTCTATTGTCATTTTTCTCTTAAAATTCATATTGTACAAATCCAGGTTAATTCTTGAGATCGTATTTGTTGAGTGGTTGTTTAATGTTGCTTTACACTCATGTGAAAAATGAAATAAGAAGCAATATTTAAGCATGTGAGTATGACTGGTTTTATGATTAGAACAGATAACACTGATCATAAAGTAGAATTTTTCCTGTGCTACAGTCTGCATTAGGAGTTGGGATGGAAAAGTGAACACCACCAGCCCCTGCCTTCAAGGGGCTCACAATCCAGTGGGAGAAGAGAGAGAGCAAGCAAATGGTTAAAACTACTCCCACAGCCTGAGTCACATGGGTTGGCTCTGGACTGGGTCTGTACTGAGAAAAGCTCTTTCAGTCCCCTGGGGACTCTGCTCCTGGCCCTGCCTCATTAGGCATTGAGTTAACCTATTCCACGAGGTCCTGATCTGAATGAAATGTACTGTGTGAATGTCCTGAATATTCTAAGAGTTCCTTTACATTAAGGATCTTAGGGGAGTGAAAGATAGTTCTTAAAATTGAAATATCTAGGTGTGTTTTGAAAGACAGACTTTTCTCCTAAACTCCAAGGTATAGACCTCCAAGGGGTGATTGGTAACTTTCAGCCACGAATAGAACTCAAGAAAGTTTACTGAAATTTTTACCATATACTGCAATAGACCATAACAACAAATCTGTAAAATGGTGTTATTTCTAAAATGTTCATGGGGAAAAGACTTCCAGTTAAATAAAAGAACTGCTTTACTCTTTTGCTGGATCTGGGCCATTAGACAAGACTAAGTGCTAATACTTTCTCTTATCGGGATGAAGTTGACATACTTGTTTATGGGGTAAAAATGACCCTGTGAAGAATCCTTCTGTCATAACCCACAGGCTCGGTGTCTTAGTCAAATTTGGCAGCCCTGCCAGAAATTCCAAAGTGAGGAACTAAGAGAGCCTGGTGCAATGCTCCAGAGTTTGCTCTGGACCATCAGAATCATCCAGAGCGCTTGTTAAAAATACATGTGACTAGACCCCACTCTAGACCTATTACATCTGAATAGCCACGGAAGGGGCCAGTGAATCTGTGTTTTAAAACTTTCTCTTTGGAGATGGTTGTAGATTCACATGCAGTTCTGAGAAACAGTACAGAGGGATCCTGTTTACCCTTCACCCAGTTTCCCCCAGTGGTAGCATCTTGCATAATTATAGTATAATTTCACAACCAGGATGTATGCACACATGTGCGTGTGCACGAGTGTATTTCCTTCTATGCATTTTCATCACGTGTGCAGATCTGTGCAACCACCAGTCAAGACGCAGAACTATTCCATCACCTCAAGGTGCTCTCCTTCTTCTCCACACATCCACATATACGTATATGTCTCCTCACTCCCCTGTCCCTAACCTCAGCAGTCACTAACCTGTTCTCCATCCTGATACTTTTGTCATTTCACAAATGTTCTCTGAATCGAGTCATACACTATATAATCTTTTCACATTGTCTTTTTCTTACTCAGCATGATTCTGTGGAGGTTCAATCAAGGCATTGCCTGTATGAATAGTGCATTCCTTTTTATTGCTGAATAGCCTTCCATTGTATGGACGCACCACTGTATGCTTACCCGTGCCCCCACTGAAGGACATCCAGGCAGTTTCCAGTTTGGGGCTGTTGTAAATAAAGCCGCTGTGAGCCATTGGTATTTTTACTAGTTTTTGTATTTTAGCAGTCCTGATAGGTGCATAGTGATAGCCCATTTTAGTTTTAATTTGCTTTTCCCTAATGACTAATGATAGTGCACATGTTTTCATCTGCTTATTTGACATTTGCATTTCTTCCTTTGTTGAATGTCTGTTAACATTTTTGGCCCATGTTCCCACTAGAGTATCTGTTTACTGTTGAATTTTGAGAGTTCTTCGTATATTCTAATAGTAGTCCTCTGTCAGATACATAGTTTGCAATTTTTTTTTTTTTTTTTGGCTAGTCAGTAATGTGTCTTTTAATCTTCTTAAGAAGGTCTTTTGCAGATCAAAATATTTAATTTTGAACAGGTGCAACTTATCATGTTTTTCTTTTATGGCCTGTGCTTTTGATGTTGAGGCTAATGACTCTTCATCCAGGCTCAGGTCTTGGGGATATTTTCATATTTTAACAAGTTTTGTAGTTTTCCATCTTACATTTATGTTCACGATCCCCTTTGAGTTATTTGAATTAGTTTTTGCATAGGATGTGAGGTTTAAGTTGGAATGATTATCTTTTGCCTGCAGATGTCTGTGTCAGCACCAGTTAGTGAAAAACCACCCTTCCTCTATTACACACTTGTAAAAAAAACCAGCTGAGCATATTTGTGTGGGTCTGTTTCTGGGCTCCTTATTCTCTTTCGTTAATCCCCATGTCTATCTCCCTGAAACACCACATTGTCTTGACCACGGTGGCTGTATCGTAACTCTTGAAATCCAGTAGATTGATTCTTTCCACTCTAATTTTCTTTTGTAAAATTTGCCTTTGTCTTTCCATAAAAATTTTTAGAATTAGCATGTCTATGTTTACAACAGAACTTGGTGGGTTACTGATAAGAACTGCATACAACCTGTAGGTCAGTTCAGAGAGAAGAGACATATTTATTACGTGGAGTCAAGTTTATACCTATGTATTTCATTTTCTTCACAGTAATTGTAAATTTTATTGTGTTAATTTTGGTGTCTAGGCATTTATTGTAAGTATAGAAATGTGATTGATTGTGTGGGTTGATTTCTTTTCTTGTGAACTTGCTGAGCTCACTTACTATTCCTCTGAGTTTTTTGGGTATATTCCCTGTGATTTTCTATATCCACAATCATGTCATCTGCAAATAAGTATAATTTAAATTTTTTTTAATTTGTACTTTTTAAATTTATTTTTCAAAGAATTTGCACTGGCCAGAACTTCCAATACTATGTCAAATAAGCCAGGTGAGAGCAAACACCCTGGTCTTGATCTTTATCATAACGGGAGATTATTCAATCTCTGCCATGAATGATGATATTTATTATGTGTTTTTTTGTAAATGCTCTTTTTCCAGTTAAGAAAGTTTCCCTTTGTCCTTAGTTTTCTGAGAGTTTTTATCATTGAAAAAAAATTGATAATAGATTTTCCTGCTAGATTGTGTCAAGTGCTTTTCTGTGTCAATTGATATGAACATATGATTTTTCTTCTTTATCCTATTGATATGGTGAATTGCATTTATTGATTTTTGAATGTTGAACCAGTCTTGCATGCCTAGAATAAATGTCGCTTGGTAATCATGTATAATTTTTTTACATGTTGCTGAATTGGATTTATTGAATCTGTATTTTTCATGTCCTTTTGTTTATTTGCTTGCTTTGGTAATTTACAAAATCAAGCCCAGTTGGAAAATAATGGTCTAAGAAGCATGTGATTATAGCCCCAATCGATCTTTTAAATTAGAACAAATTTGTTGGAAAAAGGAGATTTTGTAATTACTAAGCAGAAGACTATTCTGCCACACATCTTTCCTTTATAATATTATATCTCACTGCCATCAGGCACCAGATTCATCCAGGCAGCTGGTGACCTGTGTCTAATAAATTCATAGAGGAGTCTCTGCCACTGCATTAGAGAGAGTATCTTCTATTCTGGGGTATTTAGGACATGGCTTTATTATTGGCTAGACTGATCATTCAGAGGTTACAACAGAAAAAATAGATCACTGGGGAATTCTAAATTAAATATTTTTTGTTTTAGATTTTATGTACCGTATTTTTATTAAATACCTTTATTCACTCAAGAATTATTGATTTGTTGAATTTCAACAAAATCATATTGCTTTCTGTGAGGATTGCAAAGTTGAATGAGACATAGGTCAACCTTTCTTATTTTTTTCATTTAGGTATTCTACAATAAAAGCATGTTTGAGTCCCTAATGTGCCCGGACCTATAGTGGACATCGCAGATAGAAAAGGACGTGCTCTCCTGGTACTTCTGTTGTCGAAGAGTGTGTGGGTCATGTGTGGTCATGGTAGGGGCTTATGGTGCAGTGGTTATGATATGGGTATATACACAACTACTCACCATACGAGGCAGAAATTTAGGCTTAATCAAAAGGGTGGTTTAGTGATTCAGAAGTTTGACAGAGGATAACATTATTTTTGGTTCAGAGTTGAGCTTCACGGGGAAGGTATCATTGTAGCTAACCCCTTAAAGGACGAGGAGCACTCAGACAAGCAGAGAGGGTGCTATTGTCAATGGGAGGACTGAGTAGGGCATTCCAGCTTTAGAGGCGTCATGGCAAAGGATAGAGAGCCCTCGGGAAAGGGGAGATAGCACAATTAGAGTAGTGTAGGGATGAGGGTTGTGACATGGGTTAAGAAGTTAGAACATTATGACAATGTGAAAGGTTTCCACCATCCTCTAGGTTTTGAGAGCCACTGGAGAAATTTAAACAGGAAGGTGACATGATCAGACATATTTTATAAAGAACGTTCCATTAGCAGTAAGGAAGGCAGACTGGTGATGGGGCTGTGCAGACACAGTGAGGAACACAATGAGGAGACTACTGCAGGGGTCCTAGCAAAAGCTGATGAGACACAGTTGAGGCAGTAGCGGGTAGTATAGTGGAAAGGAAAAAAAGTAGAGAGATGTTTGAGAGTGAAGACTCATTCCTTGTGTGGGCAACAGAGTGAGGGCATGGGGTAGTGACAGAACTAAGGGTGAGGCTTCTAAGGTTTCTTGCTGGAACAAAGGGGCAATTAGTGAAAGCATTATCAAACTTTGTAAATACTCAAAAAGAATAGTTTTTGGAAAAAGTTAAAATGTGCAAATTTATGATCCCAAAGGGAAAATACAATATAAATCTTTGTATATATATACATACACATAAAATGATTAAATGAAAAGGAATAAGAAGTGAATTAAACATAAGGAATAGCAGGAGGACATCAGGAGAAGGAAGGGAAAAATGAAGGAGGGGGAATCGGAGGGAGAGACGAACCAGGAGGGACGATGGACTCTGGGAAACAGACAAGGTTCTAGAGGGGAGGGGGTGTGGGGGGATGGGTCAGCCCGGTGATGGGTGTTAAGGAGGGCACGGACTGCGCGGAGCACTGGGTGTTATACGAAAACAATGGATCGTGGATCAGCACATCAAAAATAATGATGTATTGTATGGTGACTCACATAACATGATAAAATTTAAAAAATTAAAAAAAAAGAAGTGAATTGAGATTGTAAGGAAATGAAAATTGTGGTATGGAAAGATGTAGAGAACAGAAGTAGATTTAAGTCTCATAAAACAAGGTCCTTTGGTAAAATGAGGAGTATGTGTATAGTGCCCCTTCCTATATATATGGAAAGAACAAACTAAAACAGACAAGACCCCTTTGTTGTTCCTGGTTGTGGGGTCTTTGCTTGATGTGAGTTGATGTCTAGATTAAGAGAAACACCAGCTTAGCTGGGAACTGGGGACTTTGGGTCCGGCAAGCTTGCCAACTATCTCTGGAGCACACCACCACACACATAAAGACAAACAAGCAAGTAAATAAAAACACAAACACATAAACAAATAGGTAAATGTGCATTTTACAATTTGACCATCCCCAAATGCCACATTCTATTGTGATCACATCACTTCCTTTAGAAAGACTTCATTTAAATAAAGTCTAAAACTTGCGGTTCTCTTGATTTTCTTCCACTTCTTTTTCTTGCTTGACATTTGAGTGTTCTTCGTGAATCTCCTTGTAACTGACAGGCCCCCTTTTTTTTGCTGGCCTTAGCAAGAGTCTCACCTGGATTCAGGTCTCCTCTCTTGACGGGCTATCAAATTGCTACTGTCTTGTGAAGGCCTGGATGAAAACCCTCTGTCTGGCACTTGTGTGGAGCCAAGTCTGAGATCTCTTCCACTTCAGAATTCTGACTTGAGTTCTTTGGCAGGTACATCTCTGGTGTCCTTGGATCTGCTGGGCCAGCTGCCCCTGACCAGGTGAGGAGCCCACGGAGGGCCTCCCACATGTCCCGAAGCCACCCGACCTGTGTTGCTAGTGGAAAAGTGCATGATCAACATTTGTCCTTCATAACGATGATAAGGACTATGATAGCCAGCCTTTCCCCTTGTTTTCCTTTCCTTTCTTTTTCTTAATTTTGTTTTGCCTTTTTCTTCATTATAATGTATTACTATTATTTTCTACCCCCCTTCTCCAAAAGAGAGTTATCATGCTTTGCAAGTGGTGTTTGTAACATCATGGTTTTCAAATTTAGAGGAAGAAGATAGCACATGCTTTCCTTAAACTTACAATAATCTTCCCTCTGTGAGATTTAAAAGACCAGAGAGGAAAATGGAGTGCTGCTTTGTTCTAATTTTCAGCATGCAGTGACATCTCACCAGAAAACAGCAAGCCAGAGAATTGGCTGTGGACAATCTTACGTCGATTAAACTCCCCTATGGTGGGAGTTATGGTGCTTGCTGCTAGCTGAAAATTTTCGATAAAAACTGCACATCAAGTGTCATCACTCTCATCTTTTGTTTGTTTATTTTTACTCTCCTGAAAGGATGCGCACTATGCTCGGATCAGAAGGAATCCTAGAAGGCGGTGACCACGGCTCCTGAGGAATCTCTGGTTTCAGCCCCAGTTGGAAGCTGCCCATTATAACATGGAGTTGGGTTATAGTCTGAACTAATCAAGAGAACTCAGAAGGTGGGCACAGCTCATTAATCTGCTTGGGCTTGTTCCTTAATGTTTGGAGCCCTGGAGTGTTAGCTATTTTTGTGTATTCTTGAGTGAGCAAATAAAGAGAGGAGATCAGCTTCTATGAGCTTACGGGGATTTGATATACAACGAGAGGTTTTTGTGACAGCATGACAGAAACGTTCCCTGTATTAAGTCTGGTCCTCTGAGAAGCAAGGAGCAAGAGAGCATCCTGTGTGCAGGAGACCCGTATGGCAGCGTCTGTGGGGGGGGGGTGGGGACGTGAGGGGAACCTCAGACCGCGAGGCAGCTCTGGCATCTGTCAGAGGAGAGGAAGAAGAAAAGTGGTGGGAGTGTTTTGGACGCAGTAAGAAAGGGCACGGGGATGCCCATGATGGCAGAAAGGTCCTCGTCCTGAGCATGGCCATCTCCCTCCCTGTCTGGGAGAGCCCAGGGACACATGACCTTGGCACAGTCACCATGCGGATATCAAAGTGCAACAGCTAAAGCTGACCTGTCCCCGGGACCCCCAGCCACTGGCACTCTTGCAGGGGGACCCAGGCAGTGCACCTCAGTGTCTGTGAGGAACCCCCTCCACTGCGCAGACCTGCTTCTCCTGCATGTCTGGGAAGCACCTCTCATCGTCCTCCTGAGCTGCTCTTCCTGATGGGGGACAGAGGAGGTATTCCTGTGGCAAACTGCCACTGCTCTGGGGACAGACGCGCGTCCTCCCCACCCTGCTCCCCCGGCAGTGTGCCCCTCCTCTAAGACACAGCACATCTGCCCCCCCCCGCCCCCCGCCCCAGGCTGTGTTCATTTCCTGTGGCTGCTGTGAGGGAGCACCACAGCCTGGGGGCCTAAAGCAACTGAAACTCACTCAGCTTGTGGAGGCTGGAAGCCCGAATCACGGTTTCGGCAGGGCCTTGCTCCTCCAAAGCCTTCAGAGGAGGACCCATCTTGTCTCTTCCAGCTTCTGGAAGCCTGGGCATTCCTCGGCTGGTGACCACGTCCCTCCCAGCCCTGCCACCTCTGTTCTCACATGTCACTGTGTCTCGCCTCCCCTTCTTACAAGGACACCAATCCTATTGGATTAAAGCCCATCCAAATTCAGTGAGACCTCATCTGCAGCTGCTTGCATCTGCAGAAACACTGTTTCCAAGTAAGATCACTCTAACATATCTTTTGGGGGGACACCCTTCAACCCCCAATGGTGACCTGCCTGGTGGGATGACACCTTCATTCCCGAAGGGTCGGAACCCTCGGTAATCCCCCGCTTCCCTGGCCGGGGTTGTCACAGATCTCCACGCACGGTGAAAACAGGACAAGAGACGGCCACGAGGCTCTTCTGGGTTCTGCACCTATTGTCTCCCAACCCAGTGTGGAAAAGCAGCCCTACCTTCCCCTCCTAGCAGGATAAATTCCCTCCTCAGGACAGTGACCCCTCTTCTCCCCTCTGGTCCTTTGACATAAGAAGTTCACGTGTCCAGGCAACAGCCACAGCTTGGGGTTCAAGGGAGCCTCTTCTATGACCCCTGGTGAAAGATGAGTAGGATCTTCCCACCTTGCAGATCCCAGAGTTGCACAGATGGAAGTGTGGACTTTTTCAGTGGGTCGTGTGGAGTGATACTCAATGGGTCTATGCCTGCTTTCACTTCCACTCCTTCCATGTACCTACCCTTCCCATTGAAGATGCCCTACCATATAGAAGGCTCTGAATAGTGCACATACTGGGTCCTGTTTGGCACCTCATCCTTGCAGGGTATGGCCTTCAAGCTCACTCGACCACTGTGCCTTCAGCAGGCTGTTCCAGTGCTCCAGGGAGGTGATTACCTCCGGACCGTGTGGTTTATGATACAGCCAATGGACTCCATGGTCATGGCCCCACTCCCACTCCCACTTCGACGTGAAGTGGGTCCTGCGCTCAAGGGCAAATTAGTGGATACTGGAGCTGGCTGAGGCTTTTGGACAAGAAAGGCAAACTCATGCCCAAATAGGCTCACGCAGCTCATTCTTGTCCATTAGTTCTGCCTGAGGTATTCCCAGATGTATCATTTCAAGACAGGTTTTGCTGTTATGGACTTAACAGCCAGGACAGGTGGTGGGGGCGGCTTGTGTGGGACCTGAACACTAAAGCTTTTCAGGGAGGGGCCTCTGCAATGTCTTCCTGCATGTCGTCAGGCTAGCTCTTACGAGGGAGAGGGCACAAAACTGTGAGCTCTGAGATTTCAGGGTTTCTGCAGAGTTAAAATGCTCTGGGCCATTCACCCAGATGTTCCCATCCTGAGTTTCAGCTAAATTTTCCCAACTGGGACATCTCCCTTGCAAATCAGACCTGACTTGTCTGATTATCTAAACATCTGTGGAGCTCTCCACTCCAGCTAGTAAGTCCTGAGTCTGCTTTCCAGCCTCATCTTCCCTTCTACTGCAGAGCCTCTTAGTGAGTTACCAGCCAGGCCTGCTGGCTCTCCCACTTAGCCTTGAAGTATTCACTCCCCCCATTTACTCATCCCTGTCTCTAGGGCATCATTGCAACTTCATAAAAACCAGCCAACTTTGCTGTTCTCTTAAGTACTCTTTCCTCTGTACTCTTCAAATGTTTGAATCATCATCACCATGGACCTTCCCCCTGGCCAGACATTTCCTCAGGTCCCCACCAGTGAAACAGTCAGCAACCGGGCTGCCACCTTGTGCTAGGGACCATGCATGCCCCACATTCTACGCAGGACAAGGCTTTCTTTGTCAGACCTGCTCCCCAAACCTCCACGTACCACCTGTTCTTTCAGATCACTCGATATCACCTGTGCCAGTTCAGGCTTTCCAAGAAGCAAATTTCATAACAGAATTAGTCATGTGTGGTAGCTTGCTAGGGCTATCTTAACAAAGTTCCATGGGCTGGGAAGCATAAACAATAGAAATTTATTGTCTCACAGTTCTGGAGCCCAGAAGTCCAAAATCAAAGGGTTAGTAAGCTTGCTTCCCTCTGAGCATCTGTTCCAGGCCTACATCCTTGGTCTGTAGATGGCCACCTTTGTCATCTCTTTACAGGGCCTTCCCTCTGTGCGTGTCTATCTCCAAATTTCCCATTTTTATACGGACACCTACCATATTGGATTGGGACCCACCTTAATGACCTCATCTTAGTGTGATTACCTCTGTTGAAGTCCTGGGGGTTAGAAGGTCAACCTCTGATTTGGATAGGCACAATTTAACCTGAGCAAGAAGGGTAAAGAGGAAGGGGGTAGGAAGAGTCAGGGGTGCCTTCAGACGGGAGTAAATTCTGAGGCTCCGAGGAGGAGGCAGGAAGAGGAGGTCTGGGTAGGGAGAGCTTCAGACTGCAGGCAGCTGGGAGGAAATCTTGGCCAGGCCACAGGTGGGTCCCTGAGCAGAGGTCACCCCCTGTTGTTAGCAGACACCACAAATCATCCCTTCCTTCTTGAGGGCTCTCTGTCTTCCTCGACTAGTGTTTCAGTTTCTAAGGATTCTGGATCCAGTAGATTTATGTTTTCCACAGCTGATTAATCTGGGGGAGGTAGGTAGAAGAGAGTTAGAAGCAGTGACCAAGGACCCAGGAATTGAATGCAGACTTGCACAGGTCATCAATGATTTTGAGTTGATTGGACATAGATGGCATCTTAGACCTTTTTGACTGCAGCCCTTGACAACAGGAACGCCCAGAACCCTGAGCATTCTCAAAAACATGTCAACTTGTTTTCTGCTCCCTCTCCGCCCCGGTTGCAAGTCCCCGTGGGACTTTTCCTTTCCTTTTTGTTTCTTTTTGAGAAGGCTAGACAAAGTTCTAGAAGCTTCCTGTAAACTCTAATTGGGTACATTTTCCAAAGCAAAACTTTATTTCTTTTGAACACTGTATTTTTCTTCCTCGGCTGTCGCCCTTCAGAAGCACACATCTGTGTTTGAAGTCTGAAGGGAAGGATCACACGCTCGTTTCTCCAAGTGCTGCTCGGATTCCTGCCGGCCACGAGGCTCTTCTCCCCGCCCTGCTCCTCTGCTCTCCCATCCCACACCAGCCCCAATGGGGCCAACCTGGCTCCGTTCCCCCTTCCATGCTGCCCTCCCTTTCAAGCGTGTTCTACTTTTTATGCAAAACCCGAAGCCTCGAGGTCCCGGTGTTGCCATGACAGTGATGTTGCCATATGCCTTCAGTGGATTTGAGTTCCAAACTTTGAAAAAAAAAAAAAAAAAAGGCCTCAAAGAAGCAGGAGGGAGATGGCAGGAGAGAAAAAAGAGGAAAAAAATCAAACAGGGCATCGTCCTAAGAAGGGGAGAGAGCAGGAAAAAGCAGGGCAAAACCCTGAAAATATATTCACGGTGACATCATTGTCTTTCCCACAGAGACCATTGACTTGGGAGGCAGCGTCCATTCACCGTCCTGAAGCGGACTCGCCAGGGCCCCGGGAGCCATCGCTCTCGGCCTGAATGCCTTTTTTGTTGGGAAACAGTGGACTGTTTCTGAAGGCCTGCATAAATGACTGAGTAATTCCCTTCAGTTGCCAGGAAGTCTGAGCCACTTGTGAGCTAACAATAGTGAACTTTATCTCCTGCCCCATGCTGGAAGGTCCAGCTGTAGGTCCGAATTCTAATAAGGGCTTTGCTCATGCCTCTGAGGTTATGGTAATATTTTATCCATCTTTTTTCATTAAGATGCAGTCATGGCTGCTATTGAGAATTGGAGGCAGGTCCTGAGGAGCGAGGTGTCGGGGGGTGGGGTGGCTGGGGTGAGTGAGGGCAAGATGGGGGATAAAACCAAGGGAAAAGAAGAAGGAACATGGCTCCTGAATTAGCCTGATGGCTTTGCTTTTCAATATGAGACTCCGCGTTGATTTTGGGGGAGGAAAAGGAAAAGTCTCACTCTGACCCATCAATCCCTAAACCAGGAAAATTATTTTAGGGAATTTTCCGTGTTTCAAATGCTGCCTCTCTTGTCTCCTTTTTGGCAGAATGAGCAGCGACTGAGGCTAATGATGTGCTCAGAACTAGTGTGAGGCTATTGGGTTTCTTTCCGTGTTTGTAGGCAGATACTTATTTGTATTGTTTAGTGACCCTGTATCCCAGTTCTTAGCTAAGTGAAACACTAAAGTAATTGTTAGCTCCCTGCCTTGTTAGCTTCTGAGGACACACTGCAAAAAGTGCCTGTGAAGATGGTCAAGGCCATTCACCTGCAGGGAGACCCTCGAAGGACAATTTCGAGTGACTGATTACAGTGACGGCAGATGCTCTCGTGTTTATGGCCTTGTCTTTGTAAGGACCCAAACCCCAACAGAACAGTAGTATTATCCCAATTTGAATATGCATACACAACAGTTACTAATGCACTCCTGCCTTTGTAATGCGGCTCTCTTTCCCCAATTACTAAAGTCCTTTTCAGGTTTCTCATGATCTTAGCTTCTTATTGGGTGAAAATTAAAGATAAATGGGTGAAAGGAAGATGGGGATCTTCTGGGTGGGAAGGATAATAGCAAGTGCTTGACTTTTATCTCCTTGTAGTTCCTCCCCACAAAAATAATCCATAGGTAAGCCACACACTCAGCATTATCAGGAGATAGAGAATATCATAATCTACAAAATGATCCCTCAGTAGAGAAATAAACCACACTGCAGCAGAGCTTGCCATCCAGCACTGCAAGCTTGTGGGTGAAGGGTGTGGGGCTGGTGAGTTGAAATGACTTCATGACAAAAAGAGACGAGATGAAGACAACCTAGGAAAAGCAAATAAAATACCACCGCTGAAGGGAAAACCCAGCACTAAATGCTAAAATGCTGATTAGATTTTAGGACGTGGGGCTCCTGGCACCTGGTCCAGGGAAGTGAGCATCCACAGAGGTGGGCGACTTCTGGAGAAGAACCAGAACATGAAGAAAGTGTGGGCACCCACTGGAAACAGGGCAGTGAAGGATGGAAGGAGACAAGGTGGGAATGAAGGAGTTTACAGGTACAAGTGACGGACACCGACAACCATCCCTTTCTCCACCACCACAGCCAGCTCTGTCCATGTAAGGACACTGTGCAGAAGGCAACAGACACACAAAAAAGTACACTCTCAAACTCAAAAATCCTTCCCATGAGAGCAACAGGAATAGAAAATGTAGGTCACATTCATATAAAACTAGTGTAACAAAATTGAAAATATGAGTCAACACATAAAAGCTGATGAAAATTCTCTGAAAAAAAACATCAGCTATGAGGCAGAAGAGCATTGTAACAGAACAATTGAAACTGAATTAAATACACTCAAATAAGCATTCAAAGACATAAGGAAGACACCTTAAATCAAAAAATTAAAAATAGAAGTGGAGAACACACAAAAAGATACAAAACAAGAGTTAATGGGACTCAGGGAAGAAATAGTAGAGAATGACACAGTCATACAAGAAATGAGAGCTAAATGACAAGGTGCTGAAAGAATAGATTTGACTCACAATTTAATAAAGGCCAATAAAGACAACATTAAGGAAAACAACCAAGGAAATAAAATCAAGATACAATACAAAAGAAAAAGAGTGAGAGAGAAAATCATTGAAAAGTTACAGAAATAAGAGGCAAGCATATGTGTATTCAGCTTAATTTTTCAGCTCAGCTGAACCACACTGCCCGCCTAATTCAACACCAATCCAGGTGTTGCTGTGATGGCTGGCATTTTTCAGATGTGGTTAACATCTACAATAAGTTGACTTTGAGTAAAGGAGATTATTCTGAATGATGTGGGTGGGTCTTATCTGATCAGTTGAAGGCCTGGAGAGCAAAAAAACTAGGGTTTCCTGGGAAAGGAGAAATTCTGCCTCGAGAATGCAGCATCAGGGGTGCCTCAGTGGCTTAGTTGGTTAAACGCCTGACTCTTGATTTCAGCTCAAGTCATGATCTCAAGTGTCAGGCTCTGCACTCCGTATGGAGTCTGCTTAAGATTCTCTCTCAGAGAAAGAACGCAGCATTAGCTTCTACCTGAGTTTCCAGCCTATTGGTCTATTCTACAGATTTTGGAGTTGCCACCCCCAAATTGTATGAGTCATTTCCTTAAAGGAAATCTATGTATATCCTATTGGTTCCACAGGTCTGAAGAAATTATATAGATAGATAGATAGATCGATTGATAGATCAATCAATTGATCAGTAGATTAAATATAAATATAAATGTATACTCGATCTTAATTCTAAAATCTTTCTTAATTAGGAAACACTAGAGCCATTCCTATTAAGTTCAGGAACAAGACGAGAAGGCATTGTTCTAGAAGAATGGACCAATGTCATTTAAGTAGAGGAAACAATCAAAAGTGAAAGAATTGGAAAAAAAATAAACTCTCTTTGCAGGTGATGTGACAGGACATGAATCCAAGAGTGACAATAAAACTAATTTAATCAAAGTTAGTAAATAAGTAGGACTTTTTAAATTAATATTAATAAAAAATTAATATAAAAAAACCAATAGCCTTTATATACTTGAATGATGGGCAAGATATAATAAGTGAAGAGGTCCTAATTGTGAAAGCAATAAGACACAAAGAAAGTAAAAGTAAACTTAAAAATTACCGTTCAAACCTATGTGGGGGGAAAAAAAAAATCAACGACCTGTAAAATATGCCAGAGAGACCCAAAAGGAGATGGGGATGTTTCAACATGACCATTCTCCCCATGGCCCAGCCATATGTCAGAAATCTAGTATAATATAAGGGTGGTGTCTCAAATAATTGGGGGCAAAGAAGGACTTTTTAATAAATGACATTGGAGTAACTGGAGAGTCATAAAGAAAAAGATGAATTTAGATCCGTTCCACACACAACTTCAAGAATAAACTCTAAACGAGTTAGAGATCTAAATGGAAAAATGAAATTGTATGAGATCTAAAAAAAAGAAAGAGAGGTAAATTCTTCTACAGCCTGAGTGTAAGAAAATATTTTTCACAACAATGTAAAGTCCAGATTCAATAAATGAAAAGATTGATATGTTTGCCTACTTTACCCCCAACCCCCAAAAGCCCTCTTTCCATGGCAGAACCACATATATAAGTCAAAGGACAAATGACAGACTGTAAAAAAATATATACCTAATATATAAAGAACTTTAATATATTAAGGTAAAGGGAGCAAATATCATACAGAAAAATGAATACAAGTCATTCATGAATAGAAAATTAACAAAAAAGATATTAAAATAATGTTATATGCAAAAGAAGTTCATTTAAACTCATAATCAGAAAAAATAGTAAATTAAAACTACATTGAGACACCATTTCTCACCCACCTATTTAGACAAAAGAGCTTGGCAATTCACTCGATTGGCAAGGCTGTCTGGAAACATGCATTGCTGGTGGGATGAACATGGTATAGTTCCTACAGAGGGGAGTTTGTCAATGTCTAATGCAACTACACAGCCATTTATTCTTCAACGCAGAAATCTCACTTCTAGAAACTTACCCTGGAGATATAGCTCCAATAATGCAAAAAACAAAAGTGAAAAAAATGAAAAGAAAACTTTTCTGAGATTACCTTTTTGTATTGTTTTAAGATTTCAAAGAATGTTAATATTCTATCGAAAATTAAAAAAAGTAAAACAAGAATGGGAAGTAAATGGAACTAAAAGCAAGCTGAAACAAATGAATGCAACTGTATTTAAAATGAATAACAGGGACCCCTGGGTGGCTCAGTCAGTTAAGCGCCGACTCTTGGTTTCGCCTCAGGTCATGATTTCATGGGTGGTGGGCTCAAGCCCCATGTAAGTCTCCCTGCTCAGCAGGAGTCTGCTTGAAGATTCTCTCTCTCTGCCCCTCCCCTGACTCGTGCAGGCTCTCTCTCTCTCAAATAAATAAATAAATAAATCTTAAAAAAAGAAAAAGAAAAACAAAACCACATTGATGGGGAGAGAAGACATAGTCAAGTAAGTTATGAACAGGGCTGACTAAGGAGCCTCAGTCTTGGGGGGTGGGCAGGGGTGGGGTGGAGTCGGGGACTAACTGCCCACAATCCTCAGCTCCTTATTCAGTAGTTTGCTTTCCATTGTGAATATCTGAGTCAATTACGTGACTGTTTTAGATCTATTACAGTATTGACAAGTAGATGTATTGATTTTAGAAACCAGGTTCTTACTGTGAAAGAATGTGTATATATATGATATGAAGATAATAAAGAAGAATATAGAATAAAAATATGTATATAGAGTATATATAATATAATATATGTAAATGTATGTGTTATATATATTTAAAATCTCTCTATATATATGAATGAATTTGGATTTGACTGGAATGAATTGGAATTGGCTTTGAATTTGAAAAATTGGTATACACTTATGATTTCTAAAATAAAAGCATGTAAATGCATGCATATGTGTTATATAGGTATACGTATATAGGCAGTGTACTGTGTGTGGGTTTACATATGCCCCCAGCTCTGTCCACTGAAAGGGCACAGAGGCATAGCTACCCCACAAACAAGGAGGACACTTGGAATACAAATCTTGGTTTCTGGTTCCATTCTCTTTTGAATGGAACCAAAGCTGATTCTAGTGCTAGGTCAAGGATGGTACAAGAGGAACCTGGACTATTTTGTTGCCTCAGAAAAATCAAGATTCAAAAAGTGATGGATAATCTGTCAAAAGGACACACAGTTTCCAGGGGCTCTCATTGATCAATATGTAGAGTTTGAGTACCACACTAATTAAGGACAGTACTGAATTATAAACATTGGAAAAAACAAAAATCCATGAGACTAGGTTAATAATAGGTAGATCAATAAATGATCCTGGAGATTTTTTCTAGAGCTTCCGGAAGATGGAGACAAGGCCACTTATGAACAAGGTCTCTTTTGGAGTCTTCTGCTGAGGGCTGGGGTCAGCACACACTGGCAGTTTCCATCCTTTGAGGATGTACCTGCTTGGATTTACGGGTTTAGAAGATAGTAGATTAAAAATGTCTGAGAATTTCAATTGAATAACAACCACCAGAGGGTGTTTGACACATTTAAATTTATATAGTGGATTTGCATACCACACTGCAGGGTGAGATTTTTATATTCATATTTATTTCAGATGTGGGGATGGAGTCTTGAAGAGCTTGGAGCTGATTCAAGGCAGGTAGCCATCTAATATGTAGTGAGTAGGAAAGAGACTCCAAACTCTACAATAGCAGACAAAATATTAATAATAGAATGGGAAACTGTGAATATATTATTTTTATATTTTGTCATACAACTTTATCATCTATTTGGGATCCCTTTCCACTTATCTCTTAGGATTTACTGATGAAAACACTAAGTTCTAAATTTGGCCTCTCTCCCAAATTCACATTTGGCAAACGTGAGGAGTGGAGTGAAGTAACATGTCCTCTCCTTGCAAATCATCTAACGCACCACTTCCCCAGGAGCCCCTGACCTCAGGGTGGGGGCAGGGGAGTGGACAGATGTGTGTGTGTGTGTGTGTGTGCATTGCTGTTCGTACATATAATTACCTCTTCACTCATAATAAATATTTGGGGATGAGCTTTGACAGCTTTATTTTCTTCCTTCTTGTCTACAAACAGGCATGGGACAACACTCCTGTCTGGACGCTGGGCTTCTCGCACTGTGTGATGACCTTGCTACCAAAGGAATCCAGTAGAATTATAAATTCATTAAGGGATGAAAAATGACCTGAAACTACTGAATTAGGTCTCTTGCCTGGGATCAGAGCTGCTCTGTCAGCCTCTCTATCTGCTGCCTTAAGAACGGCATAGATCCCATAGCTTTTACTGCTCCCGATTCACTTGGAATTGAAAGCCTTGGTTGATTGATATATTTCAGGATCTTGGAATTGGGAGGTAAAAATGTCCATTCCCTATTTTCTAAAATATTGAAACAGATTGTTCCTAAAAACTTAAGATTGACCAAGGCTTCATGCCTACATCGTTAGAGTACAAGAAAGAGGTGCCAGATGCCTCTTTTCAGGACCAGCCTGATCCTGAAGAGTTGAAAGGTTCTGAGACAAACACCTCCTTCATTCTTAGTGCAAAACTACAATTCTGTACGGTGGAAAATGGCAGAATTAAAATAGGTATGTCTGGGAGAAGTGCTTTCAGGATAACTGTGAATTAATCAAGAAATATCTTCCTAAGTATCTTCTTTCATAGTTAAATCAACCTGGGAAATCCATGTAACTGTGGAACTATTAACAGAGCAGCTCTCTAAACTCACTATAGAATTTTAGAGAAGACTGTCACTGTTTGAAACTAAAGCCATGTTAAACTTTGACATCCCTTCAGAATAATAGAATTAATGGACTCATTTCCCGCTTGTGAAAATAGAAAGACAATGAATAATGACCAAACTTAGGAGGAATCCTTTTACTTTGCCCTCCATCAACTACCTTGCCATGCACACTCCATCTTGCCATATGTTGCGGTCTTTACCTGGTGAGTTTGTAAAAATGGCACATGGCTGTTCATGGCACGAGGCCAGGGACACAGAGACAATATAGGCTTATGGGCCAGGCAAAATGTTGTCAGACCTAAGGTCAGATCTTTATCTTTGTTGGCTCTTTCTTCAGAATTTCTGCTTCTAAACTTACCTTACAGAGAGCTAAATGATTCTCATTTTGAAATCCCAGCCACCCATCTAGAATAACATCTATGACGTTTCACACATTGCATGCCACACGATCATGCCAATACAAATCTCTTAATTCCCCAGAATATGCTGGTAGCTTCATTATTGTTAATTTTTGTTGTAAGGCTAATGAAGATTATTGCATATATTTCTTATCTTGAAGAATGCTTATACCAATATGAATGTAGTGTGTCCATTAACTTTATAGCAAGGGGGAAAGCTCTTCAGAATAGAATGAAAAAAAATTTGTAGAATTTATAAACTCTGCCAAGGAACACATCTTGTTTTGTGTTTCTTGTGGGAGGACTTTTAAAGGGGAAAAAACTAAAATACACTGGTTTGTGCCCAAAGGTAATACTACCCTAGCTCTTGTTGTCTGGTGGCTTTGTCTATTTTGCCCCTGGATATCCTAGAGTTTTGCCTCCTGTTATCAATGTTCTTTCTCGCTTTCTTTCTCCATCTGTTTTCAAGATTTCCTATCTTTCTAGTTTTTCTTTTTCTTTCTTTCTTTCTTTCTTTCTTTCTTTCTTTCTTTCTTTCTTTCTTTAATAGCTTGGCAGATTACTCTTTTTGCTGTTTATCTTTCTGCGTTGGAATCCAGTCATAGAAACTGAGCTATTAATAATACCCATTCTAGTCAGAAACAAGGTTAGCAGATTCAACTCTGCTTTCTTCCTCAGAAAATTGTACACACACACACACACACACACACACACACACGTTCATTCTCTTAACCTCTTTCAGACAATACTGGGCATTTGTAGTCAAATGGCCAATAGATTTTTTTGGAGAAGGAAGAACAGGTTTGGTCAGGAGACCTGGATGTCATATAATGGACATCTGGTCCTCGGGAGTTGACAGAGCCAGAGTCTGTGAAGTAGAGTCAGAGAATGGGAAAACGTAAAATAAAGAAATAAAGAAAAACCACATATTATTCTAATTGATATATATTTATGTGAATATTTGTCATTTTATGTTCTTCCAGTAGTTGGGTTAAACTCAGAGTTTCAGGGAGTTTTAGTACATCAGGAAATAACACTCTTCGTCTGTTCTGAAAGTGGTATTGTCAGGCACAAGGCCATGGAGAGATTTGGCCATGGCCTCGGGGAGCCCAGGACAGTGTGAGCCCATTGTGCATTGAGCAGGAGTTCATGATGTGCCATGACCTGATTTCAGTCACATGTCCATCCATTCACCAAGTAAGATTACTCAACAGCATGTCTTGATAGACAGCTTGGAAAAGATGAAAGATTTTGGCCATTTAAAAAACAAGCCAAGAGAGTGCTTGATAATTTATTGGAAACAGAAATGGGTGAGGAGGAGGGCTTGAGGGTGGCTCTCTGGTCATCACTTAGAGAAATGCGTGGATGATGATCCTACATATCAAAAAGATGATGGCAGAGCAGAGAAGAGAAGGAGTTTCATTTTGAGCTGGCCAAGTGTGAGATGCTGGTGAGAATTTTAGCGGAAAAATCTGGAAGGGGTTTAGATATACAAAGCTGAAACTCTACACTAAAAAACAGCAATTGTGAACAAAGAAACACTGGTTAATCCAAAAGAATGCATACATTTCCAAAAGTGAGAAAAGAAAAGGCTCAAATGGAACTCTGCCTCCCTCTCCCCAGAACACTGTAATAAATGGATGATGGAAAAAAACCTTGTGGATAAGGGTGTGACCAGAAAACTAGAGGAAAACCAGGAGAGTGGGGTGTTTAGGAAGGCCAGGGAAGAAAAGTATTCGAAGAATACAGGAATGTTCAACAGCACAAAGTGTTTCAGAGGGGCCAAGGCCTTGAGGCCTAGACGTGGTCCATTTAAGAACTCGAGAGTCACTGGTGATCTTGTCATGGGGCTCCATTGGGGGGCAGAAATCTGAGGGTCTGGGTTCAGGGAGGCTAGAAGTTGATACACTGTAGTATCTCTGACTTGGCCCTCACTGGCCAATATTGAAACATCCAAGTGTGTTCCGGACCAGGGAGCCCTGCAGCGTACTCTTCAATCTCCTACTCATTTTCCAGAAATTCACCAGGCTGCTCTGCAGATAAGGTCTTCATTCACGCACCAAACAAATTTCCTGCAAGTTGGATTTTAACTTCTTTTGCAGATCTTCCATGTCCTGTATAAACATTCCATTTCCACTTTATTTTCTATATCATTCTGCTCCACCTTGCTTTCTTTTTCTGGCCAGAATTAGCTTCACTAACCCAAACTACTACCATCTGGTCCCTTGGAGTCAATGACTTCATTAAAAAGGGGGAAAAAAAAAAAACCCTCTCAATGAATGCAACTCTGGAAGTCTAGGAACAATGGTGAATACCTCTGACTCATTCTGGACCCTTTTCCACAGCTCTGTGGATCAGCTGTGAGCTGACCTTTCGTTCACGGATGATAAGGGATGACTCTGCGGCATCGAGCAGCATGGTTTTCTCTAAAATTCAGCCATTCACATATTTGCCAAGAGTCTCTGTTGAAAGGATCGTAGGAAAGGGAAACCCAAAAGTTCAGGCATCTATTTCCTACCAACTTCTAAGCCTAAGCTCTGAGCCCCGCGCTGGGCCCCATGGTTCTACCCTTTCAACTCTAGAAATCTCTTGCTGACAGGCTTCCTCCTGATACTCCGGCACTTCCTGTTTCCCTCAACAGGAAACCCTGCAAAGGAGCTGTCCTCCGCTTCTTTCAGAGCTTCCATTTCCCTCCAGAATAAGGAAATGCTATTATGCATATCAGCTGGAAATTGAACAAAAGAAAATGAGCCCACTCACATAATAATCACCTGGTGCGCACGCACACACACACATACACAGGGGACTTTGGGAAGTTAAACACACGCAGCTTTCATGACAAACACATAAAACCGGGACTACTTGGACTAAAGTGGGTCTAATTTTCCAGAAGACAATAGAATAGTACAGTAAGATAGTGTGATGTATGGATATAGACTGTGGGTGACTCAGGCTTCCCTAACATGCTGAGAGGCTATGGGCAAGTCGTTTAAACTTTCTGAATCTCAGATGCCTCCAATATTAAATGGGGATAATATCTTAATGGTTGTTGAGGGGATTAAGTGAGATAATTCACACTGACAGTTTAGACAGTGGCTGACACACAGAAAAATGCAAAATACTGATTATTAATTACCCTACTTTTCCTGTAGGAAATTATAATGCTTTAGGACTATGAAACATTCATCCTGAGTATATAAAAGGTCATGTTATTTGAGGCAATGCTATAGAGAAAGCCATAGGGAACAGAGTCCGTGTTGAACTATTGATCCACACGGTGCCCAGGACACTGGGGAGTGCAATGGATCTTACCAATAAACAGTTTGATTTAACCGAGTGTATTTTTAGCACCTTCCATGTAGAACAAGATGCCACTGATCGAGTTGAGCTAAAGGTTTTCCCCTCTTTCCATTTATCCGAATATATCCAAATATAAGAAACATTGGACGGTTTCTTTACAACAGAAACCTCGGGATTTTGAATTGCATTCCCCCTTGGGAAGTGTTTGGCATGGTGTAGACAGAGTCTCCAAGCTCCTCATAGGAGGGAAATCCAGGCAAATAGCTCAGGACAGGGAATGGTATGTGCTCGTCTAGCATCTGTGACCACGATGCTGATCTTAGGGTCAACCCAGGGGGACGCGCATCGAGTCAGCCCCGAGACGCAGCTGTGAGCTTCCCCGTCTGCACGAAGCCGCAGCGGCCAGAGGACAGCCCCCCAAGGGGCTCCCATCAGTCACATAAGTTTATCTTCAGCCGCCTTCACACCCTCGGAAACACCACAAGCAAGGACAGCTGATGTGAAACAAGAACTCTGATGTCACCGAGGAGGGTGAAGAACAACACGTTACCTAAAGAGTATAAATAACCAAGTGCTGGCCTCTGTGTTCATGCTCCCGTAAGCCCTTCGGAGCTGGTTGACCCTTAATGCTAAATACTAACAGTAATCAAATGGAAGCTGTGACAATTCCCTGTCCTTTTGGTTTTGCTTTCCCTCTTCGCCTCTCATTTTCCCCTCCCTGTTGTCAAAACTTTAAGTGATAGACACGACATGCAGGCTTGGGGTTCACTGGGGTGATCTGCTTGAGTCATAACCCGAGGGGTATTAGAAGTGGAGCTCCCAGATGCTGCAAAGTACTCCATTCAAATGGACCCTGAATACAAAAAGAAAGCAACCCGTGGGTAAAAGAACAGAATGAGAGAGTATTATTTCTTAGCACCACGCTGAGACTCTACAAGAAGGCTAGGATCCATCATGCACACGAAAGGAAAGCAGGAAAAAGATTTTGGCCAGAGCAGGTGCAAAACAATTGAGCGAGGGGGCTAAGAACGGGCCACCCTTGAGCAGCTGGGGCCATGGGCGGTGCAGGCAGCACCTGTTGGAAGTGCTGGTCCACCTGCACCAGGGGCAGGGCACCCCTGCTCCAGAGGATGCATGCTGGGGAATGGGGGAGCAGGGCGGGGGGCGGTGCTCTTAGGGTCTTTCATTTATTCCCAGCCGATCAGTTCTGTCTTTTTGCTCCACAGAACTCTATTTTCAACCCGTGTGTTTTATTATTATTTTGGGAAAGCTGTTGCATTTCTACTGGGTTGCACTGTTACTTTAAAATAATTTGTGAGAATTTCAAGCGAAGTCATCAACTTAGAAATAAAAATGGGGCAATCTGATTAACCTTCTTTGAAGGAGTGTGGGGGGCAATATGAACAGAAGGCATTATTTTTTGTGAACTGGAGACGCCTCTCCTTCTATTCCTCTATCAGCTGTGCAGAATGCTGCACGCATCTGTATGTTTCTAATACACAAACGTTTCCATGTGTGCACTAATTGTATAGGTTGGTTCATATGTGTATATCATTTATGAATGTGTATATACGTAATCTGCAAATTTGTTTGGCTATATCTAAAAAGGAAGTCTGGTAAGCTCTAGCAAGAAAATGAGATAGTAAATAAATAAATCCCATATTCGCCCAAATTCCTTCCCTCTCACTGATACCACTGTCCTGCAGACCACCCTCCTCTCCCATTGGCCCATTGGGATCGTCTCCCTCTACCTCACCCTCCTGCTAGCTTGTCTCCACAAGGAGCTACAGTGGTCTTTCAAAAAGTGACAAATCATGATACTCCCTTGCTGGAAAGCCTCCCATGAGAAGAAACCCAAGCGTTAAAAGAGATTTAAGTGAAACATTAACCAGTTGCAATATATGAACTCTATTTGGATCCTGATTCAAACACGCTAACAAAAATTATGCACACATACAATTCTAAAACACTGACACAGTATTTCATAGTATTTATTTGATGCCCTTCAACGTACAGGTGTGATATTTGCTGAATTGTTTATGGGAGAAACGCCACGCCATGGCGTCTGGAATTTGTGTTAATATCTGGTCAGGATGGGGAGGCCTGAGTGAGCCTTGGATAGAATAAGGATGGCATGACTTGTTCATTGTTGAAGCATGCTGATTCGTAATGCCCCTCTCTATACTTGGAGTATGTCTAAAATCATCTATAACCTTTTCTTTCTTTCTTTTCTTTTCTTTTTTGGTGGGGGGAAGAGGGGCAGAGGGAGAAGGAGAGAGAGAATCTTAAGCAGGCTCCACGCCCAGCACAGAACCCAACACGGAGCTCGATCTGACGACCCTGAGATCATGACCTGAGCTGAAATCACCAGTCAGATGCTTAACCGACTAAACCACCCAGGTGTCCCTAAAATCATCTATATTCTTAAAACAAAAAATAGACAAATAAAGTCCTCCATGACTTACCATGCACTTGGAATAAAATCCAAGGCCCCACAATGCTTGACCTGACCTGAACTGACTTGCCAACATCCTCATCTCCAGGCTCTCCCTGGGCCCCAGGGCCCACCAGACTGGCTTCCTGGGGTTCCTCCAACACGTACAGATCTTTCTTGGCCCAGGGCCTTTGCACTTGTTCTTCCATCAGCCTGGGACATGAATGCTCCAGCACTGGTCCTTCACATCTCTCAGGACTCCAGTTAAATGTCACTTTGATGTCTCTGGCCAGCCTCACGGACATGACCGTATAATTCGTCCCGCTTTGCCCTGTTTCACCTCCTTTCCATATGTTACTCTCACTTGTTTTCTTGGTCATTAAGGTCTTCCCTCGAATCTTCTCTGACTTGTTCACTCATCTGCCGCAGGCTTAGAATAGAGACTGGTGCATGGCAGGCATTCGACAAATATTTGTTGAATGAATCAATTTAATGTTATAATCCCCAGTACACAGCAAAATTTGTTCCTTTGTGTGGTAGGCTTTTCCTTTTTCTCTCTTTTCAAAACTAGATTGAGAGGGACAGAAAAAAGAAAATTCTTTTCTTATTCTCACTCTCTTTCACTGGAAATTATAACAGAGGAATAGACAAGAGAAGACGAAATGTTCACATTCTCCCTGTAAGGACAGACTCCTGTTAGTGGCAATACTATTGAAAGGAGCGAAGTAGAAAATAATTCTTAGGAAAAAAAGAAAGAAAAGTGCTTTCACTTCTGTAGTCTCTGTGGGTTCTGGTTGGGTGCTAAGAAGAGATTCTCCCATCCTGCTCATTCTGCAAAAGCCTTCCTTACCCAGCCTGCTCCAGCTTCCATCCCCACTTTTCTCCCTTCCTGAGTCTCCAAGGAGCCGGCATAACCAATATTCAAAAACTCTAATCCAGTTACCAAGAAAATAACAACTTGTCAGGGACAGTACCTTGAATAATGAAAATAGATCTTTTCCTTCCAGAATCCAAGTCTTTCACTGTTTTTCCCTTGTTCTCTAGACTCCATAAGCCTCCACTCTAGTCTCTGCCTCTGTGTCCCCTCTTGGTATAAATACAAGGTCAAAAAAGTTTTTTTGATGTTCTACCAAATACCATTACAAAATAAAACCTATATGCAACCACAATGTAATACCTTGTCAGTCAAAAGCATAGGGCACATTTTGCCTAAGGGGACACTGTCATGGAAGCCAGGGGGTTAAATTCATTTTTAATTTGCCCACAGATGGATGCACCCAGTTTTTCCTTTATCAGAGAAGCGTACATCCATAGCACTGCAATAACAAATATTCAGGAAGCAGCATTCACTGTGAAATGTAACAAAGGGAATTAGCCACAGTATGTGAACAGTAACTTTAAATAGCAGGAGCAACAAAGAGAGCTGCGCCTGATAAAGGAAAACTGGTAATTACAATATTAGTCCCCTTTCCACATTAAGTCTCTAAACTATATTCAAAGGTTACTTACGATTCCGTCCTTTCTCCCATCAAAATAGAGCAAAATAAAATATAATAGAGACAAACTGCTTTTCTCGATTCTTTTTACAAAATGGCAAGTCACTGTAAAATATTCTTTCACAGAATACAAGTTCTAATTGTAAAAATTAATTTTAAAAATTTTTTAAAAAATTTAAACTATTTTCATCGAGACTATTTTCCCATGCCAGCCTCGAGGGAAGAAGAGTAACAAACCTCATCTTTCTCAGGCTTCATCCAGGAGCAATGGACTGCAGCTTTCCTCGTTAATATTTAATCTAAACTTTATTAATTTTTTTTAAAAAATAAAAGATTCTTTGTCTAATTTATGCTCACCTCCAGGATTGCTCTAAAGCATGGCTTATGTGATATAAGGCCCCCATAAAAGACTGTATTATCTTGAGCTCTCTTTATTATCATTTTAGTTCAGCCATATTTTTCTTTTTAAGCTTTAAAAAGCATTGATCTGAGACAAGCCCTCACAGTGAAACTGTCTCCCTGCAAGAACACTGCATCAGGGAATGCTCCCCAGCAGCAGAGCTTCTGTTCTCCTGGGAACCATAACCAGGAGTCTGAAGCCACCAGCCAGCTGACAAGAAGTCAGGAGAGTACCTCAAGAATGTCTTTCCATAGGAATGGCTTTCAGAAGAAGATGCACAGAGTCTTTCTCCTATCATTCCATTATACTCCCTTCTGCTTACCTGATGAAAGGTTTTCATTTCTGAGCTAACCATTTTAAGAAGGCCAGGAGTAGTCACGTGAATATCCCAAGAAAGACGACCAGTATAATAAGCGAAATGAAAATCAATGAGCAGGGGATGCTTAGAAAATTAATCACTTACAGGAAACACGGTAGACCTTCAATCTTTAGACGGTCTGTCAAGTGGGAGATGAAGTAGACTTATTCTGTATGACTCTAGGAGGGTAGGATGAAGATCAACAGATGGAAATTGTGTGACAAAATACCGTAACTCGATATAAGGACTTCCTTACAATTAGTCTTTTCCCAAAAATTAAATAGACTGTCCTGCAAGGTAGAGAGCTCTTGGTCTCTGGAAGGGCTCCAAAGACGTCGATTGATAGCATTGTCAGGTCTGCTATTGAAAGGTCGCTGCCTGGGGCACCCCAAGGTAACATGGCTGTGTGGCAGAGCCCGAGACCCATCCACAGCCAAGTTGAGGTAAAGACTTATCTCGGAGAAATGCAGCCAAGCTAGGGACTACGTTACATTTCTCAGCCTCTTTTGCATATGGTTGGGGTCTTGTGACAAGTTCTGACCACTGGAGCGTAAGCAGAGTGATGGCTGCCATTTCCACACCATCGCAGTTCAGTTCGGAAGCCAGTAGCTCCTCTTGGCCCTTCCCGCCCCCCCCCATCTGGGTGCTGAAGACTCTGAGATCCTGCTGGAAGGCACAGCCGTGGTGGGGAAGGAGCCCGAGACCATGAAGGCTGCCCACAGACCAAGATCACACGCGCTGGACCAATACATAGGCCAGTATGGAGCCAGCGTAATGCGGGGACGAATTTGTTTTTTACAGCACCTGGCAGGACTATAGCATATCCACGAAGTTTTCTCCCAAATGTAAAGTGTATGGATTCTGAGTAAATCTGGATTATTTCTGGAATTTATGCATTACTTAGGAAATCTGGAAACTTCTTTTTTCAGGCAATGATTTCCCTTAGAATGGGTGGTTATGAATCAGTTCTGTTTCAAGCCTAGTTAAGAGCCCCTGTCCTGACCTGTTTTAGCCAAACCTTCTCAGTTAAGCAGAAAGTATCATTCAGCAGGCGAATAGGTCCATTTTCGCTTGCGTTCCGCACTGTCATTTTCAGGGGGGCATAGAATTCTTGAGCAGTGCTGGGGATACTCAATCGTACGTTATTTCTACCGGTGAGAGTTTGAGGCCAAAGGCCATAAAAGTAACCCTGGGTGGTGCCAAGATGGGCATTGCGTTATTGGACCAGAGCGAGGTACATTAACCAGGAGCCAGAAACCAGGACTTTTCTCGAACAAAGACTCAGAATATTTGCCACCTTAGTCTTGGCAAGGCGCTCAAAGGCACGGTCTGTGAAACTGGATTTCTTCTGTGCACACATCATTCTTTTCCTTCCCCTTTAAAGGGTATTTAATTTCCATATAACTGTGAAGGCTGGAAGCATGCTTAGGACCAAAATAGCACCGATTGTGAAAAAGCGTAACCTTGGTTAAACATTCACATCGTTATGCTGTGCTCTGTGGCCATTAACTATTAATGTGCCGAAGTTGTTTGGGATGAAAATATGGGTCATCTTTTGGAGAGGAGAGCCCTGAGGCAACAGGAGGTTAATCCTTTGTCAGCGGCCATGTCAATCTACGGCAAAACCAGGTTCAGAAGCCGACGTGTTTATTTCCCTTGGCTGCACTCAGTTGGACACTGAGAATGTTATTACTAAAAGATCAAACCTTCATCTCAAGCCAAATTCCTGCAGAGGGAGGGGAAAGGGACAGCCAGCCAGCCTGTTTTTCTGTTGTGAGCTTGGGCTAATCTATACGTACACACAGACCCATATTTAGAACACGTTTGTGAGATTGACCCTTTCAGAGCAGCCTATGCACCCATATATTGCCATGAAAACACTCCCAAGAACAGGGGTCCCCCCGGCCCCCCTCCCCCCCCGACCCCACGTATTAGCAGGGACTGTAACTCTCTTTGGTCTCCTAAATCTGCTAGGGAAGAATTTGCCTGCTCCGGAAATTGATGCTGTCTGTCAAGGACACAAAGAATTGGTGTCTTTCTCTTGGGAGGGGGGGGGCGCTTCCATCACTTTGGCAGGCAGAAGTATAACTCATTTGGGGCCATAATGGGTCAATACTGTCAATATGGCTTGGAGTTTACATTCAGCTTTTCTTTGACTAAAGAAATGAGTGTGATGTATAATTAGAGCTTAGGAAATGGTGTCAGCATTTTTCCCTCAGAGAAAGTGAGTGGAGACAAGTGGCCGGAGGGGCGGAACCATGTGACCTGTGAGCCCTTTCTGTGAAGCTTTCTGTGATGTTAGTGCCGGCACACTGGCCTCTGCTCTGACCAGAGGGACTGCTGATTTGGAGTGCGCTCAGCTCCCTAAGCTTGCTGTTCCCTGCGTCTAGGACGGGCCCAGAGGTTCAGAGTTCCCAGGCCCGAGGGACCCCATTGTGGCTAAATTATTGAGCCCAAAGTCACTCACTGCTCTGTGGGCACCACGTTGGTCTGTCACTCAGAAACGTACCTCCACGGTCTTTGAGAGGGGCCCTCGAGGGCCTGGCAGCCAGGCCCCTCCGGGGCGCTCAGCTGGCCTCCGTGGGCCCTGTGCTGGGGGCCCCGTGCGAGGCTGCCAGGGCAAGTAGGAGCCCGGATCCCCTCACCCCCTCACTCCACGGAAAGATGACACAGAGTTGGCTTTGCTGTATGTGGACGTGTGAACGTGTGACTAGAGCTGCAAGGCAGTTAAGAATTCCTTCTCCCAGGTCTGGTGACCCTAAGAACGCAGGGACACACATGGCCGCGGCTCCCCCTAGTGGCCGGTGGGATCCCGTCCAGAGCTGTACTCCTACCTCAGCAAAGAGTGTGCAGGAGATCCCTGATCCCTCTCTCCCTGCTTCTCTTGACATTCCCAGGGCCCGGGAGGGAGTCTTCTATGCCCTGGTGTCCTCCATCCCAACAGCACGGGCACCAGGGGGTTCCCGGGAGCCCAGGTGCTTTGGACAAAGTGCCTTCTACTCCTACCTGCAAACCTACCCTGGTGTCTCGCTTTCCAGACTGTAGCTGGGGTGCCTTGGCTGCGCGAGATGCTGGGAAGCAGACCCCTCATGCAACCGGATAGTATCTGTGCCCTCCCCAGACATCCTTGACGTCTTGGTTTGATTCTTACATGGATGTTGTGAAAATTTTTTCAACAAACGTTAATCTGCATAGTTCTCCCACAACCATAAGAAAAGCTGCCAACATCGATGAAACTGACACAAACCACCACTGAACAAGGAATATCTGGGCTCCCAAGCTACCTTGCTTCTGCTGAGAATGAAGAATGACTTCATTTTCACTTTTTCTCTTGAATTCTACTTCTCTTATCAAGGAAATTGCACTCCCCAGACACGAGCCGTGGGACCTGTGCTGGGGCTGCGGACCCGGCACGGGGAGGCACGCATGTCCGAGTGTGAGTGCTGGGTGGTCCGTCCACGCTCGCGTCTGGCCCCACTGCATACGGGCCTCTCGGTGTTCAGCAAGTTACTGGACTGTCCTTCCGTGTCTCCACCTGAGCAGTGAACCTCCCTGAGAGCCTCGATGAGGATCAACTGAGATGATCCTCGGAGACCAGTTAGGACTGTGCCCACCGCTCAGTAAATCTCAGCGGTTGTCATTGGAACCAGGAGATCACCCCAACCGTACACTTCCTTGGGCTTCTGTCCTGGCATGTTTATGCTTCAGGATTTTGCCAAAGTCAAAGTAATTTTGTTTTAGAAATTTAAGAAAAAGGCAGTGCTCTCTAAGGAGACCCTCCTCGACCAGCGCCAGCTTGCAGTGTATGTTTACAGCTGATGCAACGGGTGGAAATAAGAGGCTTTGGGGTATTGGATGCCTTCAGAGTGGAGTCATGGGATATTCTTTATTTGTAGGCAGCTGGTTAAATTCTGACCTGAGTTATCTTGGGATGGCTTTTAAGTGGCCTGCGTGAGATGCATTTCGGGCTCAAGCCCAGTTCCTACAGGACAGGTGTCCACCCGAGAATGTTGGCACCGGTCTTGGAAACTTTGGTGGGGAGACCAGGGCTCAGATCAATCAGTTCAAGGGCCCCAAAGATATCCCAGCCCCAGAAGGGCCACTGGCAGTGGTCTCAGGCATAAAAGCAAGGAAATCAACTATGAGTTGTGAAGCCAACAAAACCGACATTGATGGTTCTAAAGCGATCCCATCCCCGCCATGTCATAGAAGTAAATACATTAGCAGGGTTGGGGGCACGGTTTATGCTTTCAGTAGAAACTGCGACCCTGAATTCAGTGCTGCGAGGACATACCGAATCCATCTAAACAAACCTCCTAAATCACAGGTCTTGCTGTGACAAGGAGGTGACATTTCAGCCTCCCCGAGTCCCCAGCTCAGGCCAGCCAATGCCCGTGTTTTCCCTCTGCCCATCCTGCCCTCTTGTTTACTCCCACCTGCTTTATCTCTGCAAGCTGAGATTCCATATTTTTCCCATGGCATAAATAAACTCAACTTGTCTTTTTCAAGGTGACTAATTGTAAAGAGTAGCCAGACTTGGGGGAAATGGTTACTAAACTTACGTGTGGGGGAAATACGTCTTGTCTCTTTGGTATGAGATGGAATGGCCCTGTTTCCTGAAGGCACCTTCATTATCATCCCTCACCTTTTTTTTTTTTAAACGAGAAATTCCCCAGAAGGAATGAGAACATTTCTGGCGGCGTCTTACTTTTCCTCACATCTGTCTCTGGCGTTCCTATGGACTCAAGTGTGCGGGGAACTTGAGGAACTTGAGGAGGCCCGAGGAACCCCAGAGTTTAGTGAATGAGGTCTTCACTGAGACTGAGCTTTGGGACGCAATGAAAGAAGAACCTCAACAAAGGCTTCAGCATCCCCGATACGTAACTGACCAAGATGAACGTGGCCTTGCCCCCGCTCCCCTCACCCCTGCGTCTCCTTCCACCCGAGCGTCTTGGGCCAGGCCGCGTGGAGGGGGGCTTAGGAACATGTCCTCTTGCGCTTCCCCTTTGGGGAGGTGGCTGTCACTGGGGTTGACACTGGGTTTGTGCACAGTCGGGAGTGGGTGCCCGATAATTGTAGTATTCCTCAGGCACTTTTGTCTCCCGGATACGGGACCGTGGCAGCTGAAACACTTTATGAAAATAGCATTAAAATGTGTAATGTACCATAAATAAGCAGAAAGACACAGCCAGGAAGCTGTGCTAATCACTGCTTTGATGTAGTATGAATTACTGTATTTTTTAAGGGCCTCATGTTTCTGACTGCTTGTTTTGACTCAGCTGCCACTGCTTTTGTGAAGGCTTGGACCCAGTTCTCCACCTCTTCTCCCCTCCGCGGTGACAGCTGTCGCCCCTTGACTCACAGGAAAACGATTTCCCCACCCTTCCCCTCCCTCCCAGCTCTTTCCTGGCAGGACTCCCTGCAGATCTGCACCTCTCCTCCCCTTCCCGGGGGTGCAGAGGGCAAGGACGGCCGCCTGGCTCCTGTCCAGGCTCCCAGGGCTCCTGTGTCATCGGCCAGACGGCCCCAGCCCTGGGCAGCAGCATCCTATTTTTACTCGGGTAACCGGGCCCTCTCTTATTTCGTTGGCCGTGTCAGGAAATGGGGTTTCGGTTTGACAGTGTACCAGGGAGCTGGTGAGAGTAATTCCCTCGCTGAGAGGAGCTTGCAGGAGGGAAGCAGGCTGGGCTCCAGTGTGGAGTCGGGGCATTCCTGTTTTCTGTGCATGCTGACGGCCCACTTCAAAAAGGGGCCAGATCCCGAATTGCTACTAAGGAGTCTAGGAGTCCTTAGGCTTGATAAGAGCTCAGTGCCTTCCTTGATCTTAGGATCATATGGATGACACAGGGCACAGGTAAGTGCCGGAGGCTGTCTCCGCTTTGTAAGCACCCAGTAGCCCCTTTCAGACAGGACCTCTGGCAGCCCCCGAGCGCGGCCCAGTGGGGATCTGGGCGCAGACCCTGCTGGGTGCCCGGCTCCAACGGCGCCCTCTTGTGGCCAGAAGGGCTGTGCACACACTTCTCTTCCTCTAAAGATTTTATTTATTTGAGAGAGAGAGAGCACAAGCAGGGCAAGAGCAGGCGGAGATACAGAACCAGGCTCCCCGCCGAGCAGGGATCCCGACGCGGGACTTGATCCCAGGACCCTGAGACCATGACCTGAGCCCAAGGCAGATGCTTAACAGGCAGAGCCACCCAGGCGCCCCTCTCTCTTTCTTTTTTAAAGAACAATATTTTTAAGTATTTTCTCAATTTTTATGTGCTCTTCTAATCCTTGGAGCAAAAAGCATTCGCTGTTGAAGATGAGTAGGAAGAGGTTCACCATCATCCTCGTGGGTTAAAGCCATGGTCAGGCTCTGCTCATCCCCTCAAACCCGGACACTGAACACATTTCCACAAAGGTCTCCTTGCCTTATAAATAAGGATCCTTATTTATACATGTGTCTCAAAATTAAACTAAATTTCTTAAAACTGTTTTTTGTTTTTTTTTTCTCGCAACTTTGTTCAGAGAGTAAGAGCTGTCGTCTGGATAGAGTCCAAAGGCTGAGCCCTTCCCAAACCACCACTTCCCACCCGTGTGTGGGCGCATCTGTGTCCACTTTGTTAAACCATTTGGTACGAGGAGCTGGCCTCCAGGGACCGACCAGCGGGTGGGCACCCTCCTGCCTCCTCACGCTGGCTTCTCTGGGGCGCCAGGCCCCGCTGCACGTCTACGTCCCTCTCCTGGTCCACCAGGCCTTCCCATCTTCAAGCGCTGTCTGCCTTCACCTGTTGGGGACACTTCCCCTTCTAAATCCCTTGGCGCTCCCAATTCGTGCTATTGGGTCTCTTGTATCTTCTTGTAACCACTCTGAACTCCCTCCCCGGGGAGATTATTTCTGTGGGTTGGGGCCAAGGTTTTACCTTTTTCCCCACTTTTTTTCTCCTTGGTTAAAGTGGTACCAGCAACTGTGGACTGTTTACTAATAATCTTGTCCTGTGCCTCAGTTTGCCTAATCTTCACTCTGACCTTGTGGAGTCTGTGTTAAACTATTCTTATTTCCACCTTACAACTGCAGGAAGGCTAGAGACTCTGACCTTAGCCCTGGTTCTACATGAGGAGGGTGGGGCTGGGGCTGTGACCCTGACCACAGGTTATGTTGTCTCACTTAATCAGCCCCAGGGTCTTCAAAGAGGAGACCCTGTCATGTGAGTTCATTCTGGATGGTCATCTGAACACGCATGATGATAAAGGCTTACTTAAATTCTCTGTTTTTGAATGTGAACATAGTGAAATATTTGGAAAAGCAAAGCCTATTTTATTTTATTCTTTAAGATTTTATTTATTTATTTGAGAGAGAAAGCAAGCGAAGGAGGAAGGAGAATAGACAGTCTTAAGCAGACTCCTCCCTGAGCGCTGAGCCCAAAACAGGGCTTGATCTCATGACCCTGAAACAATGACCTGATCCAAAACCAAGAGTCAGACACCACCCAAGTTTATTTTATTTTAATTATTGCATATTGTTGAGTGTTGGAGAAGATATATAACAAATGCAAATTAGGATCTCTCTTTCTGATACTCTCTTTTGGTAGGTAAAGTATCATTACGTAACCCGTTAGGACGCTGCTGCCTCCAAGTAACAGAGAACCAACCAAACTGGGTTAAACAGGAAATCAATTGGTCACCCCTACTTGGAGGGTTTGGACAGAGGCTTACATGATCAATGGCTCCAGCTCCAATAGCAAGCACTTTTGGATCTGCCTTCCTTCAAATAATGGTTTTATTCTCAAGTTGGTGATTTACTCTTGAGCGAAGATTTGGTAGTTCTGAGACCCATTTGGGGCAGGCAATGTTCAGAGGAAGAGGGTAGAATAGCTGGCAGGCTTTTTCTGAAACAGCTGGAAAGAAGTCTCTGGATTCCCTATGTGGGCTTGCCTTTGTCCCAACATTTCATCTTACGAATCCTGCAGTGGCCAGCCTGGTCCTAAGGCTGGTCCTCTACTGCAGCAGGGCTGAGCTCAGCGCCAGGCGGCGGGGGAAGGGGGGGGGTACATGGAGAGATCCCTGAAGACCACTGGGATTCCACAAGAAAGCAGGAGGAGACGACACCTTTCCCCAGTGAGAATCCTGGCATGGCACGTGGTAGACCTTTTGTTTTGGTTCTTCACTTGTGGGAATGACTTTACACTGGGATGACGTGTGCACATTTTATTAATCAGTATGTCACATCAGTGGGATGACCGGAGAGGGGGAAGTGAGTCTGAAGCCATGGCAGAAAGCCCAGCTTACATCAACCACCCTCTGTATTTTTCGGACTCCCGGCTGTATTTTTAGTGCTCTGCCTTCGTCATTAATTCACCATGTGCTTACTGAGCACTCAGCCTGCATCTGGCCCAGCTCCAGGGGCTGGAGACACAGTGGTGAGCCAGGCTGACGAGGTTCCTGCTCTCCTGGTGCTCATGTCTTAGAGAGGGGAGAGGTCAGTAAACAGATTAACAAAAGGGATCACTTTGACTAATGGGAAGTGCCATGTGGAAAACCAAATGGAATGATTTAAAATGGAAGAACTGAGGGGCAAAGGAAGAACTGGCTGCATCAAAAAGTATGAAAAATTTTCAGGACAGTCACTACAGAGCATTAAGCCATGCACAGAGCCCTTCTAAGTGGGATGCCCGGGCATCCTCATGGGTCCCCTGCCCGTGACGCTGGCCCTGCGCAGGAGACGGCTTTGGTTACAGTGGTCAGGGACAGCTTCTCTGAGGAGAGACAATTGGACTAGATTCTGAGGAGATCTGAATTCTAGCAAAGACTCTGTTGGGATAAGCATTCCGGCTTGTCACAGATACTGCAGGATGGGACAGCCCGGGCAAGGTGAAAGGAAGCAAGGTCAAGGGGCAGAAATATGATTATAGGTACATCACATGGTGTGGACAGCCCTCAGAGGGTCATGGCTGAAGCTGGTGTGGATTTTATTCTCTGCCAGCAGAAGATTTTAAGAAGAGGCACGTTGTGATTGGATTTGTGCTCTGAGAAATTCACTCTGGTTTCCAGGTCAGAAGACAAGAGATCGGTTAAGAGACTATTCCGATTGCCCAGGGAAAAAACGATCCAGACTAAAATGAGCATGGCCAAGAATCTTTGTGTAGATTGCCAAATAAACATTTATGTCCATGGGATCATATGTGTCTATTTATTCAAACATAGATGATATCCACTGATGTGCACAGAGTCTGCGTACCTGCACTATTCTTCACACTAAGGTTGTGTGTTTATAGGCTTGTGGACTATGATGTTACAGAGCTATGTTTACTATTTACTAATATTTCTATATCATAAGGACTCAACTCTCTTCGAGTGTGTCCCCTCTTCTTCCCACAATCTGATGCTGAGTGGGCGTAAATGCAAGTTCACACCCTGCCCTGTCCGACCTGATGCGCTCTGATCCAGCATGCTCCCTCCCGCACGTTCCTGACTACTCCTCCCCTCTGGGAGGCTCTTTGCCAGTCCTTCTCCCCAGGAAGACCTCCCAGGACTTTCTGCCCCTCCATCCCTGAGGCTACCCCTGCCATCTCCCCAGGAAGACCTCCCAGGACTTTCTGCCCCTCCATCCCCGAGGCTGCCTCCTTGCAATCTCCCCAGGAAGACCTCCCAGGACTTTCTGCCCCTCCATCCCCGAGGCTGCCTCCTTGCAATCTCCCCAGGAAGACCTCCCAGGACTTTCTGCCCTTGCATCCCCGAGGCTGCCTCCTTGCAATCTCCCCTGGAAGACCTCCCAGGACTTTCTGCACCTGCATCTCTGAGGCTGCCTCCTTGCCATCTCCCCTGGAAGACCTCCCAGGACTTTCTGCCCTTGCATCCCCGAGGCTGCCTCCTTGCAATCTCTCCAGGAAGACCTCCCAGGACTTTCTGCCCCTCCATCCCCGAGGCTGCCTCCTTGCCATCTCCCCAGGAAGACCTCCCAGGACTTTCTGCCCCTCCATCCC
>NW_027397068.1:76093073-76223563 GCF_003265705.2 Callorhinus ursinus
CAGGAAGACCTCCCAGGACTTTCTGCCCCTCCATCCCCGAGGCTGCCCCCTGAGGTCCCAACTACTGCTGTGTGTTTCTCTCTGGCCACAGTTGGAGTTTCAGGACCCCAGGGACCGGGTGTGTGTTTGGGCGTCTGCAGAGGCAGCTCGTCCCCCCGGGTCCTCCACATACTTCGCTGACAAGAGGAAAGAGTAGCAGTAAGTAGCAGGGAGGGGTGGGTTCCGACCCCCTGGTCCCGGGTTCCGATCCGGCCTCTGCAGCTTACTGGCTGTTTGGTTGTGATTTCTCTCTACCTCAGGTTCTCCATTTGTCACGGGGGGACCGGGGGCGGGGGGGTAACGGTGCTTCCTACGCAAGGTTAGTTTGCCAGGGCTGCCGAGCCCAAGTACCCCGCCTGCAGGCCCGAACAAGGGCCTTCACTTCCCACGGCTCCGGAGGCTAGAAGCTCAACATCCAGAGGTGGGCACGGCGGGTTTCCTCAGAGGCCTCTCTCCGTGGCACGTTCACCCCGTGCCTGTGTGTGTCCCGACTGCCTCTTCTTATGAGGACACCAGTCGGATTGGATTAGGACCCTCCTCCCAGATCTCATTTAACTGGAATCACTTCTTTAAAGACCCTGTCTTCACAGGGGGTGAGGCCTTCCACAGGGAGCTGAGGGGCCACCATTCGGCTCATAGCACCCCTCACAGAGTTTCTGCACACGTGACCTGTGGCTGCCCACGCCAGCCTCTCTTACGCTCTCTGTGCAAGGCAATGAACTTAAAAAAGACGCCGGCGTGTGCAAGCCGAGACTGAAGTTTCTCCCTGACATTCAAGCTACATGTCAGGCATAACGAGGCAGAACGCAGAAGGGTCTGCAGTGGCTCCTGTTGAGAATGTGGCCCATGTAGCTCCGGCAACAACCCACTGTCTACACCACTGTTTCCCGTAGACCTTAATCCCATGCTGACTTTGTGTGGTTAACCATTTCCTGTGGATATATCTTGTCCGCTCCAATGATGCTTTCTTGCTGGCAGGGGACACGTCTTTTCCTCGGATCTCTCTGGCTGGTTTTCTGTTGAGGACACTGTTCCTGGTTACCCGTTGAGTGAGATGGGATGAAATTCACGGCTGAGCGCTCATCATGTCCCTCTGCACTAGCAGCATGCAGGAGGGGAGGGAAGGGGCCGGGGGAGAGGGTGAACCCCAGATTCCGTTAGCCCCTGCCTCCCTCAGAAGACACAGAGGAGTACCTGCAGCTTCTGGAACCAGATGGAGCTGAAGCACTCAAACCCTGTTTGCCCAGAGTAACCAGGGCTCCGGCCAAGTGACACCACTTCTCTGAAGCTCCATGTTCTCTTTCAACCCGAAATCCCCCTACCTCTTCTGCAGTGTTTATTGGTAGTTTTGGACACCACTACACAGATTGCCTGTGACCACGAATGGCAGTTGGGGGTGCAGGCGGTCAGTAGGGGTGTTTTCCCCTCACACCTTTCCCGCCCACATTACCGACCTCTCATGGGCTACCACTTCACGCTTCGTCTTGTGTTTGGCATCCACCACCATGTAATACTTTTATGTGCATTAAATACATCACGTAATTCGTGTCCACTATTATTCCGTCTTTAGATTCAAATTTACCCTTTATGAAGAGAATTTGAAGTTGGCGGCCTTTCTTAGAAATGGGAAGATTCTTTAGGCAGCGAAGGCTACTGAGCCCCAGTGCGCCAGGCAATGGAGAACCCCCAAAACAAAACAAAACAAAGCAATCTTTGGTTTCATTGGAGCTTAGACTGGGGGAGAGAGGCAGTCAACAAGCAGAAAACCAAATGGTGTTCAGCGCTGGGCAGGGGGAAGAGGTGGCGGGATGGGGAGGGGACAGGTCCCTGGGGCAGACAGAAGGCAGCGGAGGGAGGGGGCTTCCGGGGTATTTCAGGGCCGTGCCTCCCAGCAGCCGGAACCGGAGCCAGGAGGCCAGAGGTGGGCACAAGCACAAGGTGCCTCAGATGTGCCGGAGACCACTGTAGCTGCAGCTCAGGGGAGGGCCCTGGAGGCAGACTGGAGGGGACACGGCCCGGAGAGCTGGCCACCCCGAATAAGCACAGAAGGAACTGGAATGACCAGAGCCTGCAGTGAGCCGCTGGCTTCTCCCTGGGAGGACAGGCTGTGGCAGGCAGGTGGGGGAGAAGAGCGCTCAGGGAGAGCTGTGGACGTGGTCCCGGCCTGGCGGGAGGCAGAGGGAGAGGGGAAGGAGATGTCCCGTCTGCCCAGCTGCAGGCCGTCCCCATGGGAGAGAAAGCCTGCTGGAACCCCCTTCGCTTCAGCTTGGAGACCTGAATTTCATGTCACAGACCCGGTCACCGCAAAGCCCTCTCCCCCAGGGTGACCCGGTACAGCTGTTCCTGCAGGTAAGCAAGGACACCCGTGTCTCTTCTTGAAGAACATCTCATTTTGAAAAAACATGAAATCTACAGCAGCCTGCATGGGTGCGTTTACCATAGCGGTTTTCACGCCAAAACACGCTGGGATATCACAGTTACGTGTGCCAAATCCGTGCGTCCCGATCTGACGTACACATGGGAATCACTTCAGCTTCTGGATTAGACCACCCTTGTTTGTCTACATCTGGAGACAATCACGATAAAATTTATTTCTTTTATTTTCAGGTCAACAAGTTTGCAGGCCGCAGGACGAATTATTTTCTGAGCCTTTTCGGTCTAGGCTTTTAGCTTGAAAACGTCATTTTTATTTATCAGTATTGTGCCTGACCAGGAAAGCTTCTGTCTTCTAGGACTTTTTCTTCTCCCTTTTTTCAAACTGTCTGTTATTAGGTATTAAATATCGCCTTGGAATGAGAAATGTTTAATTCAGAATGTGTTACTAGGGCAATGTGTAAGAGAAGTATGAAATACTCAGTGGGTGTTTGTGAATTGTATTTGAACCTACCCTCCAAATCCAGGTACCAGAAATCAGTGCTCATTCCCCACGAGGGGAGAATCTGCCCTCCCCAGTGCCTACCATGGGACCTTGCATGTGGCGGGTAATCTTTTAATAAAATCTGTGTCATTGTAATTGTCTCAGCTCAAAGTTCTACCTCTGCTTAAGATGTTTGAAGACTACTTGAGGGTCTGTAATTACCTGAAAGTGCTAACACAGCCAAGAGCTCAATTTTCTTTTTAACCTTCATTTTTAAATTTTGAGAGCCTTTTGAGCTTTGATATTTTGTAAGTTCTCACTTAGGGGATAACATGATGCGGTGTCCTACGGCTGATCTAGATAACATGATGGAGTGTCCTCTGGCTGATCCAGTTGCAACATTTTCTTAACTGCTGATTAAAATCCTTCATTATTGATGAATTTAAAGTTATAATGGTTTGTGTGTCAGCAAAGGATGAATTGTTGAGTGGAATTTGTGGAAAGCATCAAATTGTAGGGATGGGTACAATTTAGGAAAAGGAGAGTCAGCGACAAGGGATTTTGTGTTTGGCTGGAAGTTGAAAGGAGGATTTAAAATCATGTGAAGTCCCCAAGGCACCCATTAATAGCCTATTTCGTATCTTTGATTCTTGCAAAGTAAAGATATTATGCTACAGAGTCTCCTAAAATTAAGGAGACATGGGTGAAACATATCGCATTTGATTTATACATACTTCAGTTTTTCCATGAAGTCTGGTGAAGCTAGGAGCCTTTCTGCTATTTTACTGTTTGCACTGGTGTCTGGAGAGATATTTGCTTACATTTCAACTTGTGAGAATGTTATTTTTTTCCTTAGGCCAGAAAACAAACCAAATGGTCAAATATTCTTGCTTTTCTACCTCAAAAATTCTTGGTTAAGTTCTCTGGCTGTCCTAATGCACAAATTACTGTGTCAAAGAAAGATAAACGTGAGGGAAATGCTCCCCAGGGGTCTCTCCTCTCCACACCTGCTCCGGCAGCTGGGCTCAGACCTGCAGCGCGGGGCCCTGTGGTGCTCTTTCCTTTCCACTCCATCTCCTTTCACTTTATTATTTTTTTTTAAGATTTTATTTATTTATTTATTTATTTATTTATTTATTTATTTGAGAGACAGAGTGCACACTTGGTAGGGGGGAGCAGAGGAAGGGGGACAAGCAGACTCTGCACTAAGTGGGGAGCCGGACGTGGGGCTCGATCCCAGGACCCCAAGATCATGACCTGAGCTGAAATCAAGAGCCAGACGCTTAACCAACTGAGCCACCCGGGCTCCCATCTCCTGTCTTTTAAATATGCTCTTTTCCTCTTGGTTTCCAAATTCTCCACTGAGAATCAGCTCTCTTCCCCAGTTCTTTCTCATCCCAGCCAACTCTGTCTCCTTTCTCCCATCGTAAGAAAATCTCAAATGTATAAAAATCTCAAGTCCATTTGCCGACATCATTTTTTCATCTCCCCCTGAAGAAAAACTTTTCTCGGAAATTCCACTTCTTGTCCACCCTGGAAACTACAAGTTGTTCACGATCATGTATATGTTCATGTTATTGGAGTATAGGGAATCATAATCCTCAAAGCCCTCATCCAAGTTGGGATCATGCATTTTTTATTGATTCCCTACATTTTTTATCAAGTTTGCCTTCTCTGTTCAGAACTACCCTCTTTCTGTGACTAATTCAAAAGGTCAGAATAGGTTATAACAGGTTAACATAGTTAATATAACATGGTTAAGATAAGCTAAAGCACTCAGACAAAATAATGGGGCAAACACACCTTTAAAAAATATCTTAAATTGTAACGTGAACAAACTTAAGTACTGACTATGCTATTTTTAAAAATGTTTTTGGTGTCAAAAGGTTCTTAATCTGAATGGGTTACTGTAACAAAATACAATGGACTGGGTGACTTATAAACAATTGCAATTTATTCTCATGTTTCTGGAACCTGGGAGTCCAGTGTGGCCAGATTCTAGTTGTACCTTTACATGGTGCAAAGAGAGCAAGAGAACTCTCTCCCTGAGGTCCCTCTCATGAGGGCACTCTTCCCCTCATGAGAGCTCTACCCTCTAGACCTATTCACCTCCCAAAGGCCCACCTCCTAACACCATCACCTCGGGGGTTAGGATTCCCACATATGAATTGGGGGGGGCATAAATATTCAATCCACTGCGGGAAATGAACTCATGAAACAGCTAATATATGTGGGATAATTTAAGGTAAGTAGTAGTTCTGTCTCCTAATCCAGACCTGCAGGGTACTGGACAGGGGGACACCGGACAAGCCATGGGTGTGACATGCGTGTAGAGCTAGAGAACCAAAAGGTGTGGGCCTTTGGAGCAGGACCATTCAATATAATGATGGCGGCTACTATCACGGTCAACCATTCACGTCTCTTGGTTCCCGTGCACTGAGCTCTTCACACACATGCTCTCCCCACAGTGCTCCTCCCAAACAAGCACTATAGTCATCTTACAGACAAGGAAATGGACTGAGAGAGTCAGTTGGCATACCCCGTTAAAGAGTCGCCAAGCTAGAATTTGAGCCGGGATATTTCTAGCTCCAGAGCGTCCTTCATGGCATTATACGTTGCTGCAGCCTGTATGTCCCACAGAGAGCCGGTGATCCTTTCAGGGTTGAGGAGCTGGGTCCGAGCGTGAGGGGGTAGGGGGGCAGCGGGAGCAGGAAGCTGCAGAGGGGAAGAAGCACAGGGAGTGAAAGTGAGCGCACAGATGGGTCCTGTAGCACTCCGATGACAACAGAAGAAGAGCTCCCCCAGGCAGGTCTCTACTCTGGACCCTAGAGGCACTGAGAGGGATTTCTGATATAACTTCGTACCTGATTTACAATGTTCAGTTGCTTGGATAAAGACTTAGAACTAGTTCTTATCAAAAGCATGGATGCTGTGAGTCCAGAACAAATATACTGGTTAACAGAATCAGGATCTCCAAACACCTAACAAACTTAGAAATTGTACTAAATCTAAAAACATAGATTTTTTTTGATAAGATACATTTATTTATTTATTTTTTAAATTCCAGTACAATTAACATACAATTTTATATTAGTTTCAGGTGTACAATATACACAGTGGAATATTACTCAGCCATAAAAAATGAGGAAATCTTAGCAATTGGTCAGACACATTTTTTAAAAAAGCCTTATTTATTTTATTTTTTATTATTAACATATAATGTACTATATGTTTCAGGGGTACAGGTCTGTGATTCACCAGTCTTACACAACACACAGTGCTCACCACAACACTTACTTTATAGGATACATGTAAAGCTGTGTCCTTATGTTAAAAAAATCCAGCTGTGGGCATGTGATGGAATGAGCACTGGGTGTTTCATACAGCTGATGAATCACTGAAATCCACCTCTGAAACTAATAATGCACTATATGTTAATTAATTGAATTTAAACAAAATAAAATAAAATTTAAGAAAAAGCCAAAAAAGCCAAAGCCCCCCCCCCAAAAAAAAGCCAACTATAAAAAAATACTGAGGAGAAGAGACAAAGCTAAAAGAGCTCTGAAGTCCAGCCCTATGCTTGCTAGAGACACCCAGGAATGTGAAGTTGTGTAGAGAGTGCAGAACAGCATTTCAAAGGTTGAGCACTTTCAGAAGTAAGCTTCCATGTGATCAGGGAACTAAAAGCTGCTCTGGAAGGGTTCTGGTAATACGGATGTGAGTCCGGACAAGGGAAGATTAAGCCCTGAAATTCTTAAAGAACCACAATGTGGAAGAGTTCTAGGAGGCAGGACTGGTATCGGTGCGGAAAATTACAGAGAACAGATTTGATTCATTATACGGAAGAAGGACGTTGTCCCATTTAAAGCCATCCAGTGACTGAATGGGTGGCCTCACTACAGTCTGCTTGAGAAAATGTCATTAGCAGGAAGTGCTCACAGGATCAATTTTATTTTTAGTCCCCGTTTAAGAAATTAAACATAATCTTGGAAATATGTTGCCTACCGTATTATTTTATGATAACATCTTTCTTACATTATATGACAGGCTTTCATATTACCTCTTAGATATTTCTTTTCCTAATTTCAGAAACAAGGTTGCTTTTGTTGATTTATGCCTAATTGTGTGGAGTTTTTGCCATGGAAAGGCACCAACGTCTAGGTGCGTTGACATCTTGAAAAAAAAATGGAGTTGCTGCTAAACACTTCTTTCTGTTGGTGAAAGCTGATATCCAGATTGGAAAGGATGCGAACTTCCTAAAGTAGACGTTGACCTATTGTCCTGGAATTGTCTGTGGACTCATGCGCCCCTGCTACCAAACTGTAATTGTCTTAAGGGTAGAAGTTTTGTATTTTCCTTCATATTCTCACACACTCAGCATTAATAATCATACAAGTAAGTTTAAAAAAATAAATAAGAGAATGGGTTAGCAGACATGTTGGAACAGAATCTAAATAAGTGAATGAATGAGTATATCTGGGATTTTGTATATTGATTTAGAAGCCAAGCCAAGGTTTGGTTCCAGACTGAAGGGCATCTTCGCTTCAAAGATCGTATAATTCTGTCCTCAGAATGCATCCTTTACACTTATGTGTGGAGGGAATTTCAAATAAAATAAAGATATCTGCAGAAAGATTGAAAGAATGAAGAATGAGGAGGGAGAGTAGTGGAAGAGATTTTGGGAAGATGTGAGCAGTGAGCTGGGATCTGTAGAATCTGGGGTGGCAGAGAATCCTAGGGATGGACACTGGCACCAGCAGATGGCCTGAAATTAGGAAGGTGCAGGGTGTAGTACTTCCATAAGAATCTGTGATTTCAAGGAAAATCCACTCTAGGTCATATGACATGGTAACTGAAGTCCTGGATTTAGGGGGTCCTGGGAGGATTGAAGGTGGTGGAGAGAATCTAATAAATATTTCCAAGGCTTCTAGAAACAAGGGTGTCAGTTCTGAAGAATAAGAAATTACTGCTCACGTGCACTGAAGCATCAGTTACTTCAGAGAAAGGAATGTGGTTTGCAAAGTGGAAAAGTACATGATTAAAAAATTAAAACAAGTAACCAGATGTGAAGTCTGTTCCAATTTAGAATCGTGTGTTTGTCGCTAAATCAAAAATAAACCTCTCCCCTCCCCCTCCCCGACCCTCCCTCCACTTAGCTGTTCCTAGGACAAGCACGATTCTGAAGTGTCTAAATGTTTAGGAGGAAAGGATACTAATGATAGAAAGGAAGGTGGAGAGTGTCTGTCCCACTTCTCTTAGGAAATAGACAGTGGCTAAGAGTCTTCGTCTGGTTGGAGGTGGAGACAGGACTCGAGTCTGAGTCTCTTCTTTGCTTTCTCAGGCCCCCGTTCACACCTGTCAATGAAACTCTGTCCCTGGCCTGACTAAAAAGGTAAGTGATCCGAGCTTTCCAATACTCTGTGTGACGTGTATGTGTGTGAGAGACTGAGCTGAGCAAAGATGGAGGCATGGGTGTATGTGCCCAGCAGCACGGAATGACAGAGAAAGTCCTGGTAGAGAAAGCTGGAGGTAGAGGCCCCGGGAAGGACAGGGAGCTGTCCACAGGGCCCAGGGCTACGTGTGGCCCTCCACACGTGGTAGCTTGCTTCCTCCTCACAACCAGCCCATGAGGTGGATCTGGTCCCATTAAACATACGGGAGTGCAGGTTAGAGGGGCTGAACCACCTGGCCGGGGCCACGCAGCTCTGAAGCCACCTCACCGCGATCCCACACGCACGTGCCATCTCTTTCCCAAGCCGTGTGTTTCTTGGTGGTGATGTAGGGCGAGGGTGCGTGGGGTTTTGTGGGTTTTAGTGGTTGTTGTGACTGGAGTTGTAGGCCCCTCAAATTCATATGTTGAAGCCCGAACTCTGAGTCCCTCAGGATGTGCGTTTACTTGGAGACAGGGTCTCGTTAGGGGTAAACAAGCTAAGCTGAGGTCATTACCACGGGCTCTAATTCAACAGGACTGGTGTCCTACACAGGGAGATTTGGAGGTTGCCATGTGAACGTGAAGACGGCCATCGAGGAGCCAGGGAAAGGGCCCTGGAGCAGATCCCCTAGCCTCAGAAGGAAACAACCCTGGAGGCACCTTGATTTTGACTCCAGCCTCCAGCACTGACAGATAATGAATTTCTGTTAAGCCACCCCGTCTGCGGGAATGGGTGACGGAGGCCTGTCAGTGGCACTGACCCATTCACGATGCTGGGCAGCTGGCACCACTATTTGTTTTCAGCATTGCAAACAGAAACTGTAACCACAGAGGAGCTTTCTTAATCCATCTGCAAGGTTTATATATGCTTCGTGTATCTCTTTCTGCATATCTCTGGTGGTGCTTGTGGGGAATAGGCTCGTATTGATCAAAAAGGCCATTGTTGTCAGCTGGGCAACCAGCATCCACAGCACACATGGAAAGAGGCTGTCTGTGAATTCCTTGACTGGCTTCCCCCAGGACCCCGTGCTCTGCCCTCTCCCTGCTTCCCATGGCACGCCCGCTGTGCTGGCCCCCTTGCTTTTTCTCGTCTTATACAAGCTTGCTTTGGCTACAGGAACTCTCCCTTTGCCTGGGATGGTCTCCCCAGATGACACGCGGCCGTGTCCTCAGTTTGTTCTGCTCAGAACTCACCTGTCACCTTCTCGGAGATGCCTTCCTGACCACCCCATGTCAAGCACACAGCTTACTCTGCCCCACGTATCGATTCTTGCTCATGGTCACCAAGGGGCAGTCTCTCTCCGGTGGAGTGGCTGGGGCTGCCAAGGACGGACGTGCATGTGGCATGCATCACCTCTGCTCACATGCATGCCCCATCACCCCTGACACTTCACTGACAGATCGCAAGTTCAAAGATAAAATGATGAAGGATCTCAAGATGGTGACAGCATGAAACGGAAGTGCGGGACCCCTCGGGGAGCCTGGTTCTCCATAGACCCCCAGCAGTGGAGGGTGACTGACGCAGATCTATAGGTGCATGCCCTCCCGAGCTGCCCTGCATCAACAAATGCACCACCCTCACCTTCTCCTTTTGTCTTCATCTGAACACATCACTCTTTGTTCAAGACCAATTTCTCAGCCTTGGTTTTAGAGCCAGCTCTCTTCAGCTCTGCACGGTCTTGCCTGGATTAATCCTGCTTCTCCTAGACTTCCATCCCTTCCCCTAGCATCACCTCCACACCCCATAACCTTGTTCAAGTCTTCCTCACCCAGCAATGACAGCAGTCCCCACCGTAGCAGCCGGCCATGCTGAGGTGTCTCTCCCCCGACCCTCCTGCAGCCCGGACAGCTCTGCAGCCACGCGCTTCGATTCTTTCCCTCGTACCTTCTCCTGAAAATAGGTGATCGGACAAGGATCAGGGTCCTTGCTATGTTGGCATCACCGTCCCTCCTCCACACCCCACCCCACCTGAGTCCCCACGAGCAACGGTGAGCCAGGAAGGAATGGTTCTCAACACAGACTCATGTGTTCTTCTCTCCGAAGGGCGTCCCTTGCTCTGTCAAAGCTGAAGTGTCGGCGCATCCCGGGCACAGGCTGTCTGTATTTACAGAACAAAGATGCAGGTGAAGAGTAAAACCATGACTGATCTGTTGGGTATTTGGACTTTAAAATATAAAATAATTGAAATCAGGAGGGTACTGGGTATCTGACCTGGGATAATGAACCTGATATTTTCAACCCCTGCCCTGCATGGGAGCCCCTTGCAGCCATCCACCTCTGAGCTTGAGCTTCCCTCAGACCTCGGGCCCCAGGGAAGGGACGGTCCTTTGCCTCAAGGATCCAGGCTTGCTGGGAGTCTTAGGTAAGAGAGAAGTTACCTGAGGACCGGCGGGGGCCTGCTGGTGCAGTTTCCTGATGAGGAGCTCTGTCGTGCTCCAAGTGAGGGCTGCAGCAGGCACTTCCCGGCCCAGCGGAAAGGAAATTAGGACCCTACGTCTGGGTGTCCCAGCCACCAGTCAGAGCCTCTGTAGGATCACTGGGTCCTGACCGAGGCTCCTTGCAAACAGGAGTTCAGCAGACACTGACTTCCCTGGGGATGCCCTCAGAGATTAGCCACAGGCAGGTAAGGAAGATCCTTGGAAAGACCAGTGGGGCAGAAGTGGCTTCTGGGCTCCTGGGGACATGAGGGCTGTCCATCTTCTTCTTCTCCATTAGGTCGTGCAGACCTTCTCCCCCAGACACCATCTCGGGAAGGAGATTGAAGTAGGGTACGGCCTTGAAGGAGATGGTGTGGCACCCTAACTCGGCACAGATGGTTGCATAGGGATGCTAAGAACTCCTGTGACAACATCAGTGGAACCAAGTGATGCCTGCAAACTCTGACTTACCATTCAAATAGGCACATGCTGTCCCCCACATGGAAGAGCTGTATCAGCTTGTGTCCTGCCTGCTATAAGTGTGAGCTCTCTATCCACCACTGCTCACACGCTTCCCACAGGTCATCCAGAAGACAGATTTCTCTCTACAGTCTAAGAATATGCTGAGACCCATCTCTCTTCACTGCGTGGACACCACAGACAGCTCAGGAAACACATGTGCCCTTGACAAGAAGGTCTCTCCGCAGCTGAAAAGGTGGAAGGAGATTCCTTTGCACTAGCATTGGGTGGGACTATTCATTTGGAAAATCCGCATCTCTATCCCAAAAAATAAATTGAAATCATGCAAATTTACTGGTTCAACAATTTAGAATACTTGATCCAACTGCATTGTATAAAAAGAATAAAAGGAGGGCGCCTGGGTGGCTCAGTTGGTTAAGCGACTGCCTTCGGCTCAGGTCATGATCCTGGAGTCCCGGGATCGAGTCCCACATCGGGCTCCCTGCTCGGCAGGGAGTCTGCTTCTCCCTCTGACCCTCTTCCCTCTCGTGCTCTCTATCTCTCATTCTCTCTCTCTCAAATAAATAAAATCTTTAAAAAAAAAAAAAGAATAAAAGGAGACACGTTTTTTTTTCCCTAACATTCTTTCCCTAAGCTTATTATTATTATTATTATCATTATTATTGCTAAAGGTTGAAATTCTAAACTTTCTTCTGGCTCATGTTGAGATTTTAATCAATATCCTATGGATTTCAAACTACCAGTACATATTTAGATACGCATGGGCTGGTTGGTTGGGTGTTTGTTTAGTTCATCCATCCTATACTTCCTATTTATTTGGAATCTCGCCCCCCACCCACACAAAGAATTATATTAGCCAAAAAACTAGAAACTTCTTCCTTTCAGTAGTCATTGCCAAATTATCTTCTATGAAAATATTTTAATGTCAGCCCTCCGCACTTCCTTTTAAAATTTAAAATAATGCAAATACCAAATCTAATCATAGGAGGATGGGATGTTAAAAGAATATAATAATAAGAAAATGCTAAAGCAAGAGAGTTCACGTATTTTTGTTTAGGATAGCTACACTGGTTTATGCTCAGCCCCTCGAGTTCTAAGAGAGTTGCTTTATTTCTAAATTGGATGGTTTACATAGTTTCCTGTTAAACTTTAATTTTCACAGAACTAAAGGCCAAAGATCATTTCTTTACCAAACTTGTTTACCAAAGATCATTTAAATTACCTGGTGAGTATCTGCAACCTTTCAGTAAATGAATAAAGGAATTCTTTAAAATAGGAAATGAGATGTGGAGGAGGCCACTGAAGGAGTCTTCTTTTATTTACCGCTACCAGATCTGTGGCCTTGGGCAAAGCTTTTTATCACCTTGGTTTCCCTAATCTGCCAAAACAATAGGGTTTCATCTTTAGAATTCCTTTGCCCTAGATGTGACTCTGTGACTATCAGTTCAGGAGCACAAATCATTATAGTTTCACATTTTCATGTGATAGGAAATACTGGCATGTATGGCTGGCTAGGTAGAATGTTCTAATAGCTTGATTTCTACATATCAATTCCACAGGCTATAGACATTTTTTGGTTTGCGTATGTTGGGTTTAATTTACCACTGAAGACACAGGGATTTCTAAACTGTGCTTAGAACTTTAGACACAGCTTAGCCAAGCATTCTTTAGGGAGACTGGAGCTTCAGGGATGTGGGACATGTGCAGTAGCACCCACCCCACCCTCCACACACCTCGCAGAAGGGCAACACTCGCTTTAATGCTCTGCTGTTGCCGTCCACAATTCTTGACACTCTGGTGTTTGAACTCGTGTTTTGTACACGAGCAGAGGAGGTACATGCAATGTGTATGGGTGCTGTGCCTCACTGCCACATTTGTATGTAGCATTTGTAATGTGCCATTGGAATTCCTGTGGCCCCATAATGCGTAGGAGGGGAGTACAAGAGACCCAAAGCAAGTACAAGGTACGTCTGTGATGTCTGTGTATAAAGGGGCACTGACAGTCCCCGGAGACCATGCTTCCCTTCTGAACAAGGACTTATTCCAAATGCAGAAAGAGGGCAATGCCATTCTAAGACACAGAGCAGCCAAGAATCCTATGACATCCCTTCTAACTACTGTTAATTTCCTGTATTAACCAACGAGTTAAGCTGCAAATAATGACATGGAAGGAGAAAGTTCGGGTCATCTATAGTTCCTGTCCCTTTCTGTCCTTCCTGACTCACCATAAAGCCAAATGCAGAGAGTGTTGGTGGAATGTGCATAGAGCAAGACGTGAAATAAATGCAGCTAGGTTGGTTTTGTGCAGTGTTTCTGGGTTTGTGCAAGGTTTCTACTGTTCTGCTAAAAACAAAGTATATATGCACATACGTGCCCGGAAATACAAATGTGCATTTCCGTGATTCCGCATACAGGTTAAAGGAGCTCATGCTTTCATTGAAACCTGGCACTGCTTGATATAAAGGTGAATGGTAAACTTTGTGTTAATAATTAAAACATATGTTTACTTATCATGTCATTAAAAATAAGTCAAATAGGTGTCATGGCTATTACAGAGAGAGACCACTGAGGAAAAGACAAAGGTTTATGTCTAGCACTGTTCACAGCAATTTTGAGCCAGACTTTCCCATTCCTCTTTGTGTAGCCTCTCCTGGGGGGACACAGACTGCTCCCTGGGAAGGCAGGTTATGATTCGCACAAAGTTGACCACATCTCATGTCTGCATTTGCTCCATCTGTAACTTTGTTCCAATACACCGACAGAGGGAGTGGATGTTAGATAGAGAGGTGAAAGCAAGGAACCAGCAGCATCATGGGAAAAGGACTCCCAAGATAGGTCAGGACACCGGAGTCAGGAGCCAACGGCTTCTAGTTGACTTGATTCTCGGGACCTTGGCCATACCTATGGGGGACTTTCCCATCTGTAAGTTGAGGTGAGGTTATGAAGGTTACTATTCTAAGAGAGCCAATTTTAGCATTCTCTTGGTGGCTGACACATGAAACCCTGATCAAGTACCTCCCCACTCCCAAGCCACCCTCAACAAACAGATAATCTGGGTGAACGCAGTGCATTTACCATGCAAACGTGCTGTCAAGAAAAGGTCTATTTTGGACCCGTAGGACCAGATCAGTACTCCCAAGCTCCTTTTACCTAGAATTTCTCATGTTTCCATTGTCCACCACTACCTTTGCAAAATTTTGGAGGGGGCATGGAGATTACACTCAGTTATTTTGTTCTACTCATTAATTATATAATCATTACATTCAGAAGTCCTTAACTCAGCGTGCCCGCACACACAAGTCACGCCTCAGACTTCAGCAAGACTTCAATCAGTTTGTCTCACAACAGATGCATCCCAAACAGAACTCTTCTGTCTTCTTTATTTTTTCCTTTCAAGAGACTAATCTTGGGAGAGGGAGTTGGGCTTCTTTAAACCCTACAGTTTTGAAAGAGGACGAGTCTCCTAGCAGTACCTAAGTGGTGGCCACGCTGTGATCATAACCAAGATGGCGCTGAGCGGTGATCTTCATCGTGACCTCAGGAGGATCCTGCCCAGTTGCCTCAGTCCCCAGAGTGTACTTGCTGACTATGAAACAGAGATCGATATTTACACTTTACACAGGTTTCCATTTAGTCGTTTTTGGCACACCCGTAAATTAATAGGTAAACTTGTTAGGAACTCAAGAAAAAAAAAAAAATCAGTTTGTTGATATAAATTGTTCTCAGCTGGAAGTCCAGACAAAATAATCACACAGTTTTACTTGTTGACAGTGGCATTTCCTTAAATCAATTATTCCCATGATTTTTCCACAAAAACTGCTTACTGTGACTATCAGTTCGTTAGGGCACCAGTTAATTGTTTTCTAGCTTATTACTAATGATACTGACTCTGCTTCCTTTTAAAATACTGTACAGTCTTCCGAAAGAGGAGCATTAGCTGACCTCCAATTGAAAAGAAACCCTCCTCCGCCATCCCATCTCCTTAATTAAAAAGCGCATTTTGAACGCAATAAAAGAAATGAGAGAAACATTGCTTCCTATTCACTTAGTCTACCATAAAGTGGATAAAAAGGGTCTAACACCAGATGGGAGGTCATTCTTAAGCCTGCCGTTTGTGCAGTAAGTGTTCTCAAACAGAGAGAAAGAAGCTCACTCGTAGAAAAATTGGCAAGGGAGAGTGGGAATATTTAGCTTTTGGTTATAAAATATCTCAGGGTGGATTGGCTCAGTCCTAACTGCAGATTCAGGGAAGCGAGACCAGAGGGGAGAACAGACGAGCCCCTCGTCTCTCCCTTATTACTGCCTAGTTGTGGAATTCCTGATGCCTCAGGTCCGCGGAGGGAATAATTTATTTATTTATTCCCTGGATTATTTATTTGTTCCCTGGAAAACAACTTTCTAATGAACTCAATTCTATTCCTAATATAAATCTCAAATATCCTTGTCTCCATGACTTGGGAGTCTCCTCCTGTCCATTTTGACCTCCGTGACAGTGGTGGTGCGGGTTGGTGAGCTGCTGCCTGGTGTGGCTTGGTCGGTTCCACTTATATTTAGTCTTGTTTATCCTTCTTAGGTCTCCCAGATGCCCCAAGAAAAGGTTTGCTTTGAAGTGTTAGAGATTTTTTTTTTTCTTTCTTCCACTTGGGAATGAGTTTAGAATTAGTATTTATTTGGAAGGCAGGGCTTCTGTGGAGAGAGACCAGAGCCCCCTGCTCCGTGTGGTCAAGGAAGACGTTCGTTCAGGCCACGTGAGGGGGGCTCAGTCAATTCCAAAGCAAGAATGTATGAAAGTTTTCTTTCTGTTGAGTGGAAATTGCACACAGTTATCCAAGTTGATGCCACGGAACAAATTGTAATCTCTCCAGCTAAGAGATGAGAAGAAACTTGTCACTCTCAGCCAGCTCATTGGCACACTGCCTTTCTCCCTCCATTTTGACATGTGTACCTTTTGTGCCCTGGGCCATTATTTTCCTCTTCTGATGTTCAGCCTCTCACCCTCTGATGAATGGTTGTGATGAGGAGCGATAACACAGAAACACTTTCTTTAATACATTGTGACCAGGAAAGAGTGTCCACGGTGCAGAGACACCTGAAATGCAGGAAATTATTTACTCGATTTATGAAAACTATGATTATTGTGATTGAATCATTTGGCAGAGTAACTACACATTATATATGAATGTCAGTAAATAAATGTCCAAACTACTTGGGGTTTCTTTAGTCCCTAATTATAATTAATGTCAACACCCTCTTTCCATCGCCTCCTTATTTTCAGGACTATTTTTATGTGCTTGTTAAGTATTGAAGGCATTGAAGACACCCTCTGTCTTAAATTGTGGTGAGAGAAAAGAGGGTCTGGGCATCGGCACTAATTTTTAAAAAGGAAACGCGACTAATGTCTACTCAGGCGTCCCTGATGATATAGAGAAGGTGCTCACCAACATCGCTATTTGCAAAGGCAATTTAGGTGCATGTTCTCTGTTTCTGTGAATAAGAGCAGGGAAATGGATATTAATGTTATATTTTCCACACACTGTGGAATGCTGTGATCCTCCCCCCAGTCTTCCTTTCATTATCTGTAATTTTTCAACCACCTAACAAAAACTGGTAACAGGTGCTCCTGGTGAGAAGCACCTCTGACTTATTCCAGTCTATTTGGCTCAGAGAATAAATTTTTCATGAGGGAGAACACCAACAAATTTGAAAATAAGACTAATTAAAATTAGTTCAGACTACCAAAGTCTCCCGGGGCCACCAAGAGTGTGTTTGAGTCCTGATGCAGAAAATGATTCAGGATTTGTATTGCCAAGTGACAAGGGCTGGCCCGGCCCTATCAGGTCTCTGTGATTTGTACAGCATGATGATGCTCTCATTGCAATTGGGTGGTGTGTCTTGGGCAAATTTGCTTTTCTCCTTCATTCAGCGTATTTGAATTCTCCATGGTTTCTGTTGAGAAAATGCATATATTCAGCTATCAGAAAGAATGGGAACTGTGGATTCTTTCTTTTGAAGCTTTTTGGTTTTACATATTTTAAGGCACTAAACTGAGTGTAAATGTTCTGGTGTTTTGCCTTATGCCTCAATAACAGATATTTTTCCATGAGGAAAAGGTAAAACGAAGTCTGCTTCTTGGACTCTAATGAACATCCTGAAATATTAAGAAATGTGAAATAGAACATAGTTTCTTCTGAAAAAAAGATCCCTTGAAAGTTTTATAGTTACAAACAAGTATCTTTTTATGCCCCACATATCTGCTTCCCTCTTTTCTTTTCTTTTTTTTTTTTTAAGATTTTATCTACTTATTTGACAGAGAGAGACACAGTGAGAGAGGGAACACAAGCAGGGGGAGTGGGAGAGGGAGAAGCAGGCTTCTTGCGGAGCAGGGAGCCCGATGCGGGGCTCGATCCCAGGACATTAAACAACTGAGCCGCCCAGGCACCCCCGCTTCCCTCTTTTCTTAGAACAAACCCTAGTTTAATATTTCTATGTATTCTTCACATCCATATTTCCGTGTTCTAATTAAATATATATTTAGTTATCAACAGCATATTGTATTATTGGGCATATTTAAATATTAACAGAACTTCATGAATTAAAGGTATTAACAATCAGGAAATGAACATGCTTGTTGAATCTGTAAAAATAGGATAATTTATTAATTTGTTAATTGTGTTCCCTGGCTCTAGCCATTAGCTGTTTTTCCAAAGGCTGTGATGTGTAGACATTTATAATTCTTTTTTTTTTTTGAAGTTTTACTTATTTATTTATTTGGCAGAGAGAGAGAGTGAGCACAAGCAGGGGGAGCAACAGGCAGAGGGAGAGGGAGAAGCAGGCTTCCCGTGGAGCAGGGAGCCCGATGTGGGGCTCTATCCCAGGACCCTGGGAACATGACCTGAGCTGAAGGCAAGATGCCTAACTACTGAGCCGCCCAGGCGCCCCGATATTTATAATTCTTAAAAGAAACTCTGTGGCTTTAGATATATGTTGTCCAGCATGGTAGATATTAACCACCTGTGGCTATTGAGCACCTGAAATTTGGCTCATCCAACCTGAGATGTTCTGTCCATGTAAAATATATACCAATTTAAAAAAACTTAGTATAAAGAAATAATGCAAAATACGTCACAATTTTTTTATATTGATTACATGTTGAAATGAAAACATTTTTGACAGATTGGGTTAAATAAAATATATTACTACAATTAGTTTTACTTTTTTTTTTACGTTTCAATGTGGGTACTAAAAATTTAAAGTTGCATTTGTGCCTCATATTGCATTTCAAATAGGTACTGCTTCTTAAGAATTCCTAGAAACTCAAGCCTGTCTCTTCTGCATTCCTCCGATGGACTGTTAGGTCTCTCCTCATCCAGTTAAGTGTCTGCTGCTCAGAAAATTGGTTATCCCTGTGCTGTGAATTCAGTATTTCATGATGCTGATGGTGTTTCTGAGTTTGGAAGGTGCATCCCAGAGAATGGTCTCATCTGTGATTGGCAGCCACGGCCAGGGTGACTAAAACTGATTGTGTAACTTTCTCCTGGGTAAGCAATGAGTGATTGCTTACATTTATTAAAAGTGGGCATGCTCTGGAAATCCATGGGGTTTAATTCTGGTGATATTTCAATTCACAATTACTACAATCTGTAGTTTAATTAAAAGTCTCCTGCTCTGGTGTGTGTGGTTCCTGGTCATGAGAGATTGCCTAAGCAGGGACGATAGAAAGTTCTGTTTACTAATGGAATGTGCCGAGTGTAACCATAGTTTTTAATTATAGCGCTTTGAAAATTAGCCACATATTGTTGTGAATCTCGGCTGCTTTGGCAGAAGGGGACAAATAAGACACAAAGGAACCAGCAGAGTTTTTGATAATTTTGTGGGGCTTGAGAGAGGAAAAAAAAAATAATGGAGATAGAATCTTCCAAAATCCTCCTCTGACTAAAGGATCCAAGAACCACACCCAACACTTGATCTGTTTTTTCCTCAACCAAAGCAGCACCTGGCAGGGACCAAGGATTTTAGAAGAACATCTCTAAAATCTGGACAGAGTTTGCCACAGTCTCCCGGTTTCCAGAAGACATGGATTAGTAGGAAGATCCAGCAGTGGGGAGGAGCCATGGTCAGCATCCCTGATGTCACAAGCTTCTTAAAGGGCTGGGCCCTGAAACCCGAGGTGAAGAACCAGAGTGGCAAGAGCCCTGCAAAAGTGTCAGCCTACTCTCATTCACTTCCTTCTTGATTGGATCGAAGTGAGTAGCCCCCTACTCTATCTGACCAGAGGGAAAGGTGGAAGCTATGTGGAGGAAAATATAATTTTGTGCTATTATATCTTTTACGCACACAGTCACAAGGATAATCAAATATTACCAGCCATGCCAAGAAATAAGGCTAAATTATTAAAAATCAAGTAAGCAGAAACACACGCATAGGTGACCCATATTTTAGAATTGGCAGACAGTAACTTCAAAATAACCATGAGTAATTTGTTTAATAAACCAGAGGAAAAAGATGAAGAAGATATATATAAATGAATACTATTTTACCAGAAAATATCAACCTAATAAAAAGTATATGGAATTTCATTAAGTGAAAAATAACTTGAAATTGAGTTGTGAATAAATGGATTTGATGCAAATTAAACCAGCAGAGGCCAGGGATAGCAAACTGAAGGACAGGTCAAAAGAAAATATGCATATTAATTAGGGAGCTAAATACAAAAAGATCCACAATATAGACAAGAGAATAAAAAACATACGAGACAGTGGCGAAAAGTCCAACATCCATATAATTGAGAGTACCAAAAACAGAGCAGAGAGAATGAGGCAGTATTTAAAATTACAATGGTTGAGAATTTTCTAAAGCTAAAGTCACAGAGTCATGAAGCTCTCTATATCCCAACCTGGAAAATTATAAAGATTAATGAAAAGCAGAGAGAGAGGGGGAGATTTTAAATGCACCCAAAGGGGAGAAAGAGACATATTACCTTCAAAGAAGCAAAGATTAATAGTTAGCCATTTGATAAGAATAATGGAAAGGAGGTGGGTGGGACACCTGGGTGGCTCATTTGGTTGAGCGCCCAACTCTGGGTTTCAGCTTAGATCATGATCTCACGGTTGTGAGATTAAGCCCCAAATCGGGCTCTGTTCAGCATGGAGTCTGCTTGAGATTCTCTCTCTCCCTTTGCCTCTCCTGCTCATGTTCTCTCTCTCACTCTAAAATAAATGAATCTTTGAAAAAAAAAGAATAATGGAAGTGATAAAAAATTGAAAAGGCATTTTAAAGTGTTGAAAGACAATCACTTAATAACTTATAATTCTGTTTCCACCAAAATTAAAGTAAAATAATTTTTAAACAAATAATTAGAAAATCAAATATTTCTTTAAAAACATCATTAAGGGATGCCTGGGTGGCTCAGTCGTTAAGCATCTGCCTTCGGCTCAGGTCATGATCCCAGGGTCCTGGGATTGAGCCCCGCATCAAGCTCCCTGCTCCACGGGAAGCCTGCTTCTCCCTCTCCCATTCCCCTGGCTTTTGTTCCCTCTCTTGCTGTCTCTCTCTCTCTGTCAAAATAAATAAATACAATCTTTAAAAAAATAAAAATAAAAACATTATTAAAATACCAATAAATGAGAAATTGTGAGAATTCTTCAGAGAGAAAGAAAATGATCTGAGAAAGAAATAAATCCAGAAATGAGCAAAGAGCAAAGAGTAAATAAGTGGATAAATATAAATAAATACTAATGAAACTAAATAACAAATATTGAATCCGTTTATCTTTTATGATATATGTGTATGCATAATTAAACTGAATATCTTTTTTTTTTTAAGTAGGAGTAAGAATAAATAAAGTAAACCATTCCAAGTCTCTATCAATCTCTGGAAGATGGAAAAGAATAAAATCCATTGGACTGTATTAAATCCAATAATGTCTACAGTGACAACTAGAACAATAACTATGTGTAATAGTACAAACAATGTATACACTAATAGAGTTAAAAATACAATGAAAAAAAAGCCTTAACATATGTAAAGGAAGACCAGAGATGAAAAGGAACAAATAAAAATGAAACAATTAAAAAACATAAGAAGATGGCAAATTTCAAGCTAAATATTTCAGTAATTTCCTTTTTTTTTTTTAAAGATTTTATTTATTTATTTGACAGAGAGAGACACAGAGAGAGCAGGAACACAAGCAGGGGGAGTGGAAGAGGGAGAAGCAGGCTTCCCACGGAGCAGGGAGCCCGATGTGGGACTCGATCCCAGGACCCTGGGATCATGACCTGAGCCGAAGGCAGACGCTTAACGACTGAGCCACCCAGGCGCCCAATATTTCAGTAATTTCAATGAACAAATGAACTAACGACTCCAGATTGTTATATTGAGTAAAATAAACACAATTCTCTATGTTCTGTTTATAAGCTACAAAATTAAAATATGCAAACAAAAAGTTTTCAATCAAGTGTTTGGAAACAACATAGCATTTAAAGCTAATCAAAATAAGGCTCATTTAGCTATTCTAATATCAGAGAAGAACATGATAGAGAAATCTGTGGCAGGAATCACAAATCACAGTGGGGTCAGTCCATCAGGAAAAGGTATGCATTTTAAACCCCTACGATCTCCAAAATATAGCCTTAAAATACATTGAGCAAGAATTGATAGAACCAAGAAGGAAGAGAAAGTCATAATCATAATTGGAAGGTTTATCACATCTCTCCCATAGCAGGTAGTACATGTGACAAAAGGTCAGGAAGGATAGAGGAGAACTGCTCAACAAATTAACAAACTGCAAAGGGACATGTATATAATGCCAAGCCTCCAAATCAGAAAAATTTTCAAAAAAAGAGTTTTATCAAAACTGACTTATTATTGGGTCATAAAGCATGGTTCAACACCTCCACATAATAAAATCATTCAGAATATGTTCTCTGACAACAGTGGAATTAAGCTGGAAAACAATAGTATAAAAAAATAAAATTCCTAATTAAAATCCTGAAATTGATATTATTTCTAAATATTTTATTTATTTATTTATTTGAGACAGAGAGAGAGAGCACAAGTGGGGGGTGAGGAGGGGAGAGGGAGAGGGAGAAGCAGACTCCCCGCTGAGCAGGGAACCTTGCGTGGGGCTTGGTCCCAGGACCCTGGGATCATGATCTGAGCTGAAAGCAGATGCTTAACTGGCTGAGCCACCCAGGCACCCCTAAAATCCTGAAACTAAACAATAAAGTGCTACATAAGTGATGGGCAAGATACACAATGGAAATTTTAAAGAATTTTGAAAGGAATACTAAAGAAAATACTACATATAAGAACTTGTAGGATGTAGTCAATGTTCCTGAGAGGGATTTTTATATTCTTAAAAGCATGTATTAGAAAAGAAAAAAGTTTGATTATTTATGATGTACATATCCAATCTCAAAAATTAGAAAAGGTAGCAAGTTATACCAAGTAAGACAGAAGGAAGAGAATAAGAAGAAGAATTAACAAAATGAAAAATATACACACAATAGAGAAAACCAACAAACCAAAAGTTGGCTCTTTTTTAAAAGACTAAAACAATGGACAGGCATCTAGTTATAAAAATTAGTAAAATGAGTAAATATACAAATTGCCGGTGTCAGAGTGAGTCTGGTAGAGCACTATAGCTACATCAGATTTTAAAAGATGCTAAGAGAATATAATAAAGTTTATCAGTACAACTTGAAAATTTAAATGAAATGAACAAATTCCTAGGAAACATAACTCAGCAAGACTGAATTAAGTTGAATATATAATTTAAGATCTCCCAGAAAGAAATCTCCAGACTCCCTTGTATTCTAAATTGCATTGGAGTTCCTAGATATTGGAATAAGCTAAGAAAACAAAAACAAAAATTACAAAAAATGGAAAAAATGAATTACTAGAATGAATAAATGAACTTAGTAAGATTGCTAGATAGAATGCCATGCTATACAAAAAAAAATCAATTTTTTGTATATATCAGCACACGGAAAAATTTTTACATGATGTTTAGAATTAAAATTATTAAAATTCAAAAAAATGAAATGGGTATATCTAATAAGAGATATTTAAGAGCTCCACAGAGAAAGCTACAAAATATTATTGGAAGAAACTAAGAAGGAATGAAGGCATTAAGAAGAATGAAGGGCAAGAGTGACAAATGATGCCACATTCATGTCTTTGAAGATCCAGTATGGTTGTCACTTCCATATATAGATCTGTGGATTCTGGCTTTCTCCACAACACAGATACAGCTCAGATGGAAGTCAATCCTAACCTCGCCCAGAGGTGCGCCACCAGGCAGCCTGTAAGAGGACCAACATCTTATTCAGAAAATAAATTTGCCTCTACTGAGACATCTGACAAGGTACTGGAGTTCTGTGTCATGAACAGAAATATGAGTTACAGCACAGAGTTACCAAATTTCCAAAGTTAAATAATATTGCTTACTAACGGAGGTGTTTTAATATACTTGCCTATTCATTGTAACAGACTCAAAGGTGGGATTCTTTTTATGTCAACATCAGTCACTGGCACAGTATGTACTCTTTCAAGTAATAATAATGGCTGCCACTTACTTATTATGTGCCAGACACTTTCTAAGTACCTTCCATATTTTAATTCATTTAATCCTTCCCGGAACCCACGAGGTAGGTAACAATGCTATTGTCATTTCATAGGGGAGGAATCTGAGGCACAGGAGTTTATCACTTGCACAAAGGTACTCCCTAATAAATTGAGCAGGCTGGTATGAAGTTCTGCATTTTTAACCACCATGCTCTGGTTCTGTCTCCTGATAGGAATTTTTAACATCCTTTACCTTACACAACAACAAAGTCCTATATTCAAGGATTTTGGTCTCAGCATTTTGGCTTGAGGAGTCTGCTTGATAGTAAATATCTCCTCCTCTGGATGACTACTCAAAGTCTCTATTTCATCATTATGAAAACCTTGTCTTTAACATAAGCAGAACCTTAATGTTTACATTGTCAAGGAGAATAGACAAGCATAAAATCAGCCCAAATTGAGTGAAATTATCCAGGCTTAAGTTAAATGCAAAAGAGACACGGACACAGCCTTTCATTATGACATTTGAAACTGGACTTTTTTCTGCCAAAACAGCGTTCTTTTTTTTAAAATTTAATTTTATTATGTTATGTTAATTGTCATACATTATATCATTAGTTTTTGATGTAGTGTTCCATGATTCATTGTTTGTGTATAACACCCAGTGCTCCATTCAATACATGCCCTCTTTAATACTCATTGATACTGCTAGGAGCCTGGGTGATGATGAAGCCCACTGCTATAATGTACTGCTCAACCTTCACGCTGAGTCAGTAGACTCCGTCTCTTCACGTCTTGGCAGACTGATGAATGCTACAGAGATATTCTTACTATTATTTAAAGTGATAAAAATAGCTTTTGGAAAATATCAAAATGGATCTAGACAGAATTTGAAATTTTCTATGCTGTGGCTTGTTTCTTTGGTGCGCTAAGAAGAGGTATGGCAGCCTAGGTTTGACGGAGGAAGAACCAGAAGGAAGACAGAATGCAGGCAGAGCTGGTGTGCACTTTAAAGGTCAAAGATGTCCCAGCTTCTTAAAATCAAAACAATTATTGCCCAATTATTGAGTGTCTATCAAATGCTAAAATGAAGGGTCATTAGGCTATTTCAGCTTTGACAATTTTCTCTTCCTGTCTGTGAAGGGGGCTGGGGTGGGAGAAAGAAAAGGTTTCATAGAAGTTAAAAACAACACAAAATTGGTATTTTACTATTTTAGTGCTAGAGTCAGCCTACAGATCTTATCTTTGTCTAAATTCCATTTTATTCCTTCCGTCTCTTGGCATGGGATTTTTTTTTTAATACACGGAGTGGTAAAACATTAATAATTGTATTTATAACAGGAGGTTATTGAGGGCTTACTATATGCAGGCGAAAAGTTTTACATGTATTATTTATTTAATTCTTCCCCACACTGCATGAGGTAAATTGTATTATGGGTGTGAAGATGGTAGGTAACATGACTAGTAAGTAAGTGAAGATCAGAAGCAGGGGGTCTGGCTTGTATCAATGATTGCAGCAGACAGGAGTAGCTCCTTTCAGATATCTTCTAAGTGAATTCCATGCCAAGAGAGGTTATGAGTTTTGATATGGGGCCGATGCCAAGGCCAACTGCAAAGTCTTCATTACAGGTAGAAGTAGACCCTGCCATACTGTGTTCAAGTTTCACAGAAGGCTTCAGATAAGAAAAGCAATTTTATTTTAAGTCAAAGCTATTCTCTGACAGACGCTCAGAAAGCGTATTAAAGTGTTATAAAACCAACTGCTCCTATTTGAGATTGGTATTTAAGGATATTTCGAAAAAATGTCTCTGAATTATATTTTAAGTCTTGGTAATGATTGAGAATTAGTCATGGGAATCAAATTTAAACAATAAAGAATTAATTTTCTTTAGATACACAGATCCAAAGAGGAAGCTGGCACGGATTTATGCTGCCAAGGGTCAAAATTTGTCACCTGCTGGTGCTCAGAGGACATGTAGGCACATGCCACCAGAGCGCAAAAGCGACTACCCCAGTGTCTTTCCAAAGTACCATGGTGTAAGACCGCAGGTGTGATCGGAGGGAGCAAAACTGCATTCGATAGGAGAAGTTTGGAAAAGTCATCATTGATAACAACCCAGCCCAATAGTGACGTGGTAAGAATAAGTGAGACAATGTCTGTAATATTTTGCACCGTTCCTAGTCCAGCAAGTGCTTTGAAGCTCTAAGAGGGCATTTGTATTAGTCTACTCTGGCTTAAAAATCATAATAAATCAAAAACCCTGCAAGGGAAAGTGGAAGTGCCCTGAAGACAAGGCGCCTCCTCCAGATGTTTGCAAGGACTGTCAAGAGGTGGCTTGACGGTGGGGTGGAGGGGAAGGGCAAGGTGACCCTGAGGCCAGTGTGCTGGGTCTGCGAGAATGAAGTGCCTCTTCTCTCATGAGACTTGGCATTTCCTATGAGGTCTTTCAACCAAATCTTGATTCTTTCCGATCTTGCCAATATAAGTTCATTAAAAATTTCTTAAAAGCCTAGCATTTACCTTCTTTTTCAAGCATTCCAAGGTTCACTTTAGACCTTATCTGGGATCCCCAAACTTCTATCAACTCTCTCAGCCTCTTCAAATTTATCTCCATTTTCCAGCACTAACACAATATTTTGTAAAGATATATCTTAACATACAAAACACTGGACATAAATATATACGAATGAATAAATGATTTTTTTTTTTAATCTCCAAATGTAAAATGTCAATACAGGTGCTCAGAAAAGCTGGTCATCCCTCTGCCAACAGCCCTCACTGAGAAGAATGTCACAAAGCAGCTTTCACGTGGAACCCTTGTAACTCTGTGACCTTAAATGGTGCAGAATTATCCACGGTGCCCTTAAATTCAGCAGTCTTGCCAGGGTCATCCTTAATTGCTAAGCCCTTCAGAGGGCACGTATGACAATGAAAGTGAACTATTTATATTCTACAGCCACATTCCAAGAATAATTTTAAAACAATATATTTAAAAACTCAAAACTAGTTTAATTCCAATTTTTTCCCAACATAACCATTGTTAAAAACCATGAATGAAATCTTTCATTTAATTAGGAGTTGAATAATATTTCTTTTTCCAAAAAAGATTTATTTATTTATTTATTTTTTAGAGAGAGGGAGAAGTGCGCACGTGCACGCAAGCAGGAGGGTGGGCGGGCAGGGGTCAAGAATCACCAGTGGGCCCCCCCACCCCCTTGCTGAGCACATAGCCCAGTCGGAGCTCCATCTCAGGACGCTGAGATCATGACCTGAACCAAAATCAAGAGTCAGTCACTTAACCAACTGAGCCACCCAGGCACCCCAGGAGTTGAATCATATTTCTAAAGGTTCACAGAACATTAAAAGACATTTTGGAATAACTTGTTCCAAGGGTGTACAACATTGACTTAAATATTAAAGTATTGAGGAGAAATGAAATTATATAATATAAAACATAACATACCAGGTAAATAAATAAATAACATAATAAATAAATAACATACCAGATAATACAATAGCAGATTTCATAAAGGTCATTCATGTTACTATATAATTGAAGACCATTTTAGGATTTATCATATATTTCACAGCAAAAGTGGTCCAGATGTATAATATGCTTAATTGGTGAGAATCTATCATGAATAATAGACTTACAGGAAATATTGGGATATCTAGAATGAAATTGATTCATGCGATTTCTATTAAATTGGCACATCTTTTTCTGATATGCATTTTATTTTCCATAGGCTTTCCTTTTTTTTTTTTAGTAATATATTTTAATTTCAGAGGGTGTGCAGTTTGGCATTTGCTTCTGAAAAATGAGATCCTATCTTGTTCTTCAAAATTTTAAAAAATGTCACCAAGATAATATCAGGGATTTCATGTCAAATATAATATTTTGATTTTCCTCGCGTTAATTATCCCTTGAAAGCAATTTTCACAATTGGTGGGTTCCTGTCTTAGTAATCTGCCTTCCCATCTACCTTCCCCTTTTCTGTGATTCTACTTTGCTTCTGGTTTTCTACTTCTGTTTGATATGTCTGCTGTGAAGGGTTTAAAATGGTGTCTGGCAGCCAGTTGTCATGCAGCCTGTGACTTACCTGGGAAACTATCTATGGAAACACGGGGAAAACTCACAGTGGCAACGGAACTGAGACACATAGTCAGCATGCTACCAGAATCCAGGAGGATTCCCTACAAACGCGGGGCTGCCAACACCTCACCAACGAATGTCATCCCTGGCTGACAGGAGCACACAAACTTAGGGCAGATCCTGAGAGCTTCATCTTTCTTCCAGGAACACATCAGCAGGAAAGGCTTATCAGCACCAACCGGCAACCTGAAAGGCTGACGCTCTAATAACAGTAACTAGATATTTTAATTGAATTATTTCAGGTCACGCTTGTAACAATGCCGCCATATTGATGCAGATGTTATTCCCATTTTGTGGATTAAAATAAATCCTGAGGCTCAGAATGTTTCAGTGATTTTTTCCAAGGTCCTGGAATTTGGAGGTGGCGGGACTAGCTTTTACTCTACGACTGTCACGCTAATGTCAATGGTCCCCCTGCTACTCCCTTCACTCGTCATCCTCAGGAGGGCAGCTCCCAGCGGAAGCCACACTCTTTTTCCCCAGGTAGAGAATTTCCACTCAAAGTCTATCCAGATGCCAACACTGTGGGAGCCCACCCCCCTTCCCACAACGTTTCCTGGTTTCCTGAGGGGATTTCTACTCTGGATGTGCATGATGACTTGCTCATTATGCATTAATACTTCAAAGGGAAGTCAGCCATTCCTTTCATCCAATGACTTCTCCGGTTTGTGTTCTCCGTGTTTACATTTTTCACTTGGGGTTTATCTTCAATAGATTATCCAGGAATGGCATATTCATTGAAGATTTCTGACCTCATGCATACCCGAGGAAAGTTTCCTGTCATCTTCTCACACAGAGTAACTCACGTGGGTAGAAGTCTTTCCTTCACTCCTGTACAGCGTGCCGTCTTCTAAAGAAGCATGATGCCAACCTTTTTCTTTTCTGTTTGGAGAGAAACTCATTTTTAATTTGTTTGCTTTTTGTTTTTTCCTGGGTCTTTGTAATACTTTTTTTCTTTGTCCTTGTAAATAAAAAATGTGCCACAATGGGAGGAAACAGCTCTCTGTTCAGTTCAGACCAAGACTGAACCCCATCTCCATTGCTCTTGCATTTTTTCCAGCTCTGAACCATAACTTATGTAATTATTGCCCTTGTCCAGGTTGTTCTGAATTCCTTGGGAAAACCTCTGCTCCTTACAATGGAACCTCCTTTCTCTTTTTCCTGGAACATCAGCTGGCTTTTCCAAAGTCTGTATTGCTCCCAACTGCTTTGTATCTGGACCCAAGTTCACACTTTGGTTTCTTATCTCTTTCCCACTTCATCTTGGGTCTGATTCCCTACTGTTTTGACATCTGGTTAGGCTTTGAGTGTAAATAAATGAACTTTTTGTTTTCAATTACACTGTATGAATTTGAGCTCCCTCCAGAAGCAGATCCTGAGACGAGGGCTGGTGTGCCTGCAGTGCACGTGGGAGGCGACCGCTCCCTGGGTGGTGTCATGGGCAGGGAGAAGCACAGGGGCAGGCAGCCCTGTGGGCAGCTCCGACCAGCCACACACATGCCCCTGAGTGTTACATGAGGAGCGAACAAGCTGGGTCAGGCATCTTGTGACCTGCTCCTGGGACAGGTTAGTATCCCTGCACTTTGGACCGTCACGGGGTTGGGCACAGTGACGGCAACGTCAGATGGATGCCCAAGCAGAGAAATGTCCATGCTGCTTGGGAGGTGAATGCATGCTGCAGGCACTGACAGGGGAAGGGGAGCGGGGCAGGATGCTGTCTGCTCAACCATCATAGGAAAGAAAACTCTCCAACGGGGCCCACAATATATTTCTCTGGAACTGCTGCCCCTTTCTGCAAGTATATTATGAGGTAAAAAAACAAACAAACAAGGAAATATGGTTATAACTATATTTAACTCTGAAAATAATGGGCTTCATTACTGATGTTGTGGCTAAGTTACTCTCCACTGTATTTCCCACTGAGAATATTTTACATTTTATTTATTTATTTAACATTTTACAAAGCATCATATGCATAAGGAAAAGTGCAAATACCAATGAATTTCCATAAATTAAACACACCTGTGTAACTAACATTCAGATGAGGAAAGTGATTCCAGAAACTTCCAGAAACTTTTCCGTCTGCCTTCCAGACTCTAGCTAACCTCCCCCACCAAGGGCAACTAGCTCAATTCTTACTTTTTACAAAAAAAGATTAGTCGTCCCTAGTTTATGACTTCATGTAAATAATCAACACAGTATGCCATCTTTTGTGTCCAGCGTCTTTGTATAACCTATGTTTTATTAATACAGTTGCATACAGTCGAATATTGTTTATTTCCCATCCTGCATGATGTTCCAGTAAGTGTACATATCACACTTTCTTTACCTATTCTAGGCTTGCATGCATCTCTGCTGGGTCTGGACACTGAGAATGGACTTGCTGAGTGATCGTGAGGTTGTGAGTTCACTGCACACAAAAGTGCTAGAGGGTTTTCCAGCGTGGTCTTTCAACAAGTGCCATCTGAGGGTTCCAGTCACTCCACATCTTTGCTGACAGTGCCGTTTTCATCTTTGTCATTTTTTTTCTATCTACTTCTATTTTTTAAATTTTTATTGTTATGTTAATCACCATACATTACATCATTAGTTCTTGATGTAGTGTTCCATGATTCATTGTTTGTCCATAACACCCAGTGCTCCACGCAGAACGTGCCCTCTTTGATACCCATCACCAGGCTAACCCATCCCCCCACCCTCTAGAACACTCTAGAACCCTCAGTTTGTTTTTCAGAGTCCATCGTCTCTCATGGTTCGTCTCCCCCTCTGACTTACTCCCCTTCATTCTTCCCCTCCTGATATCTTCTTCTTTTTCTTTTTTCTTAACATATCTTGCATTATTTGTTTCAGAAGTACAGATCTGTGATTCAACAGTCTTGCACAATTCACAGCGCTCACCGTAGCACATACCCTCCCCAGTGTCTATCACCCAGCCACCCCATCCCTCCCACCTCCCCACCACTCCAGTAACACTCAGTTTGTTTCCTGAGATTAAGAATTCTTCATATCAGTGAGGTCATACGATACATGCCTTTCTCTGATTGACTTATTTCACTCAGCATAACACCCTCCAGTTCTATCCACGTCGTTGCAAATGGCAAGATCTCATTCCTTTTGATGGCTGCATAATATTCCATTGTGTATATATACCACCTCTTCTTTATCCATTCATCTGTCGATGGACATCTTGGCTCTTTCCACAGTTTGGCTATTGTGGACATTGCTGCTATAAACATTGGGGTGCACGTACCCCTTCGGATCCCTACATTTGTATCTTTGTTCATCTTTGTCATTTTAACCATTCCGTGTGTATGCGGTGGTATGGTGTTATGGCATTAATCTGCATTTTCATGATGACTGACAAAGTTGAAGACCTTTCATTTGCTTATTGATCATATGGAATTGAGTTTGCTCGGTTCTCTTAGGCATTTATCCTTGGGCTGCCTGTATTTTTATTTTTAAAAATTGATTTGTAGTAGTTCTTTACATATTCTGGATGTGAGTCCTTTGTCAGACATATGGATCCTGAACATGCCTTGTCTATTCACTGTCTTCATGGTGTCTTATGATAAACAGAGCTTTTTAATTTTAACATAGAATGATGTATCAAATTTTTCCTATATTGTTAGTACTTATTTGTGTACTGTTTAAGAAATCTTTTCCTAGTTCAAGGCCACAAAAACCTCTCTCTATGTTTTCCTCTCAAAGCTTTATTGTTTACCTTTGCCAATGAGATCTGAAATCTATCAGGAATTGAATTTTGTGTATGGCGTTCAAATACATTTTGTCTCCCGTGTGGAAAAGACAATTGACCTGGCAAATTTGCTGGGGAGAACATCCCTCTCCTCACTGCACTACTGAGGTGTGTTTGTTTGAAAGCAGACACCTGTGCCTGGCACCTGTTTCTAAACTCTAGTGTGTTCCATTGGTTGCTTTGTCTATCCTGACCTTTCCAATTAAGAATGGATTTCTCTTTGTTGTCCCTCTGTTCATCACACATAGACTAGTTTGTGGGGAAAGAGGGATATTCTGAAATTGAGAAAGAATTGAATTTAATTGATGGTTTATTGGTGATGCTTTGTATATTCTGATAAGTGAAAAAAATTAGTTTTAAGGAATGTTGCTAATTTTAACTCCTGAGACTCTGGTGACAAGGTCAGAATGGCAAAAAAAAAAAAAAAAAAAAAAAAAAGTTAGGTAAAGGGGTTCACCATTTGTCTGTCTGTATATTTATTTCAGAAGACAACTGGTAACATCCCAGGAGGCGAGTATGACTTGTCCTCAGATTACATTGGTTTCTTATATTGCCAGGCAATAAGATGGCATCATTCATCTAACTGATGGAGAACAATGACCAAAAGAACATGTGCTCTGGTTAAATTTTAGCAAACGTCTACCAATTTTGATTGCAGCAAAAAGTCAAAACCAGAACATCCAGGGCCTGTGTTTGCTATAGGCAGAAAGAAGGAAGTAAAATCAAAAGATCTGGGTCGATTTTCCATATATCACTCTGGGCATTCTAAGAGCCCATAGAAGTCTTTTACAAACTGCTAAAAATTTCTTCCAAAATGTTCATCTTGACTTAATGTCCCTGGTGAAGGCATTGTTTGTCATCTGCTTTGTTTGACAAAATAAATATTAAGTAAATAAATACAGAAATTAAGGAGGAGAAATCTTAGAACTTTCTCTATGAAGTTTAGGACATGAAATTCTAATGGGTCTACATTATATGGCTTTAAAATGGTATTTCAATAAAGCGATTTATTTTTATTTTAAAAAACTTAAAGCCATAGGATTCTTACTCTATAGCCTATGGGCCCGTTGTTTAGATTTAATTAGGTACGGTAGCTATGATTACCTGGCAACCATAATAATCATTTGGTAAAACGGGAAGGTAAGCTGTTAGGATCATTATTTTCTGTAGAAACACACACCATGTCCCTGGGCTCTCTCAGCCTTGTCTCCGTCCTTCCCTCTCTGTCTCTCCCTCTCTGTGTGTCTGTGTGTACGTACATGTAACTGATACATACGTTGGGTGTTTCCGGAGGAGCTGGAGCATGTTCAAGTCTTCTAAGACAGCTAAGGAGAATCTTTGTATTCCTGGTTTGGACTGAGAAGCAGATGCCAGGGAGGCTGAATGAGGTGAGCAGGGCTGAGCGGAAGAGGAAGCCTGTAAATCTTATTTTTAAATGAGGCACAGCACAGAATGGGGCACTTGTTTCCTTTAGGAACATAAAGGCTGAGGGTGAGTGCAGCGGTACAGAAGGGGAGGCCGCCATCAGGGAGCTTCGGAGGGACTGGGGACCCTTGCCTGGGCAGGGAGGGGGGCTTCTTAATCAGGGTCTTTAGTCGGTTCGGTAATAAGCAGTGCCACGCTTCCCTTGATAAGGAGGACCTGGTGGCAAAAATGATTTTGGAAAATCTCACCTCGAGTGCTAATCAGCAGAGAGTAGACTTGTGGAATACTGTTTACGACATGGAAATACCTACATGCTCCTTTTTTATAGACCCTTCTCCCTCTTTCCCTGTGACAGGACAGAGGAAATCAAGAAAACCAGCCCTGCACATTTCTGAGCTCTCTTTCCAGGGGAAGCACAGGGTCCCTGGTGGTAAGCTTGGCAACCAGGTGTCTCTCGGAGGTCACCCTCCAGGAAAATAAAAGGGGCTTCCAGGCCCCTTTTCACTAGAAAGGAGGGAGTGCGATGCAGTTCGCATTTAAGGACAGAGGCGACAAACCAGAGAGGATCTGGAAAGCGGGACGCCACCAAATCACACCAGCGGTCTTCCCATTTGACGTTTCTAGAGAACACGTAAAAACTCCAGAGATTTTATAACCATGGCATTTGCAGGGGCTTTTTGTAAAGTGAAGTCTCTTTTTTTATTAGAAGCAATAACTCTACACTCCTGTCCCCATGTTTGGTACTAAGCTGCTTTTGGCCAAGGAGGCCTTCTCAACCCACACCCCAAGGATGGGCGAGCCCCTTCTCCCTGGGAGTCAAAAAGAAGCCATTCGCGATGGGCAGAGCCACAGTTGACAGGGAAGGCAGGCTGTTTCTCTGGAGGAGTCAGATAATACAATTAGGAAAACACTAAATGGAGAAAGCAGGCTTTGATGGAGGGTCCGTGGGCCTCAAAGAGAACTTCCTGACTGTGGCGCCCAATCCGGGCCCCATGGACTGCAGACAAAGGAATTGCTTGCTCTCCCTCTATGAGGCGGGGCGGCCCGGTGCCAAATTGCCCACCACAGTTTGGAGATGGCTGCCAAAGTCCTGTCCCCTTCATAATAGGGATGTTTGTCTTTGGGAAACACTTCAGTTCTGCTGCTGGGGTTTCCAGGGCATGAGAATTTCCAGTCCTGGAAAAGGAATAAAACACCCCGTCCTTTTCTCTGCTAGCAAAGTACAGAGGCCGGCTGCCCCCAGCGGAGGGTGGCTTTGTTTTTCCGCTCAGAGATTGTCTTTGATCCAAGCCAATGGAACAAAAGCTGATTATCTCACCTTTAAATAGAGGGATTTCAGCAGAAACATCGACCCTGGGGGAGGGGAAATGGGACGCAGCCAGGATACCCCTCCAAGAGTCCCAGGGTGCCCAGCCGGGAAGGAAGCTGCGAGAAAGAACACGCACCCACACAGAAGTCCTTGCTGCCAACACTGGGGACATTCTCCGTGGCGACTTGCAATTACAGAGAGGAGGCTGTGATGACGCAGCCATAGTCATTCGCATGTGAGGAGAGGAGAAGTTTTCTCAGCTAACGGTTCACGGTGGGCCTTTGTAATGTCACGGGGACAGGTCGGCTTGCTCCAGGCGATTTTCCCCGTCTTCACAATCTGCAGCTCAGGGCTCCACTTTCTTTGGTGAAGGAGCCTGCTTGACTGGTTCTGGGTCTCAGCAAATCGGGATACCCTGTCATCAAAAGGGAGGCTGAAGGCCCCTTTAGAACGAAGCAGCATCCCCAGGGCATCTGCTCTGTTGTCTTGTAAGTTACATCCTCTCTAACTTCAGCCTTGGACTTCATTTTGTTAGCAGAACTTTTGGAAGAAAACTTTCTTTTGTGACGTTGGAGAAGTCCCTTCTTTGTGCTTTGGGTTTTCCACTTAGGAAAGGGAACCAGCAGTATCCATACAAATTTATTATAATCTGAATTCTGAAAGATGAGTTGTTCAAAATATACATACACATGTATACGGGTGTGTGTGTATAAACACTTGGCTTCCAAGTTATGATTGAAAACATGTAAATTGACTCTACATGAGTTTTAATAATAATAATTATTAGCCACTTATTGACAACCATATTTTAGGCACAGGGTTAGTCCTTTAAATGCACTATCTCCTTTCATCTATATAGCACTCCTAGGAGGCAGGCATATAACCCTCATTTTATAGGTAAGAAAATGGAAGTCCTTAAAGTTTATAAGCCCTATCCATGTTCATACAATAAGTGGGGGTTCTGAGATTCAAACCCTAAGATTCCAAACTTGTCCCCTTACTCACCATACTGTGCTTATAGTGAAAATTCCCGTACCTCATTGATACCCAGTACTTTACACGGCTTGCCTCTGCGAGGGGTAGATAGAGGTTCATGATGGCAGGAACAAGTTTAAAAGTCCGCAGTGTTTTTTTACTGCTGATACTGCAATATAAAACAAGGTGCATCTCTAGCTTGGCACAAGAGCCCAATTCCTGGACAATGATTAAGTGATGCAGTGGGCCACGTGGTTCTCCTGAGCAAACAGGAGGAGTGAGGATTTTTTCTGTACAAATCGTGGCACCAGAACTGTTCTTGGGGAATCTCTGTCTTGGGCAATAAACCACCTTCTTTTGAAATCCTAAGCTTTGTTCAGAGAGTGCATAGATCCCTAATAAACGTGGAAGTGTTGACTTTGAAGCATGGATACTTGGTAAAATGATTTAAAAACCGACAAGAAGAGCAATCATAGGCAGCTCAGCGAGTTCGGAGAAAGTCTGTGTTGTGATGATCCATGAAAATATCGTGATGAGCTCAGCTCTTCTGAGAACATGTTGCAATAAATAGAGGAACGCTCATGTTGGGATTACACAGTTTTGGGCACTTTTTGCATTTTCTTGATTCACTGTGTACCATTAAACTTTTTATGATACTTTGTTTATTTTACGGACAAGGCATTAAATTCAAATTACATCTTGAATGAGATTTACTCAGTTCACGTCTCATTGGAAGAAGGTCTCATTATCCAAGCTCATATTTCTAGTGTAGGCGAATCACCCAGACCTTAATGGCAGGTTAGAAAAGATTCAGTTGAGTCTGTCACCCAAAAATATCCCGTGTCAAAGTTATTTTTGATCTCATGTATTTCTCATCACTGGGCAGTTTTAGAAAAGGACCTGGAAAAGATTAAGGGTGTGTGTACATTTCCCAAAGTAATAAAATTGGTAAGAGTCCCTCCCTCTTTAGCCCCGAGCCGTAATTGAACATTTCACTGTTGATTATTGGCATTATGTTTCCAGTGACACGTGTGTCTGTATCACATGGTGATACATGGTGATCAGCTGGGGCTGAGCTAGAAAAGGAGTCCAAGGAAAAGCAAACAAAATTGTAGGAACAAATGTGTGCGGTTATGGCATCCTAGAAGCCAAGTGAAGAAATCATTTCAAGGGACCCTGGTGCCCCTGACAAAGCAGTTTTGGTGGCATGGTGAGGGCTAAATCTGCTTGGGGTAGGTACTACTGAGCAGAGAAATTCGAGATGGGAGAGAGGCAACTTTTGCAGGTAGTCTGGCTGTAAGAAGGAAAAACCAGTGCAATAGCTGGGGATGTTGGAGTCAAGAGAAGTTCTTAGGGATAGGAAAAATAGCTGCATCTTGAATATTTTATATCTTTTGGGGAAAAATCTTATGAGGAGAAGGGCTTGCTGGAGCGTTGTCCTTGCTTAGGTGAGAGGGGATGAGACCAGTGCCCAGTGCCCAGGTAGAGGAGTTGCCCTTTACTAGGAGGAGGGTGGTCGCTCATCCACAAGAACAGCATAGGAGACAGAGCATATATCCATAGAAAATGCAATCACGGCAAAAACACGTAGTGTGTGTGCTCTGGGCCAGGGGCTACTTATGGGCTTCACAACTGAAACTACCGGAAAAGGTAGACAATATTATTGTTCCTATTTTACAAATGGGAAGTTAGCACAGACTGAGGACATAATCCTGCATCCAGTGGAGGCGGTGCTGAACAGGCCGTTTGGCGCGAGTCTGTGGCATGTAGACATGGACAGAGGGGTGCACAGGTGACTGTGGGAACAGTGAGGTCTTCCTCTAGGCATTCCTATTGTAGCTGAAATAGGAGTTAAGGCCATTGGACAAAAGGGAGGATGGAAGAGTAGGTACACAGGTTTGAGGAGAGAGAATGAGGTATGAGATATTAGCCTGGAAGAGAGGGAGAAGAAATGGATAGTGAATACACTTTTATGGCCAGCCATTATCAAGGGCCCACCTGAGGTGAATGCTCAAGACTTCAAATTTCAGTCCACATGGAGATGTATTTTTCTCCTGCTGTGTTCAATCGCAGATGCCCAGGGACAGTAGGGGACAAATTGAGCTTACACATTGGTTTTGACTTCACCTGGAGTGGAAGGATTGAGGGCAAATTCGAGGGAGTGATCCCAATAATGGCTATTAGAATTAAAGCTGCCAAAAACAGAAAGGAGACGAGGGAAGTGAGAGACAGAGGAAACGCTGGATTGGCAGACTGTCAGTCTTAACTAACACACTGCCTAGTATGCCCTCTCGTGTAGACATGGATCTGGAAAATGAAGTGGTGGGGAGTGGAGAGCAGGATGCCTGAAATTTAGATTATAGAATGCTTGCTGTTGCTGTCATGAAAATATCTGAGACTTGGCAAAGGGAACGAGTTGGCTGGAGTGTAGAAATGACAACCGTCACAGAAGAGGTCAAGGAACGGAGAGGCCAGGCTAGTGGAAGGTCGTCTTGGTGAAAATCGCAATCAGCAAAAATCACAGTAGGAACAGCGGCAGGAGAGCAGAGGGGCCAGGAGCCATGTCTTCGAGGAAGGAGAGGGAGGGTCCCTGCAGTGTGACAGACGACAGTCACAGAAGTGGTGGGTGTTGTCTGGTGAAACCAGATCCAAAGGCTTCTAGGTCGCCTTCTTTGTCTTTGTGGCACATCTCCCTTGTAGGCTTTATCTGGCAAAGTGCAAGTCAGCTGGAACACAAATGTTCTAGGATGCTGCTCAGTACAGTTTGACTCTACTTCACGTATCGACCCAGTGTTGTAGTTGTATCTGATTTCTCTTCCCAGCTCCACTGTGGTTCCATCACCGGCCTCAGAGAGAGCCTTCTTTTTCAACCTTCTTCCATGGCATTTTCTAGAATACTTCATTACCACATTAATCAGGTCACAGCCATCCATATGGGGGCAGCCCTAGAGGGAAACCATGATTGGGAACAGATAACAAGGAACAAAACACCGGGGACAGTTCATTCTCCAGGATCGGCCAGAGAAGTAAGTCATACCATTTGAGAATTTGAGCTCATTTAATCTATGGATGGCAAATAGGTTTCTTTCTGCACGATCATTGTCGGTAGAGTCTGTCGAGCTCTGGAGTGGAAGACTCTGAGGTCAACAGGACTGTGCTGTGATGAGACAGCAGTGTCTGTCATGGGCAGCTTTTCCTCACCTCACACAAGGCCTTGTTTTGGGTTAATTTAAGAGCCTGGATGACCTATAAGGAAATTGATGAGAAAGCTGATCCAAAGACATCAAAAAAATTGCCAAAGTCACAGCATGATGTAGTACTGCAGAGTAAGGACGGCGATCCGCCCAGAGCTTCAGGGCAATCGTAGGATCGGGTACTCTCCCTGTCCGGGAGGAGTCAGCAAATAGAAGAAGCTATGGTAGAAATAACACCACAGGTGAATCAGAAAAACTGGACTCCTTCCATGCTCTGTTACTATCTTAGATGTAGGACTACACAGGGATCACACAGAGTTTAAGTATTCCCTTCAGTAAAATGAGACATTTGTGCTAGATCATTGCTATGAGAATTTCTGGCTCTAAAAAGTCAAAGCAAACCAAAACAAACATGCAAACTGTTAAATTAATTAAACAGGGAGGCCACTGGACTGAGGTGGCTTTCATGCCCTGGCAGCGTACCCTAAGCAAACCAAAATTGAAGCCGGTAAATGCCTCAAGATCACAAAATCACACCTGTAAGGACAACCAATCGAAAACAGCCAACTGGTCTTTAAGCAGCAACCAATGGAACAATCCCCTTGTTTTGTTTCTTTACCTTCTCCTGGTCTCCTGTCCCACGGCTCCTGACCAGTTCCCATTTGGCGCTGCCCCATTCAAACCCAACTTTGCTCCGGTAAACTCTTAACATGTTTAATAAGCCTCAGTTTATCTTTAACAAAACAAACACACACACATTCAGCTCTCCAAGACTGTCTCACCGGTTTTTCTCTCTAATTCTCCACCATTTATATCTCGAGGCAGAGGCAGATTGTTTTTCTCTCTCTCATGCTTCCATTGCCTCTAGATCAATAAGATATTACTTCATTTTTCTCTCTTATCTTCTTGTTTTGTTTTATTTTAGAATTAAAAAATGATTATGGAGAGGTCCAGTAGTGGCAAGTAAAGACAATGGACATCCTCTGACAGACTACACTGTGGATGAAACTTCTATTTTGTATTTTATTTAACTCTCTTAGCAAAATAGATAGTGTAGATATTACGATCCCTGCTTTACAGAAGAAGCCCCAGGGACTGAGAGAGGTCGCGTGGTTTGCAAGCATGCAGTGCTGAAAAGGAGAGACCAGGGGTACATTTAAACTCTGATCTCTCATTGCAATAGAAGAAATTGTTTCTTTGTGTTGTGCTGTTCCACCAAAACACAATGAGCCAGAAGGACCTGAGTTCCAAACTGCATCTGGGTACTCTAGGAACCTGTTTTATTTCCCCCTTAAATTCCACTTTGGCCTTGGATTATGCAGAGGAGTGTTTTCCCATGACTGCATTGTATTTTGCCTGCTGAAATCCAAGAATTTGGAACACCCATCACTGAAATATGAAAACGCCTATTGCTCTAATTATCACATTTGAGACTTTTCCAAGAGGTAGGCTGTGAGTTTTGCAAGTCATTGCAGGGAAACGGTTTTCTGAGCAGACTCCTGGGGAGTGCAGTCATCAGCTCCTGCACCATGCAAGGATCTTTTGAAGCTCTCCTACAGGAAACTTGAGAATGATTCAATGAGCAAATGCAAATGTTATTTGCTGCAAAACTACAGAATTCCTCTGGGGGGATGTTGGGCTGTAACAAAACAACTTTGAATTTAAGCAAAGTAAATTGTGGAAAAAAGGCTCTTTCTCACCCCACACTTTGGTTTGCTACAGCAGGAAAGAGCTTTGACTTCCCATTTCCTCCCCATTAAGGAAATATTTGAGGGTAATTTCATTCGTACACATAAACTACATGGCTGTTGAGTTCTCTCTTTGAGGTCTTGGACAAAGGCGGTGCTCGGAGCTTCTGAGGCAGTCAACGAGACTTTCTCTGATCCTTCTTGGAGGCTCGCACCTCAGTAAAAGGCTCCCGCGATGGGCCCCAAGAGCCGAGGAGGAAGATGGCAATGAGCTCAACCCTAAAGCTGCAGCTTCAGGGAAAACTAATTGTAAGTATTATTTCTGGATTCCAATCTCAAGAGCAGGCTTCCGGTTTCAGCGCTCTTAACGCACCTGCTTGAACATACGGGTATTTTTACGGAGAGAGGGAGGCACCGTGACCTCCCAAAGACCACAGACCTACTTTATTGGAAACGCGAGGTTTGCACGTTTTGTCCCTTCCATCTCAAACTTAGTAGTGTCATATCCAGAAAGCAGAATGTCTTTAAATGACAGCAACCACTCTCCTGGCTTCAAGGCAGATGTGATGCTCACACCCCAACACAAGCCTCCAGTCAATACCGCCCAGAGTGGGAGCTGAGGCGAATCGTCTTGTTCAGGAAACACCAGACCTATGTGGAAATCTAGCTCATCCCTGTCTGGAAACCTATGCTGTCCTCTGTGCTCCCTGGCTGCTGAAGAAATTCTTGCAAGAGATTTCAGGATAGGCCCTGACCGGTGAGTTAATAATCCCCGCAGGAAGAATAGCTGTATCCTCTGTGTTTGCCCTTGGATAATGCATACAAAGCATTTTAAAGTGTAGTGCCTGGCACTTAGTAAACACTTCAGTGTTAACTACTATTTTTTCATTTGGTGAATGTTTTTTGATCCCACTGTGTTCTACAGACTCCACTACACACTGGAGAAATAGAAAGAAAAGTCACATGACCACCTATGAAGAGCTCCTACCTTGATTTCTGTCTCAGCATTGAACACAAGGTCTCCTGTCCTGGAAGGTACGTAAACTGTATAAAGTGAAGGGAGGCGTTAGTCACTGCCACTCACTTATGCACGCCAGACCCAGACATCTCTGCCAACTGCAGGATTCTGGTGCACTCCTTGAGAACTCCCCACCCCACCTGAATAATGTGATCAGATCTGAAATGGCTTATCCCAGATTGGAATACAACATTCTCTCTTCTGCCAACATAGTCTGTAGGCTAGCAGTGGTGAGCTGTGAACAAAGTATAAAATAAAGGACCATCAACCCCTCTGTTGGGTCTTCTGAGCAGTTCCACTTTGTAGATGTTTCCGTTCCTCTTTCTATTCTTTCAGTACCAAACCTGATTTATTGCTACTTGGGAATATATTCCCCAGTGAAAGCCAGTGCTGGATTGCTCCGCCCATTCTGTATGCACTCATTTCTCATATGGACTAACAGTTGCCTGCCTTTTCCTCCCAGCATCCCTCACCCTCTCCCCAGGAGACTGTGAGCCCCTGCACCTAATTTGCACAGGCTCCAAGGTAGAGGTCGCCAGACCCCAGAGCCTGGTCCCATTCCGTGTCTGCCCTCTTGATGCCAATGGTCTCAGTTGGTACCCGGGCCAACTAAGCTGGGCTCAGGGCAGGGAGCCGGGCTCCCTTGGCTTTTGCTTCCTAGTTGTCCCTAAAATCGAGAGAATTAGTTTTCGGGTTTTACAATAGATTCTAACTTGGCATTCTGTTTGGAGCCAGGCCAAATGACACATTCAGACTGCAGGAGTGTGTAGGGAAGGCAACATGGGTCTCCTGCTTCATGACACCTTTCTTCTCACAAATTTCCCTTCTTCAGTGAAAACTTCTCACTCTGGTGCTCCCTGAGCAGTGGGGCTGTCATGGAGTAGTTCTGCTCTGATCCCATCTGATCATGAACTGTAAGGAGTTCCTCCTGCGCAGAGAATTTTCATGCAAGTGTGTTGGCTGGAAAAAGTTCAGATGTGGGACTTGAAAGGTGCAAATAACCTAGCTGCCCCTTTGGGGGTGGTCCACCAACCTGCAGCGGGCAGATCCCAGATGCTTATTAGGAATGCAGAACCAAGGGCCTTACCCCAGACAGACTGAGTCAGAAGCGGCACAGTAACGAGAGTCTGTGCACGTTAAATGTGACAAGCGGAGAGCCCCCCTTCACTAGCAGCTGGGGAAGAACCCAGCGACCTTTAGAACCTCCAGAATATTTTTTAAGTACATGCTTCCTTTGTGTGTGGGTGCCACTATCCACATTATCATTACAGACAGGTTGTGGAAAACTGAAGTTTGCTAGCAGACTTCACTAAATCCCACGGAGGAGAGGTCTACATCTAAATATAGTAAATATCAGGTACAAGTCTCCTTAAAAATTGGCATCTCTCATAACTGCCCTGAGGAAATTCGCTTCTAGCAGCCAAGGACGAGATAAAGTAGATCGATTCTCTGTCTCCACATAGGACTGACGAGGTTGTTAGCTCGAAGCAAGCACTGCTTTAGGGGGCTTGGTGGGACTTGCTGAGAATGAGGGGCTCAGTAGTGTGTCTCCTGACAACATCTGAAGAGGCAATTTTGATAAGAATCACAAATCCTTTCCAAGTTACCACTGGTGAGTGCCCATGTGAAGCAGTTCCAGCTGATGAGCGTGGCAAGGTTCTGCGCAAAAACAAAATGGTATGTGTTGTTGGATCCTGTAGGAAAATACCAATATTGTCTTTACAGGAGAGGACACCAGCATGCAGAACCCTGGGTGCCGATGGATTTGTGAGCATTGGAAGGTCATTTAAAGGTGTCATCGGAACTCAGGATCCCTTGTCCCAGGCCGGGTCAGCATTGCTGGCGAGACGCCGAGACACTGGGAAGTCTTTCTGTGACTTGATCAGTCTCCCTCCAGAAGATAAAAATGTGGTGTGCTAGCCCTTGGAAGCACTGCAATCTGGAAGCTTCATCCATTAACCTCAAACCTCAGCCAGCGAGGCCACATTGACCTTGGAACCAGGGGAAGGAAATGCCCTTTGCTTACCTAATATTCCCTATGGCTTCAAGCAAATAAGCCATTCTTCATGGTTGGTCTTAAACCTTCACCTAATGTTATCCTGATTTATATAGAAGTTCCTGCATTTCCCCTTGAGGAGACTGTACTTTGTGCTGTGTGAAGCGATCCATGTCTATGCTGTTTCTAATCCATTTGTAAAACCATTTATAAGCTGATCGGGGAGGAAAGGTGGTCTATAAATGCCCGGTAATAATAATGATTGTGATGCTTATGAGTGATGAAAGATAAGTAGGCATCACAGCAGGGCAAATGCTGCCTACTCACAGATGCTTCTTCCTTTTCTTGGATGCTCTTTGACCAACTGCTCCTTAAAAAAGAAGACTCCCTCTAGGAAGCTTGCTGTCTGATTTGCCAGGACTAATCAGCAAAGGAAAACCACACCGATCTGAAAGGGATTACAGTTATGTTACAATTATGTATCTGTGAGATTTAATTTTTCATTTTAAGTTAGTTACTTGATCTAATGGCCATGGATGTGAGTTTGGAGTGTGTGCTGATGCCATCCTAAAAGTGACGTACAGTTCTGTTTAGATGTTCGGGAAAAAAAGCTCCTTGTGTTCTTTGGTCTTACAGAGTATGATCATATTACAGACATTTTTAAAGGATTGTGCTTCATTTCTGAAACCACCCATCTCTGCTACTCACTTTGCTTCCCTGTGTAGCCGTGGGTCAAGGCCAGACTAAATTGCAGGCTTGGAAAGCAGCTAGGAACGCAATGTGGCAGGCTTTGGTGATCCTTGGTAATACGCCAACCTTTAATTCTGTCCTTCCTTCTTTCTGGTACAATCTTTAGAGTCCATGTACCGATTTATTGTCTCCCTTCAAACATAAGCCCACTCTCTTTGCTGGATATAGGCCTTGCAAGGCAGGAGGAAGGGCCCTGGTGTGTGAGGTCTCATGGGAGTTACTCTGAGGAAGCGATGTGAAAGGAACACATTCCTGATGCTGTGAGGGTGACGCAGAGCAGAGTTTAGCTCCGTCTGCCTACAGCCTATGACATGGGACTTAGTCCAACAACCAGTTAGCCAAAAATTTGCCTTGTTCGAGACAATGAAGTTTGTTAAGTTCTATTTTTTACCAGAGTCTTTTATATTTGTGTGTGACTATTTTTTAAAGTTGATAATCTGCCATAAATATTTTTGCCAGTATATGTTCAGCCAGATTGCACGTCCTCCTCACTGTGACTTCACAGGAAACTTTTCATTTTGGTAAATTAAAAAAAAAAATGCATTCCTAAGGCTCTCTGAGTACAAACACACATACACGATACATACAAATACATATTTAATTCTTAAACTTTTTAGCTATAAATAAATCAGAATTCAGCACTTGAGACTTTTCTTGCATTATAGGCATTTCAAATTTTTTTACATAGTGAGTCCATACTCCCCCTTTTCAGGGGAACATAAGTAAAATATTGAAAGCTGGCAGCCATAGGTAATATCTCTTTCCACCCTGCACCCTTGTTAAATTTCCAAGGCCTTCCCCCTTCCCCTTCTTTCCTGCTTCAACAACAAGCTGTTGACTATCTCTTTACTTCCTATTCCAGCAACTAGAGTCGTGGCCCAATGCCCTTATAAAAAAAGCTGTGTCATTGGCTCTGAGGTTGGTAAAGTACATGAACACCCCTTCATTTCCTGGTCTGTTCTATCCATCGCGTCTATAACATGGCTCACAGTACCATCCTGTCTTGCAGAGGGGATAAACACGGATGAACTACAAAGATGGGGGGGTAAGAGGTATGCCTTGAGGAAGGCGAGGAACTTGATGTTTACTGAGCCCCACTTGAAGGATTGCAGGAAGGTATCTCCAAAAGGTGCCACTTTGGCATGCAGATTATTTTGAGCTGAAGACAATTGAAACCGTGAGTGACCCATTTATACGGCAGGGCAAACATCTAATTACTAAACCTCTGCCCTTCTTATCACCCTGGGAAGTGCATTCCTTTCCTGGAAGTCCCGGACCTCTGCCCCCTTCTTAGTTCAAAATGACACATATACCTCATTTTGCCGGTCTCTGGAATTTCCATATCTGTGTGGATTCCCCGTATGTATGCCATTAAATTTGATTTTCTCCTGTTAATCTGTCTCATGTCAACTTGATTCTTAGTCCAGCTAGAAGGACCTTGAAGTAGAGAGGAATTCTTGCTCCCGGACACCGTTATGCTCAGGAGATTCATGTAGCAAGATTTCAGTGAGTCATTTCATTTTTAAAATATTATTATTTAAAAAATTAATACAAGTTCATGGGAAAAAAATCAAGCAGTACCAAAGATGTCCAACAGAAGGTCACCCCGCCACCCCCAGCTCTTTTCCCCAGAGGACAGTTGTTATTTTGTATGTGTCCTTCCTGTGAGAGTTCGTGACAGGCAAGCTGATGGACCTGTTAGGGTGGAGTACAGGTGTGGGCCTGCCCCGACTTTTTTTTAAAAACCAGAGGTAGCATATGATATACAGTTTTCTGAACCTCAGTCTTTTCATTTAATAATATTGACTTGGACATTGCTTTATGTTCATATATAGAACTACTTCATTATTTCCGATGGCTATAGAATCCTCATGATTTATTTTAACTAATTGTGTCAGTTGGTGTTTGATCAGGGAAATAGGGACAGTCTGAGTGATTTAGAAGAATTAGACCTTCCACAGTCTGGGGGCTGGTTGAGCAGCCTATGTATGCCTGTGGACCCCATAAATGGTACTCAGACTAAAGTAAATGGAGTGGGCAGTTGGGCATGAAGTGAGGGACCAAGGACAAATTGGAACTATGAGGGTAAAGTAAAACCATGTGTCTCACCACCTCTTGTCGACCACTCACGGCACCTGCAAGATAGCTGGTACCCTTTACCACAGAGCTGAACTTGCCCCTGGCCCGGATGCAGAGAACCTGCAAGAGGAAATGCCTTACGAGTGGTACTTCTGCTCTGCTCACCTTACACATTTCTCTTGGTGAGCCCTAATCCAGAAACTTACAAGGGAGGGAATCAGGAAAACTAGTTCCAGCTTCCCTGGGTTCTGAGGTCAAAGCTCTACTCTAGTCCCACACTGATGGAAACTGAGGGTGTGTCCCATCTTTTGAGTCTGTAAGTGATGCTGTAATGAACAACTCTGTACTTGCATCTTTGTTCACTTGTGTAAGCACAGCTAGAAATTAATTTCTGAAAGTGGAATTGCTGGCCCAGAGAATGTGTGCATTTTTTATTTTATTAGATATTGTTAAATTTCACTCCAAAGAGGTTGTACCAATTTACATTCCTGTCACTGATGTATGAGAGTTCAGATTTCCTGACATCCTCATCAATGGAATGCATTATCCTGCTTTTTGATCTTTTTCATTTTGATAGGTAAAAAAAAAAAATCTCATTGTGGTTTTAATTTGCATTTCTTTTTATTAGATGTGTGGTTGAACACCTTTTAAAAATGTTAAACTCATTTGTATTTTATTCCCTCTTACTGACTACATTTAACCATTTATCTATCGGATTCATTTTCTAGTTTTTTACATTGACTTGTGAGAGCTCATTATATATTTAAAAATTTGTTTATTATATATGGCAAACATGTTCTCCAATTTGTGTTTTTATCTTTTCTGTTTCATCTATGCAAAAATTTACTTTTATGATAGTGTACTTACATTTTTATTACATAAAATTTGAGACTCTTGCTTTTAGAAAGGTTTGTTGTCTCTTGTTTTTCATAAAAATTCTGAAAGATAGACAACATATTCTACCGATGAGCCTGAGGTTGATACAAGTCAAACAAGTGGCATAAGTCACATGGTAAGTGGTTGAGTCCATCTGGGTCCCCACAAGAAGCATATAGTCAAAGTTGGTATCTGAGAAATGTTTAATAAAGGGACTCTTTTCAAAGGTGTGGAAAGCGTGTTGGAAAATCACAAGGGGTAGTGTAGTTCCCCAGGACCAGTGATAGTGGGCAAAACCATGATCACTCCAGGATGGGGAAGCACAGGGAGTGAGTGGTTTCTGGAAGCTGGAGAAGGGTGGTGATGTTGAGGGGAAGTAGGGGACCAAAGAGGAACTGTCCTCTTCAAAGGAGAAACACATCCAGAACACAGGCAGCACTGCCACTCTGTGAGGACCCAGAAGAGCGAATATCCTAACCTCTTTCTCTTCCCTCCAACAGACCCCTAACGAGTATGTTCAATGACTGAATCCCAGGGGAAGCCAAAGGCACAGATATTATTTGGAATTCAACTGGCAAAAAATAATATTAAACGTTTCCTTGTGACTTTCAAGAAAATAAAAACGACTTGGCCCTTCAGGGTTATGGCGGAGGAAAAGATAAATGAAAGTCATTGGGCACATATAAAACGCTCTGGTCAGCGCTATCATAAGTTAAGGGAAAACAAAGAGCTCAAAGTGAAAATAAAATTAAGGACTGTTTGGTCATTGGAGTCAAAGGCATTTAGTGGATTAGAATCAGTGGGATGTGCCAATTTTAATGGCAATGGGTATGTCATTAGAATTTTAACGTCTTTCTCCCACCCAAATCAGTTCATTTGGGAGAAAATTGCCTATCACCAACTTTCATTACATAGGAGAGTCATAGAAAACTGGACACTCAAAGGTAAACTCTGAAACTTTTTCTAAGTTAAAAAAAAAATGAGTATATCAGAAAGCAGATACCAGGATACGGGCATGACCTAAAAAAAAAAAAAATAAATAAAGAAGGCTGAATGATATAATCCAGCCATACCAAACTCACTTCAGTTTCTGAAAACTTCTCTCTAGCTCTGAAATTTGTGTGCTGGATGCGTTTGTGCAAAAAGAACCACAAAACAGGAAGACATCTTAGGACACTGTTGAATTAATCCAATGAGAGAGAAAATCCTGAGCCAGGAGCAATAGAGACAAAGTGAGATGGAGTCAAGGATCATTAGAAACAACCAACGTCCAGGACTTAAAATCAAGAGAAAAGGAAGAGCGGTATTATCTGAAATGATGAGAACACTGGCACATTAACAGAATTTGAATATCCTGAGGATGTCCCCAAGAACTGAAGGAAAGAAAGATAATGAGTTCAGTTAATATACTCTTAAACTGGTATTGCTGTGGATCATTTTGGTAGAAGTATCTTTCAGGCAGTTGGGAACTATGAACCTGCAGTTTTGGTGACTGGAGACACAGATAAATGAAGACACATTCTTTCCATAGAGCTGACAGTTAAAATTCTGATAGTGAAATAAGATCAATTTCAAAGAGAAAAGTTAAGGACTGAGAATGGAAACTTGGAGAAACTCATTCATCAGAGAAACATGTAAACATATCTCCTAAGTGGTAAGTGCTCAGCTAAACATTAGAAAAATCTATGTTTCTTAAACAGAGGGTAAGGAAGAGGATCCAGTCCTAAGATTAAGGAAAAACCACAGAGGAACAGATAACAAACTATGGTATCACTGTATCAGCTGTAGGGTGGCATCTTTCATCTAAGTTATAAAATCCGTGGGTCTGGAGATGTTCTTAACATTCCTTCATTATCCTTTTAATGTCCGTTGGGTCTATAGACATGTCTCATCTTTCATTTCTGAGATTACTAATTTGTGTCTTCTCTCTTTTTTTCCTTTGTTAACCTGGGTAGAAGCTTATAATTTTATTGATCTTTTTCAAGAAACACCTTTTGGTTTCATTGATTTTTTTCTATTGTTTCCCTGTTTTCAATTTTATTGATTTCCACGTTTATTTCCATAATAAAATGTTTTACAATTTTTTTTTTTTTTGCTTATTTTGGATCTAATTTGCTCTCCTTTTTCTGGTTTCCTAAGGTTGATTTTAGATTTTTTTTTCTTTTCCAATATATGCAGGCAGCTATTAGTGTCCCTCTAAGCACTGTGTTTGCTGCATCCCACAAATTTTGACATGATAATTTTCATTTTCATTTACTTCAAAATAGTTTTTAATTTCTCTTGAGTGCAGTGTGGTATCAAATACTGAATCTGGAGTCATGACATAGGTGTAAAGGTTGGCTCTTTGACTTACTAACTCTATAGCTCTACCCACAACCACAATTATCACAACCACACATCCCAAACCACTGCCGCATCAGTACTTTGGCAACACCAGAGTGCTCACTGTGTGCCAGGCATTGTGCTATTGGCACTTCAAACTTGCCCAATACATGTCTCACCCCATCTCTTTACAGTAGCTATAATTATTGTGCCTTAAATGCAGAAACTTGCCCAAAGATATAGTTAGAGGGAGGTAGAATTAGGAATTGAATGTGTGTTTGACTAGCTCTGAATCTTCAGATTCTTTTGCTGTTATTTTTTTGTTTTTCCTGTAAAGTAGGGGTAATAACTGTACTCCCATTTTGCAAATTGCATGGCCATCCCCTCCATGTTTGGATCCCATTTCTTGTGTCTTCCTGAAAGATCTGTCTTTGGATCACCCTTATGTCCCTCAATTTTTATAGCAACAGCCTTAACTCCCTTGGTCACCATATCCTCTCAAACACTTGCTCCATCTGTCTCTTCCTCTTCATAGCCAAAAATCTTGAAAGAGTTATTTATACTTCTTGTTTCCACTTCCTCTCTTCCCAATTTCTACCTACATCAGAGAATTTGGCTTTGCTTTCACCAAATCATTTGCCACAGATGATCTTTTCTTGATTTCAGTGGTCAGTCTTCACTGTTCCTTATTTGACTTCCCAGTAGCTTTCAACACAATGAGATACTCTTTCCTATTTGACACCTCCTTTTCCCTGATGCTGCAGCACACCTGCTTCCCCATCATTCTCCTTTTCTGGCTTCTCCCCTTTGACCATCTCAACAATGGTGCTATTGCTCAGGTCCTCGAGTCTACCTATTTGCTGGGCGATCCTATGCACTCTCATGGTTTCAGTGCCCGGGTCTCCTGAGTCCGCACACCTACCCGGCACTGCCCCTCAGAGCTTCTGACCAGACCTGCAGATCACCAAGTAAGTGCCTGTGTCTACTTGAATGCCTCAGAAGCATCCTGAACTCGTCTGGCAAAAGAGAATCCATCATGTCTTCACCAAATCATTTCTCCCTTAGTGTCCTTTACATACAGATATAATGAGCAAAGAAGAGAGCGACTTAAATCTTTGTCCCTGTTTGTTTGTTTTTTTTCCTGAGACTAAATCAAGCAAGATATCAACCTTGGGATTTTTTTCTGGCAATCATAATTTATGAAGCGGGGAGCTGATGAAGCAACTAAAACATGTTTACTTAGCCTGAACTTCATGCTTCCAACAGCTCTTTCATAGTTAATAATAGTCCTAATAAACATTTCACTTGCAATGTAAAAATTTTCTTTCTAGAATTTGACCTTCCCTTACATATACAGAAATCAGAAAATTTAGGGCAAAACTGTCACAAAACACCATGGGATTACCTTAGAATTTGGGAGACACAGACTGACCTGTGTTGTTGGCAACCATTTTCTAGGATCCTCATAAAGGAATTTTTATTTGATGGCAAAAGTCATACAAATGCATTCTGTGGTTTACAGAGTTGAGTGTGAGAGACAATACTAACGAGAAGGGGTACATGTTGAAATGAATCTCTCAGAATTTTTTCCTTTTTTCTACATAAGGGTGAATTTTTAGTATAATTGTCCTTTTTTGAAGAGAGATTAACTGACCATTTTTAAATAGACTCTGATATCCTATTGCAGCTCTGTTAGGATATGGGCATAATTTATCAACTTTCATTTAGAGTTAATAAGGTGGTTTGTGTGGGAGTAGCTCTGGATAAAATTGGAAAGAGAAGATTCTCTAGGTTGAGTACACTTAGAAATATCACCTGTTAGAAAACATATCAGAAATGTGTTCAGTGAAAGCTTGCCTTTTTTTTTTTCCATTTAAAAAATGAACACTGTAGGGACAAGTACATTTTCTCAATGCATCCATTTGCTAGAGTGGTTGATTATATTGATTTTTTTCCCTACAAATTTCAATCAAAATAATATGTATTTTTAAAGCAGTGGTTCGTAGTTCTGGCACTGTTCTTAGAATCCAGAATCTTCCTTTTATCTCCTTGACATGTGTCAGCTACAGCTATGTTAAAACTACATTTTAATCTTTCTGAGTTCAATTCTCTTGACGAATTTCTCCTTCCTGCATGCCTGGAGTTCTGACTTCAAAAGAAGCTTTTCATACACAAGAGAGATAAATGCCAGGAGAATTGAAGGAAGGATTGGGTCCAATAACATTGGAACCCCTTTCTTCCTGCATTTTGAGATGTGAAATGCAAACCCAAACTAAATGGTAAAAGAAGCCCAGCTCCTATTCTATTCTTTCTAGGTTCTATGGGAAGAAATTTTGTCCCTTAAAAAGAAGAGTTCATAAACTGTCCAACTTCGCTGTGAGGTCTAGTTTCTTCCAATATCCATCCTGTAAATGGAAAAATCTGCAGATTAAATATTGCAGACTGTAACAGGCTGGTGGTACATGGCTAGGAAGCTGCACGAAGAATAAAATCTGGGAGTCACAGTGTTTAGGAAGTGAAGATATTTTTAGTGTCTGGGGCTACTGGCTATCAGAGGGCCACGTAAAGGAGAATCCTATTAGTGCAAACAAATGAGAGCACTTGGGGGCCAGTCTCTCTTTTCCTCTTGAAGTGTGTGGCCTTTCCTTGTAAGGTTTTTACTGGTCATACATTCTGCTCCAAGCCTGTGATTCACAGGCAGTGCACACACACACACAGACATTTGTCCAGAAGAGAATGGACATCCACACACATGGGAAAAATATAAAATAAAATAAAAAAAAAACTGGTGACTTTTTTTTTTCTGCTAACACGACACAGTGCTTGAAAAGTCAGGTCACATCTTTAGATGGAGACTTCAGGAATCTCTGCAGCAGAGATGTTCTGCTTTAAGGAAAAGGAATTTCACCCCCTCATATGGGTTTACCACAGTGAAAAATATTTTTTTTAAGATCCTTGTAATTATAGAAGAGTGCTCAGAAGCCCTTATCTAACCACTAGGAGGGCAAAATACAAAAAGGGCAGAACACAGCCCCAGTGGGACAGAAGGAAGTTTGCCAAGAAGCACCAGAGAGGGGATATACAGAGGGGTAGACTTCCAGATGTCTGCAATGGTGACTGAAATTTTGGTCTTGGACTCCATGATCCTACCAATGAGAAGATTTTTATGGCAAAAATGCAGTGTGGCTGTCCTGAAGTACTTAGCAAAGAAAGGATACTGGGTTAGTGAAATCAGGGAGCTATGTCCTTCCTGATGTGCCCTCTGCACCTGCAGTGAAGGGCTCCTGCTCACAACCTTGAGTCAAGGAGCAATTGTCATTGAAGCAGAATGTGATACAGCACATAAACTCAATTTTTTTTAAGTTCAATTCCACGAATTACAGTAAGTTATCAGGTCATTATAAAGAATTATTGACAAAAAGAAAGTATGAATAAAGCTTCCATATGCAATTGAATTACCACTCCATTTTTGGGTGGAATCCAAAATTCAAACTCAAAATCAAATGTCAAGCATGCATGCTTCTAATTTATTTCTATTGTCCAAGATATTAAAATAAAGTCATTCAACTTGTTCAACTCCTGTGTAATGTATGATGTGTAAGCAGGCAGGCTGTGCAGTCATACAGCCTGGATTCAAATCCTGCTCTTGAGATCAAGGAACAGCTGTAACCTCTCTGAGTTTATTCACTTATAAAAAGGATAAACTACCAACCTCACCCTTGCCAACCCCTCCCCCCCCCCCGACGCAGAGAGATTGCAAGCACTTAGCAAATGACCTGGACAATATTAAATGCTTAATAAATAAGAGTTACTATCATTTTTATTGATCGTTAGGATAATGTGGTTTACTACAGAAAAGGGGTGAATGTCCTTAATCTAACCAAAGTGCATATAGGCTCCAGCCAATATTCTGTAGGATGAGGTTGCGGTTTGGGATAAAAATCAGATTTTGAAGGGGGACCTTCTGGGAGCAGGTGGGAGAAGATGAGAAGTCATCCATTCTCCACATGACAAGCCCCTTCAGTCCACCTCACCTAGCAGGTGTCTCTTTTTCTGTGCTGTTTGTTAATTCACATTTCTTCACTCCGAATTTCAGTTAAATTGGAGCCTTGAAAGCTGAGCTTTCCCAGCTGCTCTCTTTGCTTTAGATATTTGCAGGGAAGGCGGGCTCGCATGCAACAGCTCGAGCGTGATGGCCTTCTGGGCCCCACAGGATGGCCAGGGGAAGGGTGCCGCGAGGCTCTGCGTACCTCCGGTCTCTACCACCATCAGGGCAGAACCCCCGGGTCAGGAAACGGGGCTGTTTTCTTTAGAAAGCCCCTGTCCAGATGATTACTCTTCTCACAAACACACTTGGGCAGCAAGTGTAAGGAATCTGAAGTGAAAAGCCTTCTGGATTCCTCTGTATCATTGTTTACAAAGATAAGGCTGTCTCAGGGAAGTGGAGAAGAAAAGGCAAGACAGTGCGTGGGTTTTTTTCAGGAGGGGCTAGGATGCAATGCTTGTTGGGAGAGGCTAATCTCTGCATTGCCACTTTGAATTCAGGACAAGATGGCCATGATCAGGATGAGATACAGGGGCATTGAATTTAGGTGGAGGGGATAGAAAAGTCTGGAGTCCACACCACTGCCTATGGGCACCATGTGTCAACCAGACACAGTCTTAGGATTCTTGAGGATATAATTTATTGGTTTATAACTCACAGTTTAAGCTAAAATTTCTCAAGGTGAGGTCCAAGTGCCACTCGGGAATTTTTGTTAGAATACATTTTCCTGGACTCCATCCCGACACCCGCCAAGAAGTATCGGCGGGGCGCTCTGTGCACTTCTCAGATGCTGCTTCAGCAATGCAGACTCTTGAGCATGCTGACCTTGATCCACGTGCTCTTCCCTTCATCAGCAGCTGACGTGAGCCCCTCCGTCCAGGCTTCACTCCTCACTCTGCCAGCCATGGGTGCTTTCTTCTTCGTGGCTCCGACTTCATAATTTCCTTTAAACTCTGTTGCCGTGAGCTTCGTTTTTGCTGTAATCAAGTCACACTTAGGTCCTTGTGGTGACTTGCTTTCGTCTCCTGGGCGCCGGTCTTTCTTCCTCCTGCTTTATTTTGCACACCACGGCTAATTTTGATCATATCACTCCCCTCGAGTAAACCCATCAGTGATGACACTTTATTAATAACTTGTAAATCCAGACACCTGAGCCTGGTATCTGAGGTTCTGTCCCTCGGACCTCAGTACACCCTTATCTGATCCTTTAGCCTTCTGCACACCCTTATCTGATCCTTTAGCCTTCTGCACGCCCTGATCTGATCCTTTAGCCTTCTGCACACCTTTATCTGATCCTTTAGCCTTCTGCACACCTTTATCTGATCCTTTAGCCTTCTGCACACCTTATCTGATCCTTTAGCCTTCTGCACACCTTTATCTGATCCTTTAGACTTCTGTACACCTTATCTGATCCTTTAGACTTCTGTACACCTTTATCTGATCCTTTAGACTTCTGTACACCTTTATCTGATCCTTTATTCTGCACTAAGTGAGGCTGGCAATTTTTTTTCTCTCTTTCTTTCCCTAATGTGACATCCATATTCTATTCAATACGTACATTACTTCTGACCTCAGGCAGAAGTCCACCCCCCTTTCCAGTGTGACAGAATCCTTACATTTCCAATGAGTAACACCATAAACATCTCAGGCCACTTCAGGCCAAGAAACCGTGCTGCCTCTGCTCCTAACTATCTCAGTACGTGCTCTTGGATGAATTCTTGGGTTCTTATGTATCACAGAAGCCTTTCCTTGGCTAACCTGTAGACAACCTTGAAAGCAGAGAAGTGTGCCGTGGCTGAATTTTCAGCAAGGACTAGCCGAGTTTCTGGCTCATGGTGGGGGCTCTTCATTTACCCAGGGCAGTAACAGCCTCTCCCAAAGTTATGCAACTATTCAGTAATAAATGAAGTCTCCTGATTCAATGTGTTGTCCTTTTACTTATTCATTATGTGTCTTCAGTTAGAAGCAAGACTTCCCAATTACAGTATGGTAGGTGAGCCTCAAAGGCAGTTTTTGGTGACCCTGAGGAAGTTCCTTTCAACTGTCCCCATGGCCAGCTATTTGCTCAGTGTCCCCACATACAAAGAACACTATATCCTGACCTGACTTCACCCACTCCTGTGGTGTGCACTGAGCATCATCATGGGCAAAGCCCATGGAAAGTTCCAGAGGGGACACAAGATGAATAGGATATAGTTTGTCCTCAAGGGACTTAAGGTTTGGGAAGGGTGAGGAGAGATTTATTCATGCAAATCGCTCTCGACAAGGCTGGCCATATCAGACCCAGCTTACCTACCCGGAATTGTCTTCTTCCTTAGCCAGGAAGAGCTGCTGATCTGGTTGGGCAGAATCGTAGAGGCAGACTGTGCCAAGTCCAAGAATTTAGAGAATCAGGAAGATTCAGATCTCCTGCCCTTGAACTTCCTGCTCTGGTCCCATCTGGTAGACAAACCTTCAGAGGCCTGGTTGGTTGGTCATCTTCTCATTTCTCCATTTCTTTGCCAAAAAATGGAGTGTGTGTCCTTTGCACCTCCCATTTGCCTCTGCCCACTTTCTCCACACCAAAGCCCAGAGACTTTATTTGAGATTTAGGCTCTGGGGACCAGGGAGAAGGCCGTGCAATCTTTGCAAGTGAGGCCCACTGCCCTAGCAAAGGTTTTCAATGGGTCCACTTGGAACAACAGTCCGCTGAGTAAGCACTAATGCAACAGTGCTTATCCCGCATTGTGTTGGCTCCTGCTAATAACTTTCTTGGCAATCTTGAGATATAGGTGATTATAGCAGAATTAGAAAATTCCTCAGTTCTCGAAGGCTGGCTAGATGCACCAACACTATAATCTAACCCCAATTACAAAGTAGAGTTTCATGAGGAAATTAGAATGAAGAAGAGTCAATTCCTTCCGTATTGCATGCATTTCACAGTTTACAAAGCACTGCCACAGACAGAATAGAAGGACATCTATGAGCATTTGTTGTAGCAATGATTATCTTTTCAAGTGGTTATAAACATGTACACATTACTTCCCTTCTTCATCAGTTTGAGGGCCTTTGCTGAACTCTAAAAAAAAAAAGAAAGTAAAAAAATCCAACAGTTTTGGAAGAGTTTGGACCCCACGTAAGGTTTTGATTCTTGTTTTTCAATACAGTGTTGTACAGTCTTGTACTAGCAAGAGCATTAAATTATTTCTGTCCAAATTTGTGTACCACAAGCAAGCCAAAGCCTCAGACAATTAAATGTGACAGCTAAGGGTCAGAGTTAAGGGTGGAAACCCTCCCCCTTTGCTTATTCCTGATTCAGATTATTTTTAAAATTGCATATGATATAACTTTAGGGGCCAAGTGTAGCATGTGTCATCTTCCCTGTGACATGAGACTTGTGTCCCTGGGGAGGGAGCTCCGTTAACTGATGAAGATTTCAGACTGTGCTCCACGAGTGTCAACAGCTGCATATTTATCACTGTGCCATAGGCCTTCTCAGACTGAAAGATTTCACTGTTTATCCACAGCAAAGACACTTAATTAATGACTAGGCCTAATCGGGCTGTCTTATTATTTACAGGGATACCAGTGTGGCTTAGCTCAACTGATGTGCAAACAAACCAGCCTTGAGGAAGCTTTAATTAATAATTCTGAGCCAGGCGTTCCTAGAGGCCCCGTCACTGAGCTCTCGGGTGATTTACAGCAGCTCCTTTGCCATGTTCTCATGTCCCCTGCATGCAAATGAGTGACCACCCCAGCAGATCTTCCTGTTTCAAATGCACTGGGCCTTGTTTATTACAGAAACACTCTTATCTTTGCTCAAGACTTAATGGAGATAGGTGCCCAAATGGGAAAATCCTGGCGTCTTTCTTGGATGTGTTGCCATTCAACAGCATTTCCATAAATTTATTGAGAACCAACTGTGCTATAATACAGAGGGGATTCATTCACTCTAGTAAATCCAAAATGAATGAACCTTCATATTGCCCATTTGGGGTTCACAATCTAGTTGGGAGTCAAGTATTATAATACAAGGTCATTATGCTCAGTATTAACCAGAAGTAGAAAGCTCACTGAGAGTAAGAGAAGAAGAGATAAATTGCTACTAGAGGGCTCTGGGAGACCCCTTAGAGTGGGGAAGAGGGGTTAAATAGCATACTAAAGGATAATAAGGAAGTCCCTTGGAATTGTTTGAGAGAAAGATAATTCTGAGAACAATTCAGGAGACTTACTGGAAGGGTGGGAGGCTGGATGCAGGAGAATGAGCTAGGAGACCTTCGCAATTGATTGGTTAGAGGATTCATTATCTGGGTATAAAATAGGGTGCAAGCACTAGAAATAGAACAGGGGAATTATGTTTGAGATATTTCCTAGAGGCAGAATCAGGAGATTTGACAAGGGATTGGATAATGAATGTGGGAGTGAAGGAGGGAATGAGACTTTGGGAACATGTGTCCTCACTGTTGCTCAAAATTATTTCAAAATTTTTTTCCCTGCAATTTTTAAAAAATACTCTTTTATTGTTTTCTTGCATCTAGTGTAGATGAGGGCAGTTTGATGTCAAACAGGTTTCTGTTTTTTGTAAGTTTATGTATGCATGCATGTATGGATGGATTTTGTGTCTATCCATCTGTCAATCATCTATCATCTTTATGTATCTATCATCATGTGTCTATCAATCTGTCTTTCTATTCACCTATCAACTGTTCATGTGGAAAGCCTTGGATTTTTTAAATCCTTGCTGCTCTAAACTTCACTGAGATATATCCATCCTTTTTGGAATTTAAGAAGTCTTGAAATCTGAAATTTCATTTCAAATTCTGGGAAAAGCTTTTGCCACAACGTCTTCATATAGTTTCTTCCCCTATTTTTCTCTCCTTCTCAAGCTCTTATTATCTTCATGTGGCAAATCTATTTCCATGCCCCATGTGCCTTCGCTTTTCTCCATGGTGTCTGCTCTAGTCTATCCTACTGCATCCTGGGACAGTTTCTCCATCTGGTTTTCCAGCACACCAGCTCATTCTTGGTTCTATCCATCTGCTACTTTCCACATCAATGCCCTCTCCATCTAAATTATTATATTTGTTCATACCAATTATTTTCCCACATGGTCTCTTATTTCTGCTTTATACTATTACTGCCTTCCCTTAGGCCTTTGAGGATATTTATTATCTTATTTTAAATTCTTGATGTGTCTCTTCCATGAATTCTACTTCAGGTAGTGTTCGGTATTTGGTTTATAATCTTTCCTTTATACTGGTTGCAAGACCTAAACTTTGGCCTGAAAGCTCTGTTCCTCTGGATGGAATTTCACCCCAAAATTTCCAAACTAACCAATGCAAGGAGGCTTTACTTCAGAACTAGAGCATTATTGTGCTTCAGAGGCAATTCTTCATCCCTCTCTGGCTCTTTGGAAGTACTAGTCAGACAGAGATGACTTTCTTTATGGAGTCATTTTTGGGATTGGTATCAAAATCTCCTGACACCAGCTGTTCACTTCACACAGGAAGAGAGAGATACATGAGGGAATGGAGTTTCTTCATGGAAATATGATTGCCTGACAGTCCACCTCTCTCTTACATTGTTGGCTCTGTCTGAACTTGGAGTTTCTCTGGGGTTTCCATGGGAAGATCCACAAGAAGACTTCTGTTCTTTCTCAGTTTGAGCTTGGCTACTTATAATGACTAGATAATATGGCAGATCCACAGGAAGATTTCTGTTCTTTCTCAGTTTGAGCTTGGCTACTTGTAATGACTAGATTATACCCCAATTTCTGGTCCGTTATTGATATATGGATCTATTTGAAATGTATTAATGTTTGCTTTTTTTTTTAATCTGTGTTTTCAGATGGACTTCTGGTTTTGGAGACCCTTCAATCTACCTGATTGCATTTCACCATAGATAAGATCTCTTTTAAAAGACAAGTATGGGAAAAGCTAAATAAAGCAGTTTGAGTCCTACTGAATGTTGCTGAGCTGATGTCCACCCCTGTGGAGTACACAACAATATACTTCTGCTGGCAGAAGTTTGAAACTGACAGTTGTCTATATCACTTGTTACTTACGTTATTACCCAGCTCCCCACACATCTGCCGATCCCTTTACACTTATTATTTGATGGATGCAGCTTATTTTGAGTAGCTTCTCCCAGATTTGTTATGATTTTAACATTTAATTTCATCATCTGCTCTTAAAAGGTAATCATTAAGTGTTTAATATCATATCAAAATCTACAAAAGGAATTGTGTTGAGTTGGTTCACACTTTCTAGTAGTTAATGATTTTAAGGACATTTTGACAGTGACACAAAAGACATAGAGAAGAAGTCACCTTTCCTATTTTTAAGGTCATGCTGTCCAGGTTCTGGCATATTCGTAGACTTGTGTGGGAGAGGTATGTGTCCTCAACAGTTAACTCACGACCATCCACGGAGCAGTTCGGATTCCTAGTAGTTGCAGTTGTTTTTAATTGGTTTTAGAAAATAGGGTTCCACTATTCAGTTGCTACATCTTATCTTTTACAAGTTTCCCAGAATTATGGTGTCCACCTGTTTCCGAATTTTAAGATAATTGGCATTAAAGTAAGCAGATCGATTCTTTTTTAGTGTGACTTACTTTTGATTGCGAGTTATTAAAAAACCCTACCTTCAACTCCAGCTTTGGAAATGATATACTTTCATTCTTTGTGGGTTATAAGAAACTTTAACGCTTAGTTGCTTACTAGTCTTTGAGAAACTCCCTAGAGAGATAAATTTTTCTTCTTTTAAGATATGATTCACAAACTTTTCCCTTTGAAATCTGAAGCTCATGGGTAGTTTTAGAAAATATCGCATAAATGCACCTGGGTCATTTGCATCTAAACCAGATTCATCTCTCTTCGCCACTGAACACTCACCCTCCCCATCTCCCCTACATTCCAGGCTCCCACAGTCTGCTCTTAAATGTGCCCTGCTCTCTTTTCTTTGGGCATTCATATATCCAGTTCCTGCTGAGGGAAATAATCTGTTCCTTTTTCATGGTAGAGCACTCTTCCTACAGGTCTTAACTGCCACTTGCCCCAGGACTTACCCCATGGCACCCCCTTCCCAGCAGAGGATAAGCTCTCTGCTCTGTAGGGAAACCCACTGTTTATCTCTCTTACCACTATATTCCAATCCAGTGCCTGGCACATAGTAGGAACTTCACAAATACACTTGCTGGATCTGAAACTGCATTTTATCCGGGGAAATAGTATGATATACCTTCAGTATCCAAGGTCACTCGGAAAAACTGTGGCTCTGTCTTTATCCCTCCTTTTTCACCCCTTCTCTTTCCAAGACAGTCATATTTGTCTTGTTATTAACTTTAATAAGGCAGTAACATTAACTAATTTTGAAACTATACGTCTGATAGATTAGCCCCATAAGCTTTGTGGAGAGTGAATTCTGGGATTTGGTCATCAAATGAAGCCATTCCTCTTCAAAGTCACCCAAACGCTATGGACCTCCTCTGCATGCATGACGCTGGCTGACGAGCAAATGCAGTTTGTGCTGGAAAAGCATGATTATGTGCTTCTCCCTGAAAATGGCACATGCCACTTCTTTTCGCATCCCACTGGAGAGGGTGAGTCTCACGGCCACTCCTACTTTCTAAGAAGGGGTGGAGTGGAATTGTTGGAAACGTTGGTGATCACCAGCGAGATGCACTCCAGCAAACTCACGTGCAGCACAGACGGGCATTGGAGGTTGTCACAACCCACGTCAGGCTGACAGCTATGTCCTCATGCTATCACTGGTGAGACATAGCTTGCTGACAAAGATCTTCAAGTGTGAAAAATAGAAGTGTACCTTAGCGTAACGAACACAGTATCTGAAAACAAATTCTGCGTTACTTAACTGTGAAGTGTTCACACTGCACAAAGTCAATGGCTACATTCTCTAACCAGTTAAAATATTCGTATTACTTGGCAGGGAATAGCTTTCAAAGTATTTTACAACATTTAGAGACATTTAGTGTTCCTTTTTTAAAAATTGCAGACACCTTTGTGCTTATTTTGTAATATTGATTGATACTTTGAATCATTCACATTTATTATATTTGTTATGCAAGTTTTAGTTTCGTTATTAATACTTGAACTGAATTTCCAAGAGTGCTAATAGCTTAATAAATTGGGTATATGCAATTTGGTTTATTAAAATTCGTATTTCAAGTGTCCACATTTATTCTAACTGTCCACATTTATTCTAAGTTCTAAAATTCTATTCTAAGTTCTAAAATTTTGAACATGGTGCACATGTTGTATTTGATGTACACAATCCATTGCTGTTCCATGGCGAGTGTGGACCAGCACCCACCATCCCTTAGTGCCTGACTCCATGGGATGTGTAATGCACTCTTACACATTTTTGTTTGGAGCCTGTAATAACGGAGGGGAGAAAAGAACTAGTGTGGGGCTCTAGGTTTTCTAACAAGAATATGATTACAAGAACTTCAGATGTATTCACAGGAAAATATTTGGAAAAACTGTGTTTCTGATTCCTGTAAGAATTGTGTGAATTGACCAGTACAAATTAAGTTATTAGCAGCCTTCAGCATGTCAAATTATAGGAAATAAAACATTTTGTATATATCATGTTTATTATTTCTATTTTTGAAAAGTCAAACTTTCTTCATATGAGACATCTTTAAAACTCCTTAAGCACCTGTATGAAACTGCTGGGTGTGAAAGTCATTGACCTTGGTCTCACCTGGGAGCTTATAGATCAGGCAACTCAGGCCTGCAAAAGCTCACACGTACATCTGAGATATGAAGATGGAGAGCCCAGTGGTCCTAGTTTTTGGACCAGTGTTTTTCATGCATATACCCATGTGTGCATGCATGTACATATGCCTGCAGATATGTATGCATGCATATGTCTGCACAAAAGACTGTCTTTTTGTACATGCAAGTTGGTGTGTACATGTGCCTAGACATGTCTCTATGTGCAAGTACAGATACATGTATGTACATGCTCTTGCATTTGTATGTGTGTCTCTGGGAATGCATGCATACAACACGCCTGCCTGTGTGTGTATGCATGTGTGCCAATGTTTTCATGCATGTGTGTATGAATGCACGTGTGTGTGCATGTCTGTGCACATGTGTATTTTGCTGTTTCTTTTACAAAAAACATGTATATGCACAAACACTTGTTCTACCTCACATATTTTTATTTTGCTTAAACAACAGTTTGACCTCTTAATGATCAAAATAATCAGATACTAACTATATACTTTAGGTACATTTATTTTTATTTTTTTAAAGATTTTTATTTATTTATTTGAGAGAGCATGAGCGGCGGGGGGGGGGCAGAGGGAGAAGCAGACTCCCTGCTGAGCAGGGAGCCCAATGGGGGTTCAATCTCAGGACCCTGAGATCATGACCTGAACCAAAGGGAGACGAATAACCCACTGAGCCACCCAGGTGCCCCTAGGTACATTTCAAGGAAAAGCCCTTGTGCTATAATAGTTTGAAGATTTCTGCATATTTTTGCTGAAGATGTGGATATTTGGGGCTATAGGACCATATTCTATTTTCATGTGTTTGATCATGTATTACATGTATAAAGATGCTCAATCAACAGAATTTTGCTAAAAAGGAATATTTATTACAGTGATTATTTTTAGCATGGTGAAATTACCTTATTTTTAAAATACATAATATGTACTCATGTAAAAAATATAGAAACACATAAAAAGAAAGGACCATCACCTGGGTATTTACCATCTTAAGACAGCTACCATTACTATTTTGGCAAATACGTTTTCATACATCTTTTTAGGCAAATGTGCATAAATACACAATTTTACACAAATAACACTGCATCACGCATGTTCCTATGTCCTTCGTACCTTCTTTATCCTGTGTGGTTTTTTGTGTTCCTTGTTCTCCTCACTCAGCTCCCTGCCCAGCGCATCCCCTCCAGGACACCCATGTGAACTCCTTGTCTCTGAACCTGCACCTGCTCACATCCTCACATGCGGGTGTACAAATGCACATCCGGGGTGAGGACCAGTGCCCTGCCAAAATGGGATGCATTACACCTCCTTCCCAGCAGCTCGGCTTTCTCACCCAAATGATGACAGTATCTTTTTTTTTTTTAAGATTTTATTTATTTATTTGACAGAGAGAGACACAGCGAGAGAGGGAACACAAGCAGGGGGAGTGGGAGAGGGAGAAGCAGGCTTCCTGCCCAGCAGGGAGACTGATGTGGGGCTCCATCCCAGGACCCTGGGATCATGACCTGAGCCGAAGGCAGACGCTTAATGACTGAGCCACCCAGGCGCCCAGTATCTTTATTTTTTTTAAGATTTTATTTTTATTTATTTATTTGAGAGAGAGAGAGAGAGGGAGAGCATAGAGGGAAAATAAGAAGGAGAAGCAGACTCTCTGCTGAGCAGAGTCCAACACGGATCTTGATCCCAGGACCCTGGGACCATGACCCGAGCCAAAGGCAGACACTTAACTGACTGAGCCACCCAGGCGCCCTGATGATAGTATCTTAAAAAAAAAAATCCCTGATGTTAACTGACAATGATTTCATTATTTTCATTTTAAATAGCTGCATAATATTTATATTTACTTGCTATTGAGCACTTACTCTACTTTTTGCAGTTGCTAGGCCTTGATAGGGGAACCAACGGTGTTAACTTCCTTTGTTTTTCAAGTTAAAAGAGTCCTCCTACCTCATCATGTGGCCCCACACTTAATATGCAGTAATATTTATTTTATTGGAGTCTAAAGACTGGTGAATTAAAAGATAAGGTTACCAAGGCAAAAAAATAGTCATCCTTAAAAGCAGCCCCAGCAAACCTACCTAATGGCAGAGAGGTTGACTTGGAAAACAATAGTAATGTCAGGTGTATTTCATGGGAGACAGCTCCCCAGCACTTTATACATACCTCATATTTGTTCTGTTTCAACTATCTTACTGTGTAGTGAGATGAATAAATTTTTTAATGAGAAGTTATATTTCTGGGTGAAGCATTAAGAGATGAACAAAGTATATTTGTGACAGGTCATAAATGCTAAATTAGTGCAAGAGAGCTCTCTCAATTTAGCTACTAGTGAGTTTACCCCTTATAATAAATCTGGCAATAACTCTGAATCTCAGCAGTGCACTGGATCAATGGCAGTAAAATAGTAACTTCTCTTTTTAGTGCCTTTGCAAATTCAAGGCCGGAGGCTAATGCTTTTGTGAGCACATAACTCCACTTCTTATATTTTAACTCTAGCAAAGGAGATGGTACCTGGGATCTTTGGTTTCTACCAATTAACCATGTCCTATCTTCAATCCCTCTGCTTCCCCAGCATTCAGGGTAAGAGAAGGAAAGAGACAGTGGAGCTCTTTCTCACAAAGAACTCGAAGCAGACCTCTGGGTACTTTCAGAGGATTGTTGTAGGGTGCCTTCATTCCTAGGTGCCATGGAGACCCAATGTTTGGGCACAAGGGCAGCAACTGCAACTCATTATAATGTTCATAAAGAAATGCTCAAGCCTTGCAACTCTTCCGGCAGGAATAAAAAGGAATTATTATTTTCTTCTTTTTTGTTGCCGAAGTTGTGACAGCAACAGAAGCTATATTTATAGACACAGGTGATTTCCTTCTCTTGTTGTCAGCTACTTTAAAAATGTATGAGCGCTTTCCCAAATACACAACTTTCGCAAATACTTGAAATTAACATTTATGAAAAAGACAAATTGCAGATCAAGTGGCAAGGCTACCAAACTATGAAATACTTGAAAGCAAATTGCACTTAGGAAGCAAGAGGAAGAAAGCTTTTTTTTTTTTTTTTTTTACCTTAGGAGTGGTTTCTCAAGAATTTTAGAAATTGGAAGTAATTTTCTCAAGACATTTAGGAATGCCTAAATGCAAGTGAATTTGGAGAGAAATAACATAACAGTGACAAAGCAAGAGAGACTTTTCTACCTGCCACTTCTATGGAGTGCAGTGACTCCGTAGTTCCACCTCACCCCTGCCTCCATGGCCGAGCGGACTTGGGGTCCAAAATACATCCATATGGGAGATTTGAAATTTCTCCTCAGAAATTTAGGATATTTTCCAAACACTGGAGCAGCAGAGGTCTAACCACAGCACTCATATATACAGAATGGACCCAGGAAACAGAAAGTGGGTAGGGATTGTAGAACTGCTTTGTGACTTGCATAGAGAATTAGTTGGGAATGCTTCTTCCAGTCTGGGAACAATTAGTCAAGAGGCTTTGGGAGCCAGGAAACCTTCAGGTCTAAATAAATAATTAAAAAAAAAAAACCCCACACAGTAGGGACATCAGGTGATAATAAAAGTGATGTTAAGTTTTGTTTATTTTTCTGTGCTTCCTGCTGTATGCCTTGTGTGACACGGAGGGAGATACTTGTGCCCAAACATGAATCTCTTACAGTCATTCTGTATACTTGCATCTACATTCGGTTGAATTTCTATCTGCACGCAATATTGTCTGAAAATGGAGAGTTTACTTAAAATTATTTTCTCATCACTATAAATGAGAAATATCATTAGCTATCCTTCACTTTTGTTCTGTCTTAGGAAAAAAACATATTTTCACTTGCATGAGTCATTAGTCTTTGGGGGTTATTTTAAAAGAAAGCACTGAAAGATAGAAAGCAACACCTGTTTTTGCTCCACTTCCAAATCTGAAAATGATTTCTGAAAATCTAAAAAAAATGCACATATATTCAGTCGTGTGCTGCTCATTGATCTCTTCCTATTATCTTTATTCTAGAGGTATCAGGGGTAACTGTCCATGCTTTCTCTTTGATACACTGGAGAAGTCATTTTGCCTAAAGGATTCCTAAAGATACTCCTTCCCCACCCATCCCCCAACACATTACTTACTCAATGAAAAGCCAGGGGAGAAAAGTCAGTGTGGAGCTCAGCATGAGCTCAGATGGCCTTGTTCAAGGGTGAGCATGCAATTCAGTCAGCCAATCAGATCACGCATTGGTCTTGGAAAAGCCCTGAAGACTCTAACATATTAATCAAAAAATGTATGAGTAAGACCCTTAAAATGTGAGCCCCATATTCCACTTTAAGTTAGCCATAACTAGACCAGAGATTTTTTTTTCTGTGTAATAACTAGTTTTTATTATGTATTTGCCCTACATCAATCATTCTGAAAGTATAATGGATAAAACAAATAGATTTCATAGCCGAAGAGCATAAGTCATGTAAGCATATCCACTTGGCTTAAAATGGTAAAAATAACACTGGGGTTTGGGGGCCAAGGGGGATGAATGATGAAATTTTAATCCATTCCAATCCATCGTGTAATACAGTATGAAAAGCAACTCATCTACTCACCCATTTCCACAGGGTTTATCTGCTAATACCTTGGTATTTAAAGAAGAGTATTACACGAGATCACAAGAGAGAGAGTATAGATTATGTTTTCCTGCAGTGCTGAGAAGCTTTTTGGGGAGCTTTTATAGATGTGGGCATTCAAGTCGGGGAAGATCATGCGGTTTGATGGAGTGAGGCATGAAGTTGCATCCAGAGAACGTCTGGTTTTCGGCAGCTTCCCATTTACTTAGCCAGGAGGTCTTGGTGTCAGGTGCTTCCTCTGTGCATCAAAGCAAGAAAGCCAGCCCCACCCAGCCCTAGATGGAAGCAGGATGTGCACACACACAGATGTGGAACAGCACTGTGACCATTTCAGTGTTTCGCACGCTATAAAACGTCTTGGTCCCGCCAATAAAATTCCTCAAGAGAGATGCGTGTATGGGTTTTTTGTGTGTGTGTTTGAAATCTGTTTTCATCTGGATGCACCCGCTCAGGAAGTTACATGTGACGAAAATGATGACTTGTGCATTCATTGACATTCTCAGTGCATGCAGAATCCACTGATTTCAAAACCCAATGGAGGGCTCAGAAGAGAAAGGAGAAATGTTTGTACACAGTGTCATGGATTGCAATCCATTATATTGCTTACATCGCTTAGTAGAGACCTGAGTGCATACCACACGTTAGTGTGGCAGCTTCTACACAGAACCGCTTCTGTCCTTGATGTGATGCATACATGGGGCCAGCAGTCAAACACCACCTAACTGCCTTCTAGGTTTTGCTTTAATCCAAGACTTTAAACATCTTTTCTATAGCTCATATAGTTGATAGTCCTATCATTTCTACGAGGTAAGAGGTATCTCCTCCACATTTGAGAAACCCACACATGGGCTAGAGGGTTGGTCTGGTATCTGAATTCCAGAGCAGGGGGAGGACAGCATCTGCCAGTTGTTGTGAGCGGGGGGAACGATAGCAGGCCCCTCTTCTGAGAGTCATTCTCACCTGGACCATGCTACGCCCACACTCTTTACCTAATTGCCGTGGTCCTTGTGAAGCAGGTGCATTTACATTACCCTCCCGGAGCATATCAAATTAATGCTGCTATTAAAGTCTGCCTATTTCAATCCCAACATTTAGAGACAGAGATAAGGCATCAGTTTGTTCATTTTCTTGAATTTGTCATACATTGGGGGTGTGGAAGAAACTTGGAGAGAAGATTTGGAAAGCCAACTGGGTCCTTGGGAAAGCATTTGTTCAACAATTTGCCAAAAACGAGGCAAAGACATCTCTTTGATGCCCTGTGCAATTGGGTATTTATTTTACATGTTTGAAGCATAGGCATATATCAAAATAACGACTAAAAAGGATGATATCGAACATAAGCTACCCAATCACCTCTTAAGTTGGTAGTTCTGCCTTGAAGCACAGAGAGTGAAAAATCATGGATGAATCTTCTCTTCTTTGTTCTGCATCTTTGTGCACAGGTAGAAGTGATAGGATCCTGTGTTGTTCGTAATAATAAGGCCGATGTAAATATATGTACATAATTAAGGCTAAGTCTTGCATTAAAAAATTCCAATTATTTTCATAAGCACATGTTTCAATTCTTCTACCCAAATGCTGAAAGAAAATCCAATTATCTGAATATAATTGTTAGACATTATTTGATAAACATGAGAGTAACATCTGTGACTGCATGATTAAGAAAAAGTAAAAGAAAAAACATTTGTTTTCACCTGTTAAATCTAAGACTTTCAGCCAAATGAATTTCTTTTCTAGTTCTTTCTAAAATGACTTTAGAGAAATTGTCATATATTTATGTTAAAGGACCCTGGAGATATGTCATTAGTATGGTCATACATATATTCAAATTACATATTATGGAGTCAAATCTGCTTACCCTGAGTTAATTTAAATGAATATGACAAGAAGTTCTGGGAAAGATGTCAGCTAAATTATATGTTTACAAACTCCTCTGGTTCTTCTCTTCAGCCCACGAAAATAATGTCTTCAGAAAGTAATACAAAGAACTAAGAATAGAGCAAAATTTCTCACTCTCACACTGAAAACCTCTAGAGCATAAAATCATGATGAAATGAAGAGTGTTCTGGACACACAGGTGGGGATCACAGTGTGGGTCTAAAGAACCTGATGAATCCCTGGCTAGGATGGAGAGATGTGTGGATCATGGGATGGGGGTACCTGGCACCACCGACTTCCCTGTACACATTGGCAGCAAAGACAGAGGAGGAAGAAAATAACAACAGCCAAATAGCACAGAGTGTGTTTCCTCTGACTTGGCTTCCCAACGAAGGGGCTTAGGTCCTCAGGCAAAGAACTCAGAAAAGAGCACACTGACTCACAGCTGCAAATGCCCACAAGTTTGGGCCTCACCATGATTTGTTTTATTGTCATCAGCTTTCCATCACAGAAGTACGGCCACTCATTCATATGTGGGGTGGGGGGTCCGCTTTCCATGGGAGAGGCCACTCCTCTCACCTGGGAGCTGACCTGTGGAGCAGGGTTTCTAATGATTCTGAGAAAACCTGCAAAACAAAGCCTCTGATGCCCCTGTTGTCCCCTGGCCCGCCTGCTCTCCCGTCACCTCAGGCAGGTCCACTGGAAAGAAAACCACCAACATGGGTGACCAGTCCTCTGCATCCACAGCTCAGAGGAAGACCCACACGGTGCTTAGAAAAAAGCAAGAGGAGGACCCAGGAAGTTTTACTTTTTGTTTAGGTAAATAGCAGGACCAGGGGATCTCCCCCATCAAAGGTAAGTAAGCAAAACAAAAAATAAAATAAAACAGTATAGGATAGGTTAAAAAACTCTACCTTAAAAAGATACAAACGAGTAAGATCTAAAATGAGAGCTGAAGAAATGCCTTTTCAAGGAAACAAGAAAAACATTCACTTATAATAGAATCTTAAGGAGTTTAGATGACAACAGAATAATATTTTTACAAAGTCTGGCATAATTGAGTTAAGAAATTATGCAGAAAAATAACAATATTATGGGATTTAAAAATGAATTACAAATGGCAAGTAGTGAAACCAAGAGAAAAGAGGGGAGTTCTCCTGATGAAATCACAGGAGATGCAAAGGAGGATGATCATTAGAATACAGGCAATAGAGATTTATTTTTGTTTAGAGATTTATTTACTTATTTTAGAAAGAGAGCGGGGGGAGGGGCAGAGGGAATCTGAAGCAGACTCCCCACTGAGCACAGATCCTGATGCGGGGCTTGATCTTATGACCCCAAGATCACGACCTGAGCAGAAATCAAGAGTCAGATATTCAACCAAATGAGCCACCCAGGCGCCCGTAGAATACAGACAATATAGAATTAAAGAGTGGTCTTTCCAGTGATCAATAATCAAATCCACTGATGAGAGAATTCCAACATGTATTAGAAAACAAATTCTTCTGAAATAGAGACATGAACATATGTATGTCAGAGGGACTTATTACATTCCCAAATAATATGAGAAAGTTCTTCAATACCAAGACTAGTTCTGGTGAAGCTTTTGAACTTAAAGATGACAGAAAGAATTCCAAAAGCCACCAGACAAAAGATGAAGATTAGCTACAAATGTTAAAAAAAAAAAAAATAGCCTAACCATAAACTTCTGAACAAACTTAAACTCTAAAAAGAATGAGAAATATCCACAGATTTAAGAGTAAAATAGCGGTAACTTTATCCTCTTCCACCCAGCTCCCATCAATAATCTGAGTCACGATGACTGGGATATTTTGAATATTAAAAACGCATGGATAAAGACAAACCAGGCAAAAACAAACAAGCCATTCTGGTGGAGTACTAGGTACGGTAGTCCAGCTGGAGGGTGAAGCGTGAGTGAGGGGAAGGAAAATGGGTGAGCAGTGTGAAGCATGGAACAGCCCCTGGAAGGAGCTGATGGTCCTAGGGAGACAGATGTCGGAGGAGCAGGGGCTGTGGGCGGGGCTCGGGGCTGTGGGCGGGGCTCGTGGGCGGGGCTCGGGTCTGTGGGCGGGGCTCAGGACTGTCTCCTTGGGATTCCCTAGCTGGGCTGCAGTTGTTCCCACTTCTCCTCCCGGACCCGTAGCACTCCCAGTTCCAGGTCCAGCCCTGGGGGCAGAGTGGCAGTTTGTCCGACGTGCCCAGGGCCCCTTCATGGCCAGGGACCCCAGGACAGGAGCCTGGAGTGACACCGTGGCGGCGGTGGAATTACCACAGGGAATGAGGAGGAGAAACGTAGGCTCCCTCCGGCCTGAACAAGGTGTAGGGTACAGACTGCAGTGTCGTAAGTCTGTAAGTAATTACCGCAAGAAGAAACGAGATGTCCTCAACGCTTTGAACGTGTTGAAATTCTCCCCCTCAGAAAAACAAGAACAAAAAAACAAACTTAGATCAGAAAAGGAAATACAACTGCAATAACAGATTATGTAAAAAATAATTATAATGAGAAAAAATAAATATAAAAGTTAGAGAATAGCCTCACAGCTGTATTCAGGGGACCTCAGTAGAACAGTGATTTATAATGATAAAAGGGGAAATGGATGAGTTGAAATGTAGAGGGATAGTAAAATGGATACACACGTACAAAATTTGGTTCCTTAGGGGAAACAAAAGGACAAAAAATACTAAATGATAATAAGATACCTAGAAAATGGGGGGGGCAGAAAAAAAGTTTGTAAGATTCTAAGCTAAAATCCGGATAAAATATAAAACTCTTTCAGAAAATACGAATGATCAAAATTGACTTAAAAAGAAATGCAAAATCCAAATAAGTCAAAACACATCCAAGAAATTAAAAACCCTTCCCAGGAGCCTACATTCCAGAAAAATGTGCTGTACTCAGATGGTTTCACAAGTGATTTTTTTTTTCAAATTTCCAAATAATAAATATCTCCTACATAAGCATTGGCAGAAAGAAAATATCTCATATTTTTTATGAATTCAACAAAATATCAAACTCAAAATCTTTACAAAGTCAGTACCCAAAAGAAAAATATAGACAATTTCACATAAAACATGAAATAAAATCCCTAGTTAATATTTTTAAAGAAATTGGTAGTAAATGGATGATCAAATATGAGTCACTGCAAGAAAGAATAGCTCTTTCACTAATAGTGAATTCACATTTATAAAATTAACTTTAGAAGTTATATGCTCATTTTAATAAGTGCTAAATAGTATTTGATGAAATTCTGTATCTATTCCATGTTTTTCAAAAACATACTCCATGTTTTAAAACAATCATCTTTTTCAGATGATAAAAGGAGTCGGTGATAGCATGTGGATAAAAACCGCACATCTGAACTGAAAGCCAGCATCACACAGAGTTTTAAAGCACTAGCAGCTTTCCTATTAAAGTCAAGAATAAGGAAAGTGACAATGAAGGGGAGTAAGTCAGAGGGGGAGACGAACCATGAGAGACGATGGACTCTGAGAAACAAACTGAGGGTTCTAGAGGGGAGGAGGTAGGGGGATGGGTTAGCCTGGTGATGGGTATTAAAGAGGGCACGTTCTGCGTGGAGCACTGGGTGTTATGCACAAACAATGAATCATGGAACACTACATCAAAAACTGATGATGCAATGTATGGTGATTAACATAACAATAAAAAAATTTAAAAAAAAGAATAAGGAAAGTGACTAAGGCAATTAGAGGAAAAATAAAACTAAGATGCACAGATGCCAGAAGCTGTGGGCTTCTTTATCTTTACTTGTAGATTGTATGATTGTGTAGCTGGGAAATAAGAAATCAACAGACAAACTACCATAAAGAAGAAGTAAGAATTTCAGTATAAGATAGGGAGTTACAAAATTAATATTAAAAAGCCAACAGCTTTCCTATATACATATAACCAGTTATAGAACATTATGGAAGAAAATACCCCATTTATAATTTCAACTTAAAAAAACCTGAGAACATAGGAATAGTTTGAAATAAAATTATGTAATACCACTCTGATAACTAAGCTCTACTGTAGCACATTCAATTATATCCAAATCAAAAGATCAGTCTTTTTTGTTGTTATTGTTACTTGATAAAGCAATTCTCAATTTCATCTGAAAAATAAACGTATAATAAAACCTGGTTGTTTCTAAAAAAAAAAAAGAGTAATAGTGAGTGGGAATCTGGGCATATATAAAATTTATTCTGTAGTTATTTAAGACATACAGAGTATTTAAAACTGTGTGGTTCTCACATGGGAATTGATAGGTGGTTTTCCGGATACAGTTTCATTAGTCTCCACATAGATAGAGAAGATGGCCAAACACATCTTGTTTCAAGTTATGGGGAAAAAGAACAGATTATTTGACAAATGGTATTGATACAACAGAATAAATTTTGTTTTTTTAAAGATAGAAGCTCACAGCATCATTATAATAAAATTATACCATAGGTGGATAGGTGGTCAAAGCTTTAGACTTAAAAAAAAAAAAGAAAAGAAAAGAAAAAAGAAAAGGAAAGGAAAGAAACTATGAATTAGGAAAAAAACTTAAAAAAACATAGAAGTCTGAAACCATAAAGTGAAAATAATGATATGTAAAATTTAATGTATGTGAATACTTTAAATTTTTCTAATAGAGAATATACCCTAAACTAAATTAATAGAAAGACAACTACCATAATAATATTTTGGACGGGTAACAAAGAATAATTGCCTTCATGAACAAAGAGATTTTACAAATTAATAACTAAAGACTGAACACCTGAACACAAAAGAGGATCTGCAAATGGGTGAAAAATATTTTCTATTGCATTAGTAATCATTCAAAAAACAAGATGGTAGATAATTTTGCTCATTCAATTGCTAAAAATTTAAAACATTGACAGAACCAAATGTAACTGAGGGCTTAGAAGAATGTGTATGCTTTTGTATTTTTGGAAGGAGTGGCTATTGTATGCTTCTCTGAAAACTTGTTTGGCAACCTACATGGGAATTTAAAGGTAATGTATCATTTGACCTAGAAGTCACATTTCTAGTGACATTTCCCAAGGACGGTAAAGAGGTGCACCGAAGTAGCTGGGCACAGTCCTGGCAGTGTTGTTTACACCAGCAAAACAATTATAAAATTTAGTCAATAAATCTTGGCATATATGCCATATGTAGAAAATAGAGCACTGTGTAACAATTAAAAATGATCATGTAGATACAGTTATTAACTTAAAGTATGTCTCTGACAGGTATTGAAAAACAAAAGCAGATTCGAGAACCCATGTCTAAGACGACTCCACCTTTGAACACTTGCTGTGTTGCTCATTTATCACTAATTTATTCATCTAGTTCTCTGTGTGGAAGCTGTGAAAACAAGAAACAGTGCTTTTCTCTAAACTATGGGAATTCAGGTAAATTTTACCTTCTTTGTACTCTTTATTTTTTTTTAGACCACTTCCTTCTTGGCTTTCCTTCTCCTCCCCCTCCTCCTGTCTCTGCTTCTCTTCTTCTGTCTAAAGAGCTGTATTCATTTTGGAAGAGAACTGAATCAGACAGTGGTTTTCAAGAATATTCAAGATTTTGAGATGCCTTTAAAACTCTCTACAAAGTGTGTGTGGAAATAGACAACTGTGTATCTGAACAGTATTTGGGAAACTCAGCTATTAGTCAAGAGTTTTAAATCAATAAGAGACACACATTTAGAAGCCACATGGTGTTTGGGGATTTAATCTCCAAAGATAATCACACTTTCGCCATCTTTACTGTGCAACTTGTCTCTTTAATGATATTTTCAAATTGCCCCATCAAGCCTGGATGAAGTATTGTCACTGAGGGCAGTTAACTACATCCTATTATTCCCACAGACAGCAGGCTTTGTTATCATAAAGTTAAGATTGAGAATTTAAATTTAAAGTTTGGCAATTGGCAGTGAGGTTTGCAACTGTCAATTTTAGCGCCCTCCATGGAGAATCCTGTGCTTTTGTGAGTTTCATGACTCCTACCTTTTGGGGAAAGGGTGGTTCAGACTCTTCATTTCAAAAGCCTTTTTTTTTGCGATCTCCCGGTGGCCCAGACAGGGTGTATCAGAGTTTTCGGAGGGGTTGGGGAGTCTGTTTAAACTCAGACAGCTGGGCTCCACCCAGTTTCTGACATGAGAGGTCTAGAGTAGGTTCTTGGATTCTGCATCTCTCCTACGTTTCCATGTGTTGCTGATGCTGGTTTGGAGGTTACTGGCTTACAGTAACCTCACTTACTTACAAACCTATTGCCCACCTTTGTAATTGTAAACCTAAGATGTGCTCTTTAGGATGTACTTAAAAGACTGAACCATTAAGCACAGGATGTTCTTAGAAGGAGGGCAACAAGAGTTCATTTAGATCATACTTTCACAGAGTTCTGAAGATGTGCTGTGGCCATAAAGGGGCAACACTTAGCCGGAATCTTGGCAGAACTCATGACAGCTGGAATAAAAGAAACTTGCTAGACCCTACTACCTCTTGTCTTTATTCCCTTTACAGTGGGTTTTTGTGGGTGTTTGCATTGAGGATGTCTTTATAGATACTGACTTTGCCCCTTTGGAGTGGGAACCGTAAAAGGGAATGTTCATGGCCAGGAGAGTGAAGATAGACATTTTAAAGGAGCCAGGAGGAAGAACACATTTTCAGGTGAATTTCAATAATATTGAAACAGTGTTATTCTAATGTGTAAATCAAGGAAAGCTATTTCTGCAAGGACTAGCTAATAAGCCCTGTAGGAGAGAGTAAAAATCTCCTCATGCACTATTCCTAAATTTGTGGGTATGATACATGAGCAGGGGCACTTAAATCTTCCATAAAACATGTGTGATATGAGATGTTTCCTTCACCCGCCTTTATTTCTGACACCATTCTGTTGAAAAAAATTATATATCACCAAATTTTATTTTTTGTGTTTTCAAGAAAGTTTCATGTTCTCATTAAGAATTTATCCCTGTCTCATGGAGGAGTGAAATTTGAAGAGGTGGGAGGTTTTGTTTCCACATAAGAAGAACATTTTTAGAAGGCGGAATGTTGTCTTCAGTGGGAACGAGCTGGCCTGGGAGGTGGTAAGTTCCTTAAATCTGGAGGTTTTCCAGCAGAGGTTCCAACAGCGAGAGCCCCGAGTCCTGGCGTGGAGAGGGCTCCAGCATTGGTTGTTTCCGGCGATTATTTCACGATCCACTGATGTGGTTTCAGTCTCTGGGCATGTTCTTTGGTTGTTAGAGTAATTAACCCCTGAGGTGAAAGCATAGCAACTTAAGGTAGAATTACAATTTTTTCATACGTGTGAACTCACTACTGTCCTCCCGTCCTTTGCCCCTCACTCACATCATCTGTCATACTGAGAATATTAGCAGTGGTCTATGGCCTGAAATAACTCGAGTCAAGAGAGTAAGATTGAACTTTCAGTGCCAGAGATTTATGCATCAAAACTCTCCAGGTCCCAAAACACGTTTTATGAGACTTCAAATGGAAGATCCAGTCCCTGGGCCTCAGGCTGCATACAGGCCGGTCTGTGGGATTCTCCTCCAGGCAGGCTTCCCTGATATGCAGCGAGCCTCTGAGATGGGGCGTGACTCTCTGGGCTGTGGCACCGCCCATGGCACCTGTGATTACAGCAGGAATTCCAGCCCAACAGATGGTCCAAGTAAATAATAATAATAATAATAATACTAAAAGAGCCAAGTTGTACATGTCCATTGCATAATTACTCAGCAATCATTCATGTTCTCGAGTAACAAAAACAAGAAATGACCTCAGAAGTGTCGGGAGCTGTACTGAGAGTATCTGCTGAGGGAGGTGTCAGAGGCGCGGCTCTGAGGCCCCAGCCTGGCCTCGTCGGTCCAGTAGTCCAGGAGGCCCGCAGAGTAGAAATAAAAGCAGGACCGCTCTCAGCTCTAGGAACCAACCCCAGTGACTTTGATTTGGTTAGCGCCTCCCGGTTCACTCCCATTCTCTCTGTTTTCTTGAAAAAACCTTTGATTTTAGTCACTGTCCCTCACTGGGCCCCTGTTTCTAAATTATTTAGTCAAAGTGTCAATAATAATTAATTTCAAGTAGGCTATTATTATGCTGACTATATAATATAACTCATTTTATTAAACTGACCGTGTGATGGGGTCAGTTTAACAAAATGAGTTATATTATAACAAAATGGAAAAAGAGAATATGCAGAAATGGTGAAATTCACTCTCATGTCTATTTTTCAAAGGCTCCCTGTCCTCTGGGAGAGGATGGAAGTTGTAACCTAGTACAATGATCTCTATAGGAAGGTTTTTCACAGGATACAATGTCTCCATTTTGAGCTGATTAATAACTTTTTTGTTTCTTTGTTTCTACACATCAGCAGCCCTAGCACACAAGGGCTCTGCTATTTGTCAAGCAAGTTACTTCTGTGCTTTATTTTCAAATACAAATTACATTTTTGAAGGTGCTTTCTTTAGAAATCATGTTCTACTTGGGGAATGAGGTTAAATCAGTATCTTTGTCACATGTTGCCAAGGGCATTTCCTGAGGGGTACCTCAAGGGGAGAGTCTGAGCTATTTCTAGACATCTTTTATTATTATTATTATTATTATTATTATTATTATTATGACCATAAAGAAGTTCCTGGTTTCTGCACACGCATTTAACTATTGGGCTCAAAATTCACAAATGGTCGTTTTTCCAGTTCATCCTTTTTTTTCTCACCTCCATTACTCATTTAGTCTAAGGTACTATTTCTGTTTCAGTTATGATTGCAAATCAATTAAGAGGTTCTAGTGGTTGATGAAATCAAAGTAGCAACTGTTTAAAATATCTTCTGGGTGAATTTTTTTGTTTCACTGGTCCCGCAGATCTAGATCCTCTCAGGGGTATTCGAAAACTTTGATATCGTCTTATCTTCAGAGAATTATAGTGTAGCTGGAAAGACCAAATATAAACCCACAGACGCTAAGTAAGAACACTAGATTTAAATGGGAATTTTCAATAAGGCATGAGGTGTCACGTGGTGGCGTATGATTAGTATTTAATTGAATCGTGAAGCTAAGTCTAATGCATCTGTGTGATCTTTCAGACACATGTCACCCCAATCATTGCTAGAGTTGATTTGATGGGTCATACTGGGTGGGCCATGTCTGCTTCCCCTCCAACTCCCTCATTTACCCTGCCTCACCTCATGCACCCCCTCAAAATATCACATCCAGTCACTGAACTTTCCTGCCCAGGACAGAGCAGGGCCAGTCTGTATGAACAGCAGGCCTGTTCTGGTGTGCAAGAGGAAGAAAGCATGTGAGTCAGAATGGAGATGACCTGAATCTTCTGTTCCATTAGGGATGGTAACATTTGCCCGGGGAGGGGAGGCTGCAAGCTGTCAGAACAGAAAGGGAGGAAAAGGTGAAAGAAGTCCGCTCTGGAAACGGTTTGATTGGAAAGGGTAGATTGTCTGAGCAAGGACTTTGGAAAGGATGGCCTCGACTTAATCGAGATGATTTAGGAGTCATCTGTCTCAAAGGGACGACTGACAGTGTAGGGATGAATTAGATCAAGAGGGAAGGGAACGGAAAGGGAAAAGAGAGGAAGCCTAGAGCGTGAGAAGAGGTGGAGAGAAGCCAGCGAAGGAGGAAGAGGAGACCTCTGTGTATTCAAGGACGAAGCACTGCTTGCTAAAAAGGACATCAACTGGATTGAAAATTGGCAATGGTTTCACCCAAACACTATAAAAATCAATACTTTTCATTAACAAAGTGCCTTGAAATTTAATTTGATCTTATTTGCAGACAGTATTACTTATAAAGGGATATTTATGCCCCTAAGTTCAGACAAAGAAACTAGCATTAATCAAAGATATTAGCTCATTTTAATTTTTCTTTGCTACATTTATGTTTGAGCCAGTGAGACCATTTGGGGATATATCTATCTATATAAAAATCTATATATCGAGAGAACGAGAGAGACTTGTATGGTGTAAAAAAAAAAAGAGTCCTTTTTGGCAATTAAGTGGGTGGTTGATTCCCTTAATATTCTAAGAGCAAACACAGCCATCATTATGAATCACTATAGTTGATGAGTCTAATTCTTTTTAGTGCCATTAGAGCAGATGCTCACATTTCAATCCTCCATAGACAGATCAATCTTCATCATCTCCTCATAGGCCTTCCAGCATCTCTACTGGAGTCTGAGAGGCTGTACTGGTGTGAGGTAGCAACATTACTTCTTTGGTGAACTAGCAAAGCAGCTACCTGGGAAACCAGAATAAAACAGTCCAGAAATTCCTGTTCTTTGCAAAATTGACATTGACCACAATTACCTGTGTACCTAGAGATTTGGGTGTGAATGGCATCTGCTTAGTTAATCCCAGCTTTCTGGAGTTTTCTCTATAGCATAGGTCATTGAGATTTAATTACTAGTCCTGCAACATACAGCATCAAAACAAAAATACCAGTAGTGCCAAGGAAAAAAGTCTTTCCAATGTAGGTCACTGAGAATGGCTATGTTTTGTGATCTGGAGGGAAAACACTACACACACTACACACACACACACACACACACACACACACACACACCTGTTTCCTGATAACACTACATGAAATTTCGGAATAAAAGGTGGCAGAAACTGCCTCAGAAAAGAAAGTATTTGAGTGTTTGCTTTTCTGCACAAATACTGCTACTTCTAGCCTGGATCCTTGAAGCATTCAAAGGATTCTAACTGAAGGGAATTCTGCTATTCTTGTTTTACCTACCAGGGTAGAGGCTCAACAAAGGGCCCAGGGCGGCTTGTGTTAGTTTCCTGGGGCTGCCAGGAAAAGTACACAGACTGGGCGGCTTAAACAGAAATTTATTCTTCTAGTTCTGGAGACCAGAAGTCTAAGATCAAGGTGTCAGCAGGCTTGGTTCCTTCTGAGGCTGTGAGAGACAGCCTGGGCTGGGACCCTCTCCTATCTTCTGGTGGTTTGCTGACGTCTCTAGTATTCCTTGGCTTCTGTTGTTTTGCTCTGATGTCTGTCTTCGTCTGAACATGGCATTCTCTCTGGAGCATGTCTGAATCCAAATGTTCCCTTTTTATAAGAACAGAGCCCACTCTCCTTCAGTATGACTTTGCCTCAGCTAATTGTATCTGCAATGACCCTATTCACAAATAAGGCCACTTTCTGAGTTACTGAAGGTTGTGAATTTGGGGAGGGACACAATTCGACCCATAACACTTTGCCCCTCAAGGATCATGTCTTCTTCCATGACAAATCCATCACCCCCTCCGAGAATCCCCATGTGTTACTAAAATGGCCGCGTCATATCTTCCATTGTGCATGATTTTGTAATTTGCCCTTATCATTTCTCCATTGAGAGGTGGACTCTAGCTTAACTCCTTTGATTCTGGGCTGCTCCCAATTTGTTCCAGTCAAGAGAATGTGGTTGGGATGATGCTTTGTAACTTCTGAGGCTGTCTTATGAGATCTAGAGCTTCTGTTTTCACCTCTTAGAATGTCCTTTACTGGAACCCAGCCCCCATGGCACCATGAAGCTCAAGATCCCACAGGGAGAAACCATCATGAAAGAGCACCAAAGCTCCAGCCCATAGCCCTTGCTGAACTGAAGCCAGAGATGAATGTCAATGACCAGCCATGCGAGCAAGAACATTTTGGAAACTTAGCAATCCCCTCACTCCCTGTGACACCACGTAAAGCAGAACTCTTTGGTCACACAAAGAATTGTAGCTTAATAAATTGATATTGTTAAAGCAATTGCCTTTTGAAGTGCTTTGTCAAACAGCAAGAGAAACATTGAAATAGAATATAGTATTAGCAGTGGAATGCTTCAGATGGTGTTGGCTCTAATGGGTAGAAACCTGAAGAGTACTGAAAAATTTGTTGGTGTAGACTGGAAAGGTAGTGAGAAAACTGCCATTCAAGCCTGGAAACGTGACCTGTGCTCTGCTTTGCGGAGCTTTTGGCAAACTGGTATTTGAGAAACAGAGGAGGTAGAACACGAGAGATCCAGGCAGAATGTTGGAAGGAATGGCAGCCTCCTTTTAACTCTCAAGGATAACTTGTGGGGAAAGAGGGATTTGAAAATAAAATGTTTGGTTTTTAAACAGGATTCAAAGGAAATATTCCAACTACAGTCTTGGTAAGTTGGAAAAGAAAAGTTTTTCTCATTTCTAACTTGTCCACTTGGCAAACGTATCTCAAGGCAAAAGGTGACTCAGGCAAAGATCGAAGACTGAGGCTGCTAGGAGCACATGGCCTCTAGGTTAAGGTCAAGTCAAAGATGTGAATGTGGAACCCGTTGTTAAGATCTCAGAAAATGTTAACAGGGACTTTCTTCTCCTTCTGAGCTGGACAGATTTCTTCTAAGAAACTTAAGGACTTTTGCCCAACAGCTCCCTGCCTCACAACCCATGTAGAGAGTTTCTAGTCTCAAAAAAATATGAGCACGATGTTTGGCCAATGGACTGAATTAATAATTGTGTACACTGGAATCCCACCAAATTGTTTAGGTAGCTGTATCAGTTTGGACCAAAGTACAAAATGGGAAGAAGTGCCCTTTTCCCCTCCTATTCTGGGGGCAATCATAAAGCTACTCTGTTGCAAGCATAGAACATTTCCTATAGAATAGGAAGGGTCATTCAGAGGGAGAAGCCAAATGCTAAATAGAAATATTCCTCATGAGAAGATCTAGGTCCTCTTCAATGAGCAAGGGAAATTGATGACATGCGTTGCTAGATTTCAGAGTCACGGTATATATGCTTTCCATTTTCCTCTTTTTGATTTGGAGTGTATTGTAGTTACTCTGTCCCTGTCTCCTTAAGCATTTTGTGTCTTCTCTATGACTTGTCTTTGTAATCATGGGTCTCCCTACCTGGGGAGCCCTGTGGGAGAAATCTTATTGACACCAATGTCTGACACAGATGACAAGATCATGGTCTTTGTATTAGAGCCTGATGTCATAATGGGATGAGAGTTATGGGGCCCTGGGAGGGGTAAGCATATTTTGCATATCAGAGAATATAAATAATTTGTGGCCAGGGGAGGGTTTCTGCTAGACAACAAATGGCTGCAAATTCTTGCTACTCCTGTGATTGAGAAACAGGGTCTATTTTCCTCCCCTTGAATCTGGCCAGGCCAAGAGAATGAAGTAGGAAGATCCTGTGTAAGTTTCACAACTGGGCCATTATCTGAAGCTTCTGCTGTAACTCTTCCCAGAATCCTCTCATGCCCGAACTGGCTAAGAGGAGGGAGAGAGTGGGGTCCCTGCTTTGCAGTGCCCCCTCCAAGGAGACACATGTGGGTGGAAGCCCCCTGACTGGAATTCTATGATCCCAGCGAGCATCTTGCTGAGCAGAAGAAATGCCAGGCTGAGTCTTACCTGAATCCTGATGCACAGAACTGGGAAGCCAAGGAGTTTTGGGAGTAGTTTGTTACTCAGTGGCGGGTAAATCAAACAGACACTGAAACAAGGCAACCTCCAGTGGGCTTTGCTCACACCTTGGTCATGGCCCTTCTCAGGTGATTACATTTTCTGAAATGTCTGGCATACTGAACATGATCAAAGGGTAGATTTTAAATATGCTTAATTAAAATAGAGGGAACATGTTTTAATGTAATTAAACTTGAATTATTTGTCATACATATATTGAACTATCAAGAACTGATCCATTTCCCCCATATGTTATCTTGGTCCTACTGAATCTGTATTTTAACAAAATCCATTCATCTGGCTATAGCACTTAACTATGAACATATATGATGATAACAGACAAATAGCCAAGAAGAAACAATCTTAGGATGGTGTGTCCAGAAGGTAGAAGTATGGTTCACATCACAGAAGGGATGGTAACCCTATGACCTTCACTGACACCCCATCTCTCTTCTTATTCATCATCCTGTTTTTCATTTACAGAACACAGTGTTTACCATGTGCTGCAGATGGAAGTTTTGGGAAGGGCTATGAGGTACAAAGAGAAAAAGGAAACATTCTAAGCAAAGACAAATCTCACTCCGCAAACTCTGAAATTTCAGATAGTTTTCCCTCATTCACAATCCGTAAGCTGTAAATGAGGAGCCACCTGATACATCAAGATCTTATCTGAGTGTTTTGCTGATCATAGATTTTCTTTCTCTTTTCACGTTACCTGGTTTTCATTGAGGGAGCTGTGAGCTATCCCCACAGTTATTACCGAAATTGATTTTGAGTCTACATCTGAAGCATTACCCGCTACTTCTCTGAGGAAGATGGAATATATATTTATCAAAATGTCCTGGCTGAATAAAAGATTAACTAAAAGCTAGTAATAACAATACTGACATATTGGAGTTTTTAAGCAGGAAAATCATTCTTTCCCTGCAAAATTTCCTCCCACGGTTCCCATGTGTAGGGAAGCCCCCTCACAGTGCCCAGCCGCCCACCAAGGAATCAGGTGCCGTAAGTCATAGATGGCTAGGAAGGTTGTCTGAAGAGACAGGTACACCTGTAAGGCACAGTGGGCAAGCTGTTGGAAATTCTATAGATAATTAGCTTACACAGACTTGTAAAATGTCAGACATAAAATAATAAACAAGACTCTGGATGTGGTTGTTCTTTCTAATCAAATAGAGCCATCTATGGAGCAGCTCCTTCCTTATTTCTGTGGGTTCTGTCAGAATCACTGCCTTCCATCAGTAGCTCCTCACTTCATGAAATACTGCACAGGCAAGCATTTTTTTCTCTCCACAGTATTAATTAAATTACATAAAACTGGCAGTGTTTAAATTCTGGCATCTGTATTGTCTCACTTAATTACATCCCTGGACTCTTTTCAAAATTCTTTCATTTGCCACAGGGACATCTATTGGCAAAAGGGAAAGAAATCAGATACAAGCAATCAAGTGCAGTCTGGGGTCTGCCCCCACCCTGTGCCCATCCTTGTGGAACAGGTGCTTTTCACTTGTCAGTAGCATCCCACCAGGTGCTGAGTGGCTGGGACTAAACATTGAAGGGAAAATGTTACAATGAGAGATGTTTTTGGGAACGAAGGAAATTTCAGTGTGGAGCATCATAAATAAAACACTTTTCGACGTTCTTTCAACTTCTTTTAAAACCCATACAAAAATACCTTAAAGTGAAATGTGGTTTTCCATGGCCCAATTTCTGCAATCCACATTTGCCAAATAAGAGCTTCCATAAAGCTCTGGCATAGGAGAAACTTCGAGACGTTTGTGATGTGCATCCTGCTCAAAGGAGTGTTGTAAGCCCCAGGGCGGTGGGGAACCAGGTGACCCCTGGCCTTCAAGCCAGGATAGGATGCGGCTGAGCAGACAGGATCCATAAGGCAGAAGAGTCAGCTGCCCCAAGCCAGCTTCCCAATAAAGAGCTCCTGGCAGAAAAGACAAAGATTACAAAAAGCCCACAGATATTTTTTTTAGAAGCTCTTTCCCTTTTTTTTTAAATTGATATGTCCAAAATTGAATTAGTTTCTTTTCCAGATCTACTTGTCTTTTTATTTATTTATTTATTTATTTATTTACTCATTCATTCATTCATTCATTCATTCATTCATTCATTTTTGAATCCTAATGAACAGCCATCATCTAACCAGAAAACTGGGATCACCTTTGACCTCTCTTCCCGTTCCCCACATCTGGCCCCTAATGCCGGCCTCCACCTCTTCCGGGTCTCATCACCACTGCTCTGGTTTGATAAATGAGCTCAGAGGGGCTCTGTGTCTTCTGTAGATCAGGGGATCTCTTGGCGCCTTCCCCACATCCTAAACCTGACAAGTGATCTTTCCAAAATGCAAATTTTGCATGGTTACTCCTCAGTGGCTCCAAATTGCCTATACAATAAAATCCAAACTGCTTAGCATAGAAATTGAGACCCTCCATGATCCGGACCTTGATTCCCTCATCAAACTCACTTCTCTCTTAAATTGTTCACTGTTATTGAACCACCGAAATGGGGTCTATAGACTGAAGTTGTATAAACGGTGCTTATATTCTACTGAGAAAAGAGTGCTAAATTTGTTGGATTGTTCTAAAGAAACACATTAAAGTGAGAAAAATCTTAGGTTTGATTAAGAAACAAACTTTTGTTAGTTACTGTGGGAATCTGATTTTTTTTTTACTGAAATGAACACATTTAGCAATTTGGAAAATATTGCTATTAATCAAAGAACTAAAAAGTGTATCCATCTTTCTTTCATTGGCTCAGAAAATATTTAATAGATGCCAGCAATGTAACACACAAATCCTCAGGCACTGCCACACAAAGATGAGACACAGTTGCAGCCTTCCCTGACCTCAGTCTGTGGCAGGAAAAGACAAAAGAAGATATATAACCCCACGTGGCAGGTGCTATGAGAAGCTGCTGGGCTTAACCAGCTTGTATTAGTTAGGTCTCTTTACATGGCAGGGAGTAGGAAACGCAGACCAATCTCATTTGAGCCAAGGTGGGAGGGGCAGGGAGAAGAAACTTACTGCCACACATAGAGGAACATTTCAGGAACAGTTCACATCCAGTTATAGTTTGATCCAGGCACTCTGATACTGTTACCAGATCTAGCTTTTCCCCTCTTCACGTCACCGATGTTTGTGTTGGCTTTCCCATAACTGGCCTTTCCCATCTGGTGGCAAGTACTGACATTAGACTCTCCAGGTTTACATTGTCCTAGTTAATCAATTTTATAAAAACAAACAAAACTTCTTTCCTAATAATCCTATGAAATGGTCCCAGATGATTGAGAGTTCTTGGCCTTGCTTGGGTCGCACATCTAATCTTAACCCAAACACTTGGCCAAGAGAATACAAAGTACTGCTTGATCCATGTCATCCTTCCAACCTTAGTGTTAGAGCATGGGGTAAGCGTCACTAGAACAGTGCAGGCTGGATGTAAGAGAAAAGTGGTTCCCCAAGGGATAATTGCCAAAAGACAGAGGAAGAAGTGTTAAATAGGAAGGAAAGAAGATGTATTTGTTCTAGGGCTAGAGCTGGATCTTGAAAGATGAATAGAAGTTAGCCAATAGAAGGGTTAATGAAAACCATTCCAGGCAAAAGTGGCAGGTAAGTAAAAACAGAGCTATCAAAAAAGATGGTACCTTGAGGTACCTTTCAAAATTATTTCAATAGGGTAGGAAACATGTGGGTGGGTAGATAACAAGTTAAAAGACCAGAGGTGTCTAGTCAAATCATAATGAGCTGTCGAGTTCTTTGATGTTGAGTAATTTTTTTTTTTTTTTTTTGACAGAGAGAGAAACAGACAGACAGGGAGAGCATAAGCAGGGGGAGCAGCAGAGGGAGAGGGAGAAGCAGGCTTCCCGCGGAGCAGGGAGCCTGATGCGGGGCTTAATCCCAGGACTCTGGGATCATGACCTGAGCCAAAGGCAGCCACTTAGTCAACTGAGCCACCCAGGTGCCCCAGATGTTGAGTAATTTTTTTGGGAAAGTCTAAGCACGCTGTATATATAAATACTTTAAAATTTCAGTACTATTTGGGCAAGATTTTGTACAGCCCTGTTCTGAAGAATTATGACCTATGGATCCACATGCTCTGAGCCCACTTGTGATCCAACTGGCCATGGTCAAATGGACATGAGATGAGTTTCTGATCAGAAGACAAGCTGGGACAAAACCTCTCTCCCACGGGGACCCATATGCAGGATGGTCATTTGTCATTCCTGTCAGATCAGTACTCCAGAGGGGGAATCAACTACTAAGTAGCAGATGGAGTAGTAAGAAAAGAGGGAAGAGTTAAATTACCATAATGGCAGAAATTAGAGCCAGGAGTAACAACAATGTATTTACTACAGCTGTGTTCTGTCTTGAGCCACCATGCAATTCTCCCGGTGATATTCTAATGTTCATGAGAACAGGCGGTGTGCCTTCCCTACTATCTCAGCTGCGCACATGAAGTTGTTATTTTTCATCATTAATCTTTACTATGAAATCCTTTCTTTTGGTCACTCTAGAAGGCCCCTGGGTCTTGTTGCCTGAAGGAACTCAAATAGTTTAAGTGCCTGGCATGTGCCCGTCCATAGTCTTCACGTTAACATGAAGGCATTGGAAAAATTCTAAAGCACAGTATTGAAAAATACATGTTAACTGTGTGTTTTTCAATAAATTAAACAAAAGAGTGCGTCCTAGAATGGGGCAGGGGAGGGCAAACAATATACTCAATTTCTTCCACCTATAGAGGAAGTTTTTCTATTCTCATATATAAAACCCTTAGTTTTCAGGCTCTTCATTTGGTAACAGTAAAAAATTTTCTAACCAAACTTTGCTCTTGAGATCACGGCTCCCTGTCCAGGACTTCCCTTCTTGGTAGTCTGTTTTGCTGCTGCGATGTTGACAATAGAGTTCAGACACGTCTAAGTAGAAAAATAAATACAGCAAAATAAATACACAAAAATAAATAAATTTAGTCTGAAATATCTACAAATGAACATGGGCAAGTCACAACCTTTAAACAATGTTTAATTCTTATTTGTATTATGAAATTATCTTATTCAGTATATATATTTTAGATCTGAGCCTTGAAATACTCTGTTTGCCTTTGACTGTACAAAGGTTAACAATTCTGACGTGAAGTCAGTGGATGAAAAAAAATCCTTGAAACTAAGTGGCATATATTCACTTTGGGGGATGTGTTTTACTGAGAACCATGATAGTTGCAGGGTAAAAAATACCGCCGTCATTAATCACACTAAATAATTGTTTTTATAAAAAATGTAATTTCAACAAACAAAAAATCAAATATATTTTTATTTCCTTGTTTTATAGAAGAGGAACCCAGAAACAGCATACAAGAGACACCAAGGGTGAGTTTCATAGACATTCCAACCTTGGGGCACATTCTGGATTTCTAATCGTGCAGCCTATCCCGTGGCAGGTTGTTATGATTAGGTTGAAACATTTTCATTTATCTTTGTTATCTGGAAAAGATGATTAGATATTTACACTGCAAAATAATTTACACAAATGGGCCGTAACTTTCAATATGTAGTTTTAAACTGCACATTTAAATAATATAATATCTGTCTCCCTTAATTTTACTATGTCTCCCTGTGGTGGCTTTGTTTTTCTTTTCTTCAAACGCACAATTGGCTGAAACAACATACTAAGTGTCTTCGGTTTATTCATTTGAAATTTTGGAATAGGTAATGTAGGAAACTTGTTCAGAATTTTACCAAATTCTTAGCATGAAAAATGAAAGTGGCTTTGAACTGAAAACAAAAAACAAAAAACAAAAACAAATTCTGACGCCCTGGCTAAAGATAAGGATTACATGTAGGATATACTTGTATTTGGGGGTGTGTGTGTAAAACATAATGAAGGGATTTTTGTTTTTGTTTTCCTTTTAGTCATTTCCGTGCATAATCCAAAATCCAAAATATGTATTACCTGTTAATCAGAAGCAAAGTTTGCCTTACTTAATTATACACCTAAGCTTGTTCTCCATCGAGTGTTTGGACAATACTTTCTTTGTCTGTTTGATCTGTTCTTCCTGAAGACTTTGTTCCTTCAACGACTCCATCAGTTACAATTCATGGGTTGAGCTATCTGACTCATGGGATAGAGAGATGAAAGCCCTAATGAATTCATTTTAGAAGACTAAACATCTACCTACATTATACCTACAGATGCGCTAGTAGATTATTACCACCAATTTACCGTTACAAAATTGATTGTATTTAGTGAGGTTTCCAAAACATAGATGAGATGCTGCCAACTAAGCAGCAACCACTTGGTCTGAATAATTCTTTAATTAGATATAGCCTGTGAGTGTCCCTATACTCAACTGACATTGACAATATTGGGTATGATTAAACTATTAATTTTATGCTTTCTCTTTATAATAATAATGAAAATACCAAGAGATTCCAATTTCTCTGAGTTTAGATGGACAACAAAATCTACATGTAGGCAAGGGCCTTCGGAAATATGTATAAAAATATTTCAGGTTTTGGAGTTTGAATTCATGACTTCTAGTTAGTTGGTTTAATAGAAAACATGCCCTTTTTGAGTTACTTAACTTCTCGGAGGCTCAGTGAACTTCTTGATAAATGTGTGGTGTTATTGGTGACATTAAACAAATACTATATATCATTTTATATACATATATATAAATAAAGGCATGAATACTGTAGAGATGCTTGTATATTAACACTAAGAAAGCAAAAAAAAAATAATAGTGACAGTACATAATCCCCACAAAAGGTCTTTAAGGGGGGATGTTCAGAATGAGATGTTAATCACACAAATCTGCAACTTTTCCCAAAGACACGTCCTTTGTAGCTTCTTTTTTTTTCTATGATTTTTCTGAGTAATATAAACATTCCCTGAGCAAACTTGTTTATACTCCTAATTAGTCACATCTGGAATAAAGGGTTTGCAAAGATAAGAGTCAACATACAGTTCTCCAAATTATGAGTTGTTTTTTTTTTGAATTAGTAGATCTAAAAGACGCAGTTTGATTCTATAGCAAGTTATATTCATATTAGCAATGCATTAATGTGTACCATTTAAACCAAGAGACACATATTTTGAACAGCATCCAAATAAACAATCAATCTCTGATGGCACTTTTTGTCTAATTTATTTTTGTCACTCCAAAAATACCTGCAAAGTGCAAATCCACTGACCATCTCCCAAGCCTCTCTGTTGAATTATTTCTTTGACAATGTGAATAGAAAACCAGGGATGATTTTGTTCCCAGAGTATCTGTAGCATCCACATTCTAGACTGAGCTAGAATAATAGTTGAATATTATTTGTTGAATATTTGTGACTTTGGTCTCTCTTTCCTGCAGGCAGAGCCTGAGCAGCTACCACAGAGGCATCATTATCAGATAAGGAAGGAGACCACTGAAAGATCTAATCTCAGGTTCTGACAGTGTTATCTTCGCACACATGTTTCTTCACCACATACAAAGACCATAGTCATGTGTCTGTAATTCAAATACCCTTCAATTAGTCAAGTCCCATAGAACCATTCTTCAATTTAAGAGCCAATCCCAGCACTCCAAATACAGGAAGAGAACTGCATTGTTAGTCATAAGAGCCAACATCACAATACTGTGATTGTCACTGGTACACATTCCTAGCTCTGTATGGGTTCTAATATGCTAGCATAAGAAGTGCATGCTCTCTAATATGACCTTGAACTAGTAAGTACATTTAAGTACATTTACCATGTGCAGCATACCAGGTGCTGTTCTAGGCACCAAGGATACCCAGAGGCCCTGGTCTCCTGGAGTTATGTCTTGTATGGTGACACAGGCCATAAAAAGGAAAAAGTGACAGTACCAGATGATGAAAAAGTATTATGAAGAAAATGACATGAATGTGATAGGGAGACATTAGTCAGTTTGGGGTTAATTTTATCAAGGAATACCAGCTGAGGATTTCAGGAAAAGGGAGGCCGGGGGGAAACCTGGAGTCCCATGAGGGCAGCCGTGCACGCGCTGGGTAGTTCTAAAGAGAGGGACACTCAGACTGACTGCGTCCTCCAAGTGAGGAAGGGATCTTGGAAGGAAATGAGGTCCAAAAAGTAAGACCTGATCCAGGATCAGAACTTAAGATTTTGTAGAACACAGAACACAGATCTGCACATTGACTTGTATTTTTCACAAATCCTCACGTATGTGTAAATTGTTTAGATTTTTTGTTGTTGAGTTATTTTATACCCCAGGATAGTAGTTGTCTCTGTATCATTGAAGAATATGGCAAAGATGGATATTTCTCAATAATTTTGCCTTAATGAGAAATTGTAACACACTAAATCACTCTAAATAAAGGAAAAATAACTTAAAAATGTATATTAAATCTTATGGTAAAAATCAGTATGGCCAATTATAAAGTTAATAACCTCATGATTAATTAATATATAATTAACTTTGAATGAATTATTCTTATTTTTAACTGTTATTGGTCACTGATTGCAGAACAGCCACCAAATAAGTAAATATCAATTTGTACAATTACAGTATCAAGAATAGAATGGTTTCTAGGGGGTGTGGAGAAGTAGCAGTGAGATGTGTAGAACAAAGGCTTAAAAAGCCGAATTCACAAAAGCATGAAATGATATTCAACCTCACCAGTAATCGGGAAGCTAAAAACCAAACCCCAGTAATGAAACACTCTGCACTCATATTTGAAAAAATTCAAAACTCTGAGAGGAAAGATTATTGTTGAAGATTGCAACGGGAATTTTGATTCATTGCATGTGGGATTATAAATCTGTGTTAAGTATTCTGAAGAACAATATGGCATATTTAGTAAAGTGTAAGAAATGCATATCCTCTAATTGAGTCACTCCACTCATAGGTATATGAGAATGATCCTAGGGAGACACAAGCAAGAATGTTCACAGCTGCAACAATTTGGCAACAACAAAAAATATTCATCCACAGGGGGTTGTGTAAAAAATATACTATATTTATGCCATGGAACATGATACAACAGTGAAACTAAATGAACTAGAGCTATATATATCAACAGTGGATGACTCACAAACACAACATTGAATGAACAAACATAGCTGCAGAATAATATATATGGTGTGATGCAAGTTATAGAAAGCTTTAAAATATACAAAACAATAATGTATATTGATCTGAGATATGCATAAGTGGCATAATGCATGAAAATTATAACCATACTGCTTTGTCACAGGAAAGAATAAAATTACGATTTCTGTTTTTGAACATTAACTTCTGCCAATTTATCAATGACTATCAAATGCTCTTCTTTGCCTGTTCCTGTTCAACAGAGTAGAGCCAGAGTCGTTCATTTATCTTCATTAATAGCCGAACACAGAATACTCTTTATTGACTTTAATTTCAAAGTTTCTTTTACATAAAGTAAGGCACATAGCAAAATTCTTTAGGGTAATAAGTGTGGCAGAGATTCATAAAGCTTCCACTACATAAAAAAAATCCAGAAATGAAAATACTATCCCTCTCTTTATTTCTTCAGGTTTGATTCTTGAAGGTTTTAAATGTCTCTGTAGAAAACAAAACAAAACAAAACTATAAAACAAAACTCACTAAAGGACTTTACCAGAAAACGTATTATAAATTACTATTATTTTTTGTCAAAAACATAAAACATGACTTTTTCTCCAAAAATCAGAGCAAATGATGAAATGAAAGCAAACATGGCAAATATTTTATGTACTGCTTTATAATGAATGTCTGCTTCTTGATGAAAACGAAAAACGTATTTAAGCATTGACTATTTAATTTCTTCTAGCCATTAAGACCAACAACTTTGGTCATTCCCTTTGACATTCTTCAAAATTTGATTTTCTTTTTTACTATGTATGTCCATTTTATTATATTTTATTGTGGCCACAATTAATTGTTTTCTTTGTAATTTCAATGCACTGAACCTTAAAAAACATCTAAAAAGTTGTTTCACTGTACTTTGTTCAAGACTGATACTACTAAATTTCATCCAATAATTCCATAATTTTCAATTATTTCATGTATTTACTAAAGTTTGCACTTACAAAACAAAAATATCACTCCTCACAGTTTGCATTGTTTCACTGTTTTACATTTTACATGTGATGAAATCTAAAAGTGGTCAAAAATAACAGAACTGGAGTAATTTGAATTTTGTTGCTTCAATTTTTTCCCCACAAGAATTGTGCTATAATTTTCTATTTTAAATCCACTAGTTTAAGTGGCAGGTACATGTACTACCATAGGATATGGAGATAAAAACTCTTCCCAAAGTGAGGTTATATGATCCCCAAATTTTGCAGACTCATCTTCCAAAAAGACACATGTAGCTCAGTCCTCTGGAATAACTATCATATAGAATGCAACTTATATTAAGGATAAGTGATTTAAAAAATACTCCTTTAAGGCTTATATGCAGATTATTAAAACTTAGATTTATTAAAGTTTAGAATTGCACACTTTTGGTGATAATAAAAAGCAACTCGGGGAATGGGGGAATGGGTGAAGGTGGTCAAAGGTACAAACTTGCAGTTATAAGACAATAAGGTATGGGGATCTAATGTACAGCATGGTAACTATAGTTAAAAATACTGTGTTGTGTCCTTGGGAAATTCTGAGGGAGTAATTCTTAAAAGTTCTCCTCACGCATGTGAAGGATGACTATGTGAAGTGATGGAGGTATTAACTAACCTCATTGTATTAATCAAAATCTTTTTGAACATGAAGATGGGAGCAAGACATCCTAAAACACTCCCCCTACTACACTCTACACTTGGTGGTTTAATAAAATTATCTTCAATTTTTAATAAGCTTTTCATCTTAAGTAATTAATTGGAAGATTACAGGAACTATTGTGTTTTCCACAGTATTTTGAAAACCCAATTGAGTGCTTAAAGGGCAGGACTTAAGAGAGAAAGGACTCAACTTATAAGCCATTATAGTTGTGAGGAATTGATAAGGCACAGGTTATTGAGCCAAAAGTTACTCTGGAGAAGGCTCAGAATGCAGAATCCCTGACCCCACCAAAGAGATTCTGACTGATACCTGGGTGTGGCAAGAACCAAACCCTTTAACTGAGAATATCACTCCCAACTCATCAAATGATATTGATGCAGGTAATTCTAGGACCCCAACTGGGGAACTTTCTCAGGGGAATTAATATTTTGTACTGAATGTAACAGCCTAAGGATCTTTGGACATTCCCTACTTGATCAAACTGATCCTAGATTTAAGAGGCAAAAACAGTGTTCAAGATCATTTAGGTAAGTAAATAAATATTAGAATAAAATGATGTATGAGAAAATGCTTTATTTGATAGAATTTATAAGCCACTAGCAAAAATAAATAAAGGAGAGAAAGGATGTATATTACTAGTATCAGAAACTAGAAAGGAGATATCACTACAGAGTCTGTGGACATTAAAGGAATAATCAAGGATACTAGGAACAACTCTATGCCCACAAAGCTAATAACCTAGATGAAATGGACCAACTGCTGGAAAAACACAACCTACCAACACTCACACTAAAAGAAGTAAATGATATAAATAAGCCTATATTTTTTAAAGAAAGCAAATCAGAAATTAATAACTTCCCAAGACAGAAGGCAACAGGCTAAATGAATTCACTGGTGAATTCTACAAATATGTAAGGAAAAAAAATTACACTAATTTTCTATAAGCTCTTTCAGAAGATAGAAGCAGAGGGAATACCTCTTAACTAATTGTATGAGACCAGCATCACCCTAATACCCAAACCAGACAAAGACATTACAAGAAAAGAAAATTACAAACCAATATCTTTCATGAACAAGGATGCAAAATCCTCAACAAAATTTTAGCAAATTGAATAAATATATAAATAAATAATATAATTATACCCCATAACCAAGTGGGATTTATCCAGGGTATGCAAAGTTTGTTCAACAATCAAATATCAAATGATGTAATCCATCACATCAGTAGACTAAAAAATAAAAATCACATGATCATATCAATAGATGCAGAAAAAGCATTTGACAAAACTCAACACCTATTCATAATAAAAACTCACAGTAACCTAGGAATAGAAGAGGACTTCATTCACTTAATAAACTTCATTTAAAAAAAGTTACAGCTAATGTCATACTTAATGGTGAGGAATTCAAAGTTTTTCCACTAAGATCAAGTACAAGATAAGGATGGCCCTTCTCACCACTCCCTTTCCACTTTGTGCTAGAAGTTCTTGTGTATGCGGTTAGATAAGGAAACACAATAAAAGATATACAGATTGGTAAAAAAGATAAATCTCTCTCTCTCTCTCTCTCTCTCTTTTTTTTGCAGATGACATGATCATCTATGTAACAAATTTTTAGGAATCCACAAAAAAACTCCTGCAACTAAATAAGAGATTATGGAAAGGCTGTAGGGTACAAAGTTAATATACAAAAATCAGTTGTATTCCTATATACTATCAATGAACAAGTGGAATTAGGAATTAAAAACACATTAGCACCTCAAAAGTGAAATACTTAAGTACAATCAAACAAAATATGTACAACATCTATATTAGGAAAACTATAAAATTTTGATGAACTGAAATAAAAGTACTAATTAAGTGGAGATATTCCATATTTACAGGTAGGAAGACAATATTGTCAAGATGTCAGGAATTCCCAATTTGATTATAAAATCAGTACAATTCTGATCAAAATCGCAGTAAGTTATTTTATTGATATCAGCAAACTGACTCTAAAGGTTATATGGACAGACAAAAGATCCTGAATAGCCAACACAATATTGAAGGAGAAAAACAAAATTGGAAGACTGACATTACCTGATTTCAAGACTTACTATAAGGCTACAGTAGTCAAGACCATGTGGTATTGGCAAAAGAATAGACAAATAGATCAGTGACAGAATAGAAGAAAGAGCCCAGAAATAGATCATCATAAAGAGAGACAACTTTTGACAAATGAGTAAAGGCACTATAATCTTTGACAAAATGGTCTTTTTCACATGAGAAGAAGAAGAAGAAAAAGAAGAAGAAGAAGAGAAGAAAAAGAAGAGAAGAAGAAGAGGAGAAGAAGAAGAAGAAGAAGAAGAAGAAGAAGAAGAAGAAGAAGAAGAAGAAGAAGAAGAAGAAAAGAAGAAAAGAAGAAAAGAAGAAAAGAAGAAAAGAAGAAGAAGGAGAAGAAGAAGAGGAAGAAGAGGAAGGAAGAAGAATAATTTAGATATAGACTTCACACCCTTCACAAAAATTAACTCAAAATGAATCACAGGTACTAATGTAAAACCCAAACCAAAGATGAACTTGGGTGTGGTGATGCCTTTTTAGAAATAACACTAAAGACATGATCCATGAAAGAAATCACTGATAAGCTGAACTTCGTTCAAACTGAAAACTTCTGCTCTGTGATAAACAATCTCAAGACAATGAGAAGAAAAACCATAGACTGGGAGAAAATATTTGCAAAAGACATATCTGATAAAGAAATTTTATCTAAAATATACAAGGAACTATTAAAAGTCAGCAATAAGAAAACAAAAAACCTGATTTTAAAAATGGGCCAATAGGGCACCCAGGTCTCTCAGTCAGTTGAGTGACCCATTCTTGGGTTCAGCTCAGGTCCTAACCTCATGGGTCATGAGATGAAGCCCTGAGTCAGGCTCTGTGCTCAATAGACTTCTACTTCGATATTCTCTCCCTCTGCCCCTTCTCCCACCCTCAAATAGATAAATAAATCTTAAAAAAAAAAAAAAATGGGCCAATGACCTTAACAGACTCCTCACCAAAGAAGATATAAAGATGGCAAATAAGCATATGCAAAAGATTCTCCACAGCATGTGTCATTAGAGAAATGCAGATGAAAGCGACAATGAAATACACTACTCACCTATTTGAATGGTCAAAATCTGGAATGCTGACAACACCAAATGCGGTTGAGGAAATGAAATAATAGAAACTCTCATTCATTGCCAGGAGGAATACAAAGTGATACAGCCACTTTGGAAGGCAGTTTGGTGGTTTCTTATAAAACTAAAAATACCTTTATCATAAGATGCAATCATGTCCTTTGGTATTTACCCAAAGAAATTGAAAACTATGTCCACCCAAAAAAACAACATGGATGCTTATAGCAGTTTTACTCATAATTTCCAATCTTGAAAGCAACCAAGATGTCTTTCAGTGGGTGAATGAATAAATAAACTATGGTATATTTATGCATTAGAATATGATTTAGTGCTAAACAGAAATGATCTACCAAGTCATGAAAAGACATCAAGAAAACTTCAATGCCTATTACTAAATGAAAGAAACCAGTATGAAAAGACTACCTACTACCTGTTTTCAAGTCTATGACATTCTGGAAATAACAAAATAATGGAGACAATAAAAAGACCTGTGGTCGTCAAAGGTTGAGGGCAGGAATGGATGAATAGGCAAAGCACAGAAGAGTTATATGGCAGTGAGAATACTCTGTCTGATGCTCTACATAGTGGTGGATATATGTCATTATACTTTTGTGCAAGCCCATAGAATGTACAACAGCAAGAGTGAAGCCTCAGGGGAACTGTGGATTTGGGGTATGATGTGTCAATGCAGGTTCATTCTTGGTAAAAAATGTACCATTCTGGTGAGTGATGCTGATAGTGGGGGAGGCTCTGCATGTGTGGGCATGGAAGGCATGTGAGAAATCTCTTCCTTTCAATTTTGCTGTAAACCTAAAACTGCTCTAAAAAATTAAGTTCTTTTAAAAAGAAAAGAAAATGTTTCATAACCCATTCAGCATCATGCAAACATAAGACTACTGTTTTCACATTGGGGGTGGTGTTTGACAAAATATTTTGTACGTCTGGGACAGAAGACTAAGGATGGTGGTTGGGGGGTAGGAGACTTGATTCCCTAGTATAATTCTTAAAGGAATGATTTCAATAAATGTGTTTATACTAACTTGATAATGGTGTGAAACAAATGTGGGCCTGATCCTGGTTTCTGAGACAGAGCTGAATGTTTTCTCAAGGTCCCCAAACAAGTTTTTTAAAATCTGCAAAAATGGCCTCAGAAAGTGGGAAGGAGAAATTAGATTTAGTTTTGCTTGTAAATAAGAAATATTCTGAATCCAAACACATATGCTCTATGCTAAACTCTCCTCAGATTAGCATAATCAGAAAGTTGAATTTGTTAATTCCAGATCAAGGAAGGAGTTGTAGCCCATCTGTTTCTTTGCAAAATTTGAAGACCTATCACAGTCTCAGTAAGAACAGAACTCCGTGTTTATTGCCATTTTAATAATTTTGTCCTTTATAGAGCACCACTCACCCAAAAGTCTTCTCACTTCACTGCAGGCAGCGAGGGTCTCCATAACCCACTTTGTGGGGAAAGGGAGACATGTGGTGGCTGCTTCCCAGGCAATATTACAGAACAATTTGAAATCCAAAGTGGAGAAGAATATTGCATTTACATAACAGCATAGAGGAAATAAAGAACACAGTTGCCTCAAAAGAAACAGAACTGAAATTAATCCCTTACTTGTGTAAAGAATAGCTGGGGGACCATTATGGTGTCTTAAATCCTAGCAGCTTTTTTTTTCCAGCAGCTGTCTCAGGCTGTCACACTGGATGGCCACTCGGCAGTGACCCTGAAGGACGAGCACCTGCCCCTGATTATCAGCAGCACTGGAGGACCTCCCTTCAAGGTCTCCTCTCCCAGAAGTGAACAAGCTTAATCTGTGCTTAGTGCAGGAGCCAGCAGGTCGGAGGTGGACAAAAATAATTGGCAAGTCAAAGGACAGGGCAGCCTATGGGTAAGGCCACAGCTCCCAGCCTGAGTTTCCATCCTGCTGTTACTTTAACGAGCCTCCTCTGCTCGACTTAAAGTTCCGATTAAATACTGTTCTTGATGAATGAGCCAGGACGGTCTGGCACTGGGGACATCATTTATTTCAGATGGGAGTCAGAAGGGCATGTTTAAGGATATTACACAGGTCACGCAACAACAAGGCCCATGGAAGAATACAAATATCAGAAAGCCATTTGCCTTTTCCCTAGAAAATTTACACTCTTCTTCCATTAAAAGTGATTTTTTTTTTTTTTAAACCTCCTTTCCGGATAGGTTTTGGAGCTCACCTCTTGCCATACACACATTTTAGAGCTCTCAGTTACTGGCACCTGAAATCTTCTGGTCCACTCTTTATTTACTTCAAATTGGTAGGAAATGAACTGTTTTAGGGGGACATACTTTCCAAGTAACCATCAAAGCTTACTCCTTGGGGTGGTAATATTAATTAAAATATGACATTTTTTTTTGGTTTTTAAATAGCCTATAAAATATGGTTTAATAATTCCTTCATAGCTCAGGGTCCTAACTTTCAGTATCAGTTCTTTTGCTATCATATAGCAATGCAAAGTGGCCCTGACTTTAAGTGGCCTTTGAAAAACTGTGCTGATTTTCATAGTTTTCCAGGCTCTCTCCACTACCTGTCTCTTCCTGCTCAGAGAAATCCCCACTTACTTCTGTTTCTCCCCCTTTCAATTTTTAAGGGTGCCACATGACCAGTTATTTTCAAAATAAGAGTAAATAGGGTTCCTGTGTGAGCAGGGATGAACTAATGGATCATAAAACCTATGACTCCAAGTGGTCTGTATCAAAAGATCAGACAACTATCTTGTCTCCTAACCAGATTTTTTTGATCCAAAGAGTTGAGGCTGCTGGTTAAATGGCCTGCAAAGAAGCAAAATGAGACTGCATAATATTGCATCTTGGTTTTTTGGCTATTGGTATAATCCCTTCTGAAAGAACACCAAATAATATACATATTATTTGGTTCTCATATATATAAAATATGTATGTATATATGTGTGTGTGTGTGTATCTATATATATGTAGATAGTATATATATTATTTGTAACAATGTAATAATATATTTGTATATATGTATATGTACATGTATATTTGTAAAACTATATATTATAATAATATATATACTTGGCATTAATTTTAATAGTGCATGGGCTATATTTGACATATCTATTAAAAATAAATACTAAAACAAGATTTTCAATTTCAAAGTGAAATATTTCTCTGAAAGATTTTTCACATTTGAAATGATCAATGTGCCCCTCCATCCAGGGTAGCATAGTCTGTAACTTAAATATCCAAAATAAAGGACAGTCTGAAGCAACCACAGTCCATCTTTGTAAGGGAATAGAAAACAAATGTAAAAACAAACAAAAACAGAAATAAAAGCAAGGAGAGTCCTTTATGAACCAATATGGTATGATTTCTATATTGGAGAAGGCAGGCTAACCCATTGTAGACCCACAGCATATCAACATGATCAAGATATTTCTCACTTTCCTGGTTAGTAGACAGTTCTCTACAAAATGACCCTGGGCTGTGCAAAAGCTTCTAACTCTAAAGGATCATTTTTGTTAACTTTCACTGAGATTACACAAAGATTACTACATTTTTCCTTTCCCCACCTGGCCCTACTCCCTCTAAAAACTCATATTGTCTACATCCCACCAATGGAATGGAACAGAACATGGTGGCCATGTATTTGCTTCTTAAAACTCCTGATCTGAAATGGAGTATGACTTCTCACACTCTATCTCAAAGAGCTAGTCCTGTGGCCATATTTAGATCCAACAAAGCGTATACGTGCAGCTCCTGGCTGAGCAGCTGCTTTGAACTGCAGCTGTTATTCTGGAAGGGGAGAATGTACCTTGCTGGACCCTTCACCTCTCTGTGACCATCTCATTTACATATCATTACGTGAAAAAACAAGGTGCACAGGATTGTGTTACTATTTGTCTGAAGAGAAGGGGGAATATACATTTGTACTTTCTTGTCACTTGCATTAAAAAAACTAGTAACCATGGTTACCTATGGAAGGGGTTCTAGGAATTAACCCACACTAGATAAGACAGAAGAGAAATTTCACTATATACCTTTATATACTTCTGATATTCTAACAATGTGAATGGAATTACCTATTCAGAAAAAATAAGTTGAAGGAGAGGAAAATGATAGAATGCCACCAATCTAGACAGAAGGTAAGAAACATGACTTCTAGACGTGCAGTAGACCCATCTGGCTCAGGGCCCTCTCAACCCACAGGCAGTGTAGGAGTGGATGAGGCCATCTGGGAGCTCCATCAGGAGCTGCAGTTTTGAAGACTGTGAGCAAAGTGTAGGCGAAAATGTACCAGAACTGATGTCATTATAGGAAACCTGCTTTTCTTTGCTCAAAGAAGAGGGAGAAATTTATAGAGTGAATATCTCACTTCATACAATCTGTGAAATACACATAAGCAAAGCAGGTGTATTTTCATAGGTTTTTTTTTTTTTTTTTGCAATAAATATGTTTCTTATTGACCCAATGAATTGGAGGCATCTTTACCACAGAGAATGGAACACTGGTGTCACTTCACATGCAAATGTTCCCTACAGCATCTGATTATGGATTTAGAAAGAGTAAGGTATCTATACGCAGGATTTAGAGAATAGTAGTGTGAGGATAGGTAGCTGAAGAGGGAGTAGTTTGCTGGCTCCCTATTGCCTAAAAGGGAAGATGTTCAAAGGATGTTTCATCCTCAGCTTCAAAATTTGTGCCTGTAGGATTCCCACAAGGATCAGGAATCCACTAGGAGGAAGGTTATAAATGTGGAGGCTCTCTGAGACACAAACATGAAATCCACAGGACATCAGTTCACTACCTCCATGGTTTAATCGGTTATGTGATCCCAACTGCTAATTGAGTGAGTTTTCCTAGAAGAAAGATGTAAGGAAGATCTAGAGAAGTGGCAGTGTCTCAGGAGGTACACTCTGGACAGTTTGGGGACATGAGCTTTCAAGCAGCACAGGGTGAATGTACTTCACTGTTGAGCTAAGAATTAATTCTGCTTTTGAGTCTGAAAGTATAGTGTCTCAGCCACTCAGTGATGTTCAGTTACTCAAGCCAACAGAGAACTCTTTACCATAGTATATTATAAATAATATGCCCTTTCCCTAACAACCCAGTGCTCTTCATTAGATGGATTATAATTCCCTGAATGAGCCAAAGGAGAAAAGTTGTGGTATCATTCCTTTGGAAAGTTCCTCCTTTTGCATTCCTGGTGTGCAAGCATCCACTAAGATCTTATATGAACAGGTCACACAATTTTCATCCTCAAGGGGTTCCATAACTCATGGAGGAGACAAATATTTAAATTAATGGGATCAACTGGAATAAGTATTATAATTAAAAATATAGACTTTTGGGTCCCAGATTTTTGTTTCTATAACCCATAAAATTTAAAATGTAATATAATACAAAGCTGCCATTATTTACCTTGTCAAAAAAAAAATCCTTAAAAACTACCACTTACTATCACCATCATTTAATAAAGTAAAGGTTATTATAACATCAAACAAACAAACAAAAAAACCCTGAAAGCATTTGATCTCAAAAGAGAATAAAGAAAGATAGGTCCTTATATTTTAAAATTCAAAAGCAATTTCTATCTTAAAAATTCTTGACATTTTATAATATATAATTTGTTTCTTGATACAAGTTTGTCATTCTGTTTTCAATTTGGGGACCTGTATTCACCAGTACAATGTGAAATGGAGCTTGAATGTTCAATTTTTTCCAGTAATATATTTATCACAGTCATTTTAGAAAATTGATTCACGTAGGTATAATGGTGACAATTGAAATAATATTCTTAATGCTATTCACTGAATTCAGCACACAAATTCCCAGTGAGCTGACACAAATCAAGGCCCTCATTCTTGTAGCTACTTTTTCCCTAAAAATATAATATCTTTTCATCAAGAAATGTAAGAAAGGGACTTCAGGTGCTTTCAGTTAGATGGCCACTACACCTGGGGCTGTGTAATGTGTGGGCTGTAATTACCCACATGGAGAATATAGGGGCTTTTTCTAAGAGGAATGCCACATGTTGGTGAAAATGTCCAGGACCTACACAGGTCTATTCCCTGACTTTTGGGAACAACTGGTATAAATAATCTTGAGTGGGACTCTGAGGGATAAAAGTTGATTTCTTTAAAACTGGAATGAGTCTGTTGTAGGCAGCATATAGTTAGGTTTTGTTTTGTTATTGTTGTTGTTGTTGTTTTATCCATCCAGCCACTTCATGCCTTTTGTTGGAAAATTTAACCCATTTACATTTAGAGTAATTATTGTTAGGTATGGACTTACTAATACCATTATATTATTTTCTGGCTATTTTGTAGTTCTCTTCCTCCTTTCTTCCTTTCTTGCTGCCTTCGTTTTTGAATTGAAGTTTTTTTGAAGCAGTGTGCTTTATCTTTCATGAATCTATTATAGGTTTTTACTCTATGGTTGCCAAGAGGCTTACCTAAATCATGTTACAGATATAACAGTCTATTTTGCAGTGATAATAACAACTTTTATTGCAAAGAGAATCTCTACTGTTTTGCTCTTCCTTTTATATTTTTGATGTCACAACTTACCTCTTTTTGTATTGTGTATTTATCAACAAATCATTATAGCTGTAGTTATTTTTTAATACTTTCTGTCTTTAACTTTTATACTAGAGTTAAGTGGTTAACACACCACTGTATTATAGTATGAAAGTGTTCTGAACTTGACTATATACTTAACTTTAACTTTATGTTCTATATTTTCATGTTTTCATATTACTAATTAATATCCTTTCATTTCAGCTTGAAAAACCTCCTTTTAATATTTCTCGTAAGATAGGTCTAGGGGTGACAAATTTTTTTCAGCTTTGGTTTTCTGCAAAAGTCTTTATCTCTTCTTTATTTCTGAAGGATAACTGCTAGATATTCTTGTTTGGCGTTTTCAGTTGTTGTTGTTTGTTTTTTGTTTGCTTGTTTGGTTGGTTGGTTGGTTTTATTTTTTTCTTTTAGCCCTTTGAATATATTCTTTCACTCTCTCCTGCCCTGTAAGGTTTCTGTGGATAAATATCCTCATGGAAATTCTCTTTAAGTTACAAGCTTCTGTACTCTTGCTGCCTTTAAGGTTGTTTTTGATTTTTGACAGTTTTATTTTAATGTGTCTTGGAGCACATCTCTTTAAGTTGAGTTTGTTTGGTGACCTATAAGCTTCATGAACTTGGATATCCAAAGCTGCCCCCATATTTGGGAAGTTCTCAGCCATTAATTCTTTAAATAAAATTTCATCCCCTCTTCTCCTTCTGGGACTCTAATAATTCATAAATTGATTCTTTTGATGATATCCCATAAATCATGTAGGTGTTTCTCAGTTTTTTCATTCATTTTTTTCTCTTCTGACTAGATGATTTCAAACTTTCTGTCTTCTAGCACACAGATTCTTTCTTCTGCTTGATCCAGTCTGTTCTTTCATACTCTTGATTTGCATATTTTTATTTCATTCTTCATATTCTTTGGGTCCAGAAGTTTTGTTTGGCTTCTTTTTATGATTTCTATCTCTTCATTAAACTTCTAATTTTCCCCTAGATTATAAAGCAACACCCTGAGCTGTTTCCTCAGCTTCTGCTTCCTGGTGAATGTCTAATTGTTGAATTGTCTTTTGATAGGTTCCATGATATAGTTAAGAAGACCCATGTCCCTTTAAGCCCTCCAAGAATCCTATCTGCTGCTTTCCCAGATTTTCCCACCCTGCAGACATGTAGCCCATGACTCATTATTCTGGAGGGGGCCAGCAAGAAATGTGCCTCTCTGGAAGCCTCCCACACAACTGGTGAACTCATGTGCTCACTCATATGGTCTTACTCACTTTTCCCTGTGAGACCACATGCTGAAAAGACCTGTCTTGGCCCTAAGGTGTGCCACCTTGGGGGAAGGGTGATGGGGGTAAAGTCAGACTGTTCCTCTTGCCCACCTCCAATGCATCCAGACTCATATATATATATATATATATATATATATATATATATATATATTTTTTTTTTTTTTTCCCCCCTCCAGTGTTGTGTTGGAACATCTCCTCTGCAAACCTGGACTTCCACAAAGGCTCTCTTGTCCATGGGTGGTTGTCTAAGACAATGTTCTTTAGGAACTCCTGGATCACCCCCCTTCCTGTGCATGGTCAAGATGAGAGGCTCATTTGTTACCTTAAGCTTTGTGTAACAAGTTTTGCTAATTTAACCAGTGAGGTCCTCCCTTTGAGAGTCTTGGCATTAAGCAAGTGTTTCTGAGCTGACCTTCTACTCTACTAATTCTGTTGTAAGGGTTTGTTAAAACTCATATCCTAAGTCAGCAGGATTTGGCAAATCCACTAGAACAAATCCTGGCAGTCTCTATGATTTCAATTTTCTTTAAGTGTCTGGTTCCTGAAAAAATTTCTACATTTCAGTCTATGAATTTAGGATATCCCAGGAAAGGTCTCTTTAACCTTTGCTCCTTGAATGGCTACAAACAGAATCCTATATGTCTTCATTCTGGAGTTCTTTTATCATTGTCATGCCTTCAGGACAATCTGATTTTTATATAAACATATTAGTTCTCTTTCCTATTGCCCACTACTTCATTAATATACTGCTATCTTCAAGCTCCCTTTGTCAAATTTATAAAGGTTCTTGAGCAGTCCACTTACTACCTATATTTCTCTCCATATTAACTTTCTTTCCCATCTAGCCTTGAGATTGATGGTACTTTATTTCAATCACTGTTTTGATTTTATCCTCAATTTTTGTACTCATTTGATAAATCTTCAACCCTTGATTAATATCCACTTTTTTGGACAACTCAACAATATAATAAATAAACTTCTTCGTTGGATACTCTTGAAGAAATGAAATCACTAAGGAAAATTATTCTCCGTGTCTTTATTTTTGTTCTCCCTATACCTATTTGCTTCTGGACACATATCTCACTACTTTCTACCCCACTTTTAATAGATGACCTCACTTCTTACTTCATACAAAAAAATAGAGATGATATGACACTGAGTCTCTTAACTTCAAACCACCTTAACCATCTCCTCACCTATACATAATCTTCCTCTGTTTCTTTTCTATCACTGGAAAAAAATGTAAAGAATCCTATCTAAAACTAACCTCAGACCCTGTTCCCTGGGGTTCATATTATCACATCTTTTCCGATGAATCTGAAATTCATTCATTCATTCATTCATTCAGGAAACATCTCTTGCATCAGGGATTGTACCAGCCACTGACAATACAATGATATTTAATCCCTGATCCTAATAAAAATTCATGTTCATTGGGAAGAAAAGCAATGGTCAATTATTATGAAAGTGATCTTATAACAGCTACTACAGACGCCCGACCCTCTGGTTATGCAAATCATTTCTATAAAAAATCGAGTAAGTATACTAATTTTCAAGGAACCAAATTATTTCAATAATCCTAAAGTCCCCTTACTACCTCCCTTTCTTCAGTTTTCATTGAGGTATCTAGATACTCATGATATGATTAAATTTGACTGGATTCTTATGATCTTAGCTTAGAATTATTAGCAGAATAAGGAAGGGGCAGGTGTGAGAAATAAAGGTGTTGTTAATGTTGCACACCCAGCAATTCAAGTAGTGTGGAGGACCAAAACCCTGTGAATTACTGAATTTTAAAACTTCCTCCACCAATGCTGCCACCATTAATTTGGCTCTATACACTTCAGGTTTGAAGTGTGTTGTCAGAATGCTTCAAAAATGAAGTGATTATAGAACAACACCCTGAGCTGTTTCCCCAGCTTCTGCTTCCTGGTGAATGTTTAATGGATTTGCACTGAAAGAACATCATCTGTCTATTCTTGCCCTTTATACATACGCATGTGGGTATGAGTATATATGCACACACACAAATATGTACACATACATACACACATATGTACATATGCAAATGTGCATACATTTCTATTCTTGCCCTATTAGCTTGGACTTGAAGCAAAGAATTTTTTTTTTCTGCTAAAAGAGGTTCAATTTCCTTCCAAGCAATCATAGCACAACATGGCAAAAATGAACACAGAACACAGCTGAGAAACCAAGCTCGGAAGAGCATAGGCAGGTACAAAACAAGTTATGGCATCACATAACCTTCCATCAACTACCCACAGAGATAGAGTGGGTTGAATAGTGGTCCCTCAAAAGATATGTTCACCAGAAACCTCAGAATGTGACCTTATTTGGAACAAGGATCTTCCTAGATATTAAGGCAAAGATCTTAGATGAGATTATCCTGGATTAAGGTAAGCTATAAATCCAGTGATGAATATCCCTTATAAGAGGCAGAATACACAGAGACAGACAGGGAAGAGCTCATGTGAAAATGGAGGCAAAGACTGGTTTGATCCTGCCAAAGCCAAAGACACCACGGATTGCCAGCAGTCATCAGATGTGGAAGAGGAAAGGAAGGATCCTTTTCTGGAGTCTTTGGAGGAAATGTGGCCCTGCTGCTACCTAGATTTTGTACTTCTTGCCTCTGGAATTGTGAGAGAATGAATTTCTGTTGTCTTAAGACCCTATATTGGTGGTGATTTGTTACGGCAGTCCCAGGAACCTAGTACAAAAGATGACCAGCATTTGCAACAAATATTCAGGGAAAACAAGCCTGTCACAAAATGAATCCATTGACAAGGATTTAACACTTCAAGACTGTTCTTTGAGTAAGAGTAAAAGCATTACCAAGTCTTCAGTAATAAGTACCTTGGCGCAGGAAGTGGACATAGTTGTATTCTCAGTGTGGGATGACAGCACAAGACACAAAAAGCAGGTCCTCTGATCAGGCAGGAAGACCATCCAGAGCATGACTCAATTGTCAATACTAATGAATGTCTTTTGTTCACTGGGAAGTATTAATAAGGGTTGAGTTATGCAACGGAGAAAGGAAAAGGCAGGAAGGTTAGTAGGAGAAGTGAATTCAGGAAAACAGTGGAGGTCAACTGACCTTGAGAAGGAAAACAGACACTACAGTGGGATACTTTGCTTATCTGTAACCACAAAGTTGAAGCTACCAAGAGCACAGTGGGGACGCAGCCCGGGAAGGGTACAGGCCTCTCCCTTCTGTGCTGTGTCAGTCCCTCTCATGGGTCTCCTGGAAACAAGACCTCCTCTTGACTGCGCTTGCATTACAACAAGACCAGTATTCTTACCAGGACAGAAAATAACATATCTAATTCCCTCCACCTTGTTGCTTGAGGGAAGTCTATGGAGGAGTTTGGGAGAAGTTTATGCCACAAAGAAGGATATCATGAAGAAGAACAAGTCTTGTATGTAAAAAGTTAAAATGAGTCACAGTAAGAAAGAAAGAGAGAGAGAGTCTGAGTTTCCAGTGACTGCATCTCTTGCATTGTTACAGAATTGGTTTTGAGTTCTAAGCTAGGTGATTATTTGTTCCCTTTTTAGTCCCCATTTATTTGGACATTATAGATAGGAAGGAGACACGAGAAATCTGAAAATTCCAAAGACAGCAAAGTAGAGGCGATGCTCCTGATACCTATGTGAGATCTGGTAACATGACATCAGACCCAGCCAGCTTCTTCAGTGCCTCCTCTTCTTGCCACAGAGAAATGGAATCTGTCACCGGCTATCATCAGTTCTGTACTAAGTGGAACTGGAGACAGGTATGAGTACCCACTCCAAAGCCTTTATAGGCAGTTTATCAATATGTACCATAAAAAACATGCTGTTCTTACTCTGTCCTCTTCAATTAATCATTTTGCCTTCTCCCTAAAGTCTAGGTAGATAACAATTAAATAAATTGTGCTATATTAATACTGGACCTGGATGAGCACCATGTGACTATTAATAATTTTTATGTTGGACGCTCAGTGGGGGCAAAAACAGTTAAGCAGCCACCACCCCCCACCCCCAGAACTCCATCTCACGTCGTGGGTGAGCATGTGCGAGACATTGCAAATCTGCAAGGTGGACTAGTAAAAGTATCATGGGCTGTGAGGTCACATAGATGTATATTCCATTCTAATTGCACCTCTGCCACCTGCTTATGATACCATCTCAAAAACATTTCAATATCTTTATCTCTAAAGTTTTGGAATGGTACTTAGTAAGATTGCTTTTCTTAAAATAAAATGACTATCAAGCCCTTAGTGGGCACTCAAAACATACTGGTCTCCTCAGGTCAGTGCTTTTCATCATGGTGCAAGGATGCAATGCACCCCAGGAGCAGGGAGAGCAAACACATGCCCTTCTCAGCCCAAAGTGGGGGAACCTACAGATTTATCCAGCTTTCAGTGCCAAATTCTTTGATGTCTCCTATCCTTATACTGAGAATTCACATGTGTTTTACAATCCCCTGCATACTAGCAGCTCTGTCCTGAGGATGGGACTTCCCTGGAAGCCTACCCCAGTGCAGGCTGATTTCTCTCCCATACTTCACCACTCTGCTGGAGTAAAAGAAGGCATCTGTTTACTCATCACTGCCAACTCCAGGTTGTACTCTCTCCCCTCCCTCTACAGCCGATGATGTAGAAGATTTCCCTGGCACAGATGGCCACAGAGCCCAGGTCACCCTCCATCATTCCTTAAAGATTGTGACTTCCAACTCATTGGTTCTTTTCCCAGCATTTGTCATTGTTATTACTATTTCAATAATCACTAGAGCAATGGCTCTCAAATATCACTACAGAGACTTCAGTAAGTGATTAGTAAGAATAGAGTTATATTATAACTGAGCTACACACATGCACACACACACACACACACACACACACATTTCAGAAAACAATTCTTATTCATATTAGGTAGAATGGACTCGTGCATTTTCTTTCCTTTTCTCTTCTGTTGTATTCTATTCTATTCTTACTCTTTCTGTCTTCTAGATCAAAACAGATTTGGCAATATCCATTCAATTTACAACATAGCCCACTAGTGGTTATGAACTGAAATTGGAAAACACTCTCACAGATGATATTTATGATATTCTGGCCACTCAGTTCAATGCCTTTCCCTTCCAAAGATCCTGTGTTCCTCTCCCATGATCAGATCATAGTTATTGCTAGTGAGGAATAATTTCCTCTGCCCTTCAAGGCCTTTTTAGCTGGACTAAGAATCAAGACATAAGACAGATTATCAAGAAAAAATAAAATTTAATGGTGTACTAACAGGGAATCCACATAGGAAATTTCTAAGACCGGCCTAAGGAAGCTTCTGTGAGCTGAGGGGAGGGGTAGGGTCTGAGGATACAAAGGGAGTAAGCCCATTAGAAGGAAGATAAAAGGGAGATGTTTGGAAAACAATGGTTGCCCTTATGCAGAGTAGTTGCTTAGGTGAAGAGGAATCTCTGAATAGCTCTCTTCCTGATATAAGCAGACAATAGAGGAGGAGGTAATGGGCTTTTGATTGGGTTGGGTTTTGATTGCTCAAAACTCAAGACATTGTTCATGCCCAACTGGCCCACCTTGAGCTGGCCTGCCTTTGGCCCCTACATTACCAATGCCTGCACCTCTCCATGATCTTGACTACAGGCATTGCATTGCCACTCCTGTCTTTCCAGTTATGCCCTTCTATGTCCCCGAGTCTCACAACTGGGACCCTCTCCTTAATGTCCTAGATGCCACAGTGCATCACAATAGCAAGTAGCTGGTATATATATTCTCCCAAATACCTAAGAATCAGAATCTAGTCTGGCAAGACATCAGTCCCGATTAAATACAATCTTCTGTCTACCCCATGCTTGCACCCATTCAGCCCAATGCATCTGTGTAAAACAAACAGCCACGTTGGCCAGTCTTATTTTAAATTATCACTGGCCTTAATGCTTTTTTTTTAAAAAGATTTATTTATTAATTTGAGACAGAGAGAAAGCACGAGTGGGAGTGGCAGAGGGAGAGTGAGAGAGATTCTCAAGCAGACTCTGCGCTGAGCATGGAGCCCTAGACGGGGTTCAATCTCACCACCTTGAGATCGCGACCTGAGCTGAAACCAAGTGTTGGGCTCTTAACCGACTGCACTACCCAGATGCCCTGACCTTAATGCTTTTTAGCAGTCTTTCTATATCTCTGCAGGCCATTCAATGCCCCCTCTCCTCTCCTCGGATCTCTTCACAATGCCCCTCCCCTCAAATCTCAAACCTTCAACACCTCCTCACTCCCAGGTGACATCTTTGTTCACTGAGAAAACAGAGAACTGCCATCTCCAATTTTCCTGAAGCTGCACTGTGTACTGTCACCCTCCCATTAACCAGGCATAAACGGACCCTTCTAGGCTCATCCCTCCCTTTGGGCATTGCCTGCCATCCCTTCTCATGCATTCAAGAGTGTCTTTTTTGTATCATCAATTTTCCTTCTCCTCTGGATCATTCCCATCAGCATACAAACCTGCTGCTTTATCCCCATCATGAAAAAAAGAGGGAAAAAAACCTCTTATGACCTCACATTCCTCTCTAACTGCAACCTCTGTGTGATCACGAACTTCTGAAGTATCCAAACTCACTGCCCCCAATTCTTCTCCTATGATTCTGAATCAGATGTAATCTGTTCTCAGTCACTGGTGATTGCCACTGTGATGCAGCTAAAGGGTTGGTGCTCAATCGCCAGATTACTTAATTCATCTGCAGGCAAGGAAAATCTCCCCACTTCCTGAAACTAACTCTCTTTCTCTCCCTCTGGCTCCATCTCCCAACTTCTCCACATTGCCAGGTCTCCAGGTCTCAAAGTTCAGATCCCTTTTGTAAACTACACCCCCTTGGTGATTTCATTCAGCCCAATGGCTTTCATGCAGTAAATGCTATGCATTTATATTCTAATGACACTCAAATTTATTTCTTACCTTGATTTTATCCCCTAAAATTCAGACTTTTGTATTTAATTACCAACCCAACATATCTGCCGGGGTTTTTAACAAGCATCTTACAAAAGTACTTCTAGCCTTGCTCTTCTTTCACCATTCCTGTAACCCTTTGGGCTTCTCCATTTCTGGTAAATGGCAAGTCCATCCTCACTTTGGTCAAGGCCAAATCCTCACAGTCACCTATGATTCCTCCATGTCTCCCAAGCCTAAAATGACAACTCCCTCCAGTTGGCCAGGACTTCCTAGCTTTAGCACTGAAAGTCCCAGATCCCTTCAGTCCCAGGAAAACAAGATGGTTGTTCACGTTACTCACATCCTTCATCTTGCTCTGCTGTGTTCCAGAGCACTCACCTTCTGAAGTATTCTATGTTTTCTCACTTACCTGTTTGTTGCTCACCCCTCACTCCCACCTGCAATGAATGATACTCCTTGAGAATGGGTCTTTGTTGATTTAGCTCCATGCTGAATCCTCAATGTCTGGAAAAGCTTCTGGAACAGAGCAGCCTATGTGTGGAATGAATACACCTGTTGGTTTTATACAACACTGTTTCAAATATCCATTTGGTAAAGTTAACGTTCTGTGCCTTATCTATCCTATAGCTTCTTGACACCTTATGGACTTACCCAGAGTCTTAGGCGAAAGGGGCAGGAAAGAACACTCTGTCTGGAGTTTCCTATTGCCCTATGACCTACGTAAGAGTCTGGGACAGAAAACAAAAGAAGCTCTTACACTAATCCCAGAGTTCCAATTTGGAGATGAAGCCTCAGCCTATTCTGAGCCTGTCCCCACCTTGTCTCCCATCTTTTACATAAGCTCTTTTTAATTGTGTGTCTATGTCTATTTATTCTCCATTAAAAGGTAAGTTTCTGTGAGGCAAGTGCTCTTAGTCACCCTAGGAGCCATCAGGGTGCCTCACAAATAGTCTTTCTTGAAAGAAACACTATTAAATATATATATATATATATATATATTTTTTTTTTTTTTTTTTTTTGCAGAGGAAATCCCAACAATAGAGCAGCAGAGCTTCCCAGGAAATTGCTTCTGGGAATTAAGTGGGCATACAATTGGTACACACTGTTTTGAAGCTGGCATGTTGAGCTTGGCTGTTGAGGCGAGCATTGGTTGCTGCGTTTGCCCATTAGAGCTTAATTGACTGCATATCTCCCGCCTTCGAGCTTGAGCAAAAGGGATGTTTTCAGCCCAATTAGCCTCCAGGTTCCTTGGATTTGGTTTTGTAGATATTTAGACCCATAATCTACAATAGGAATAATGCATAATTAGGGAAGCAGTGGTGACTCACTCTCCACAGAGGTAGATCTCGGCTTCCCACAAAGGTTTCTAAGAATAGCTGCTGCAGACATGTTCTTAAGGGGAAAAAAACTAAAGGCTTTGTCTATAAAGATTCCTCTTGGTGCCTAACAAGGAAGCCATGGTAAAAATCAAGAAAAATAATTCCTCAGCATGTGACCTGTGTACTGGATACCCTGGAAAGACAAAAGCATCGATTCCCACAATGACACTATGGATATTTTTTCCTGATAAAAGAATAGGATAGTTTGCTGTTGGCTTTGTTAGCAGAAGAAAAAAAAGTATGTGGTAAGTTTAACTTTTTCTATAACTTCCAAAAGATTTTTTACAAGAGATAAACAAACCAAGAGCATATACTGCTAGTTACCTGTCAGCTAATTATAGGCAAATATTCTATTTTTTCTAATATATAATACTTCTATCATTTATCCTTTATTCAATCAGTTGAGTCATTTCATAAATGTTTTAGCTGAGAATTAGAATGCGTAAGAACTTGTAAAGAATGTAGAGCTGTATAAAAACTGAGTTGCTGTCCTCTGAGAGTTTATGAGCAAGTGAGGGAGGCAGAAAATTGAACAATTAATATTCATTCCAGGTCCTGGGAATGTGTTTTTTGTTTTGTTTTGTTTTGTTTTGGGGGTTTCTTTTTTTTTGTTGAGTATTCCCCTTAAGAATTTAGTGCAAACTGGAAAAAACAAAAAAAACAAAACAAACAAACAACAACCCCCAAAACCACCACCACCAACAACAAAAAAAAACCCAAAAACACCTGAGGATAAAGTATATTTTTAAAAAATGTATTTAAAATACTATAAAATATTTAAAAACAATATTATCTACCAATGTGGGAGTACATATTTAATCTTGTTTTTTCTTAATCCTATGTATTCAGTCACTACCTCAACAATAAATTTTAAGTATGATATATGCATCATGTTCTATGTGGGGTCTTTGGGCATAAAATACATGTATGGCTCAGTAATCTCTCAGTGTAGTGGGAAGTGATAGCACAGATGCTGTTGAACAAGAACATGTTAGAGGTTATTTAAAATAGATGGGTTCGGGTGATATGTAAGGAGAGATGAAACATTTAGGGGGATGTCTCCAGGGGAGGGAAGGCTTAAGCTGAGTCTGAGGCAGCAATAGATACACCATCTACTATTTACTGAGTGATTTCTATGTGCCAGGCAGACTTAGAGGCCTTGCACTCATTATAATATTTATTTACAACAATAACTATTTGAATTAAGTGTGATTATCCACAATTTAAAGGGGGCTAGGGATTAGGAAGATTCATTGGCGTGTCCAGTTTGTAAGTGGGGAGGTTGGGAATTAAGACCAGATTCCACAGATGGCAAACGCTGCTCTCTTCATGGTGCTAAAGGCATCCCAAAGCAGAGGAGCTTATCCCCTGGCCGTGGAGGATATGGTCCCAGCCCCAGAAGCAGGCACAGCCATGGACACAGGGATGCTGGGGTGCACTGCAGAGGGACCATTTCAGTGGGCGATCCTGAGCAGTCCACGAAGGTGTGGAGGAGGGGCTTGTGGTGGCCCGAGCTGAGGTCCAAGGAGCAGATTGGAAGGACATGTATAACATCACACTGAGGAGTTTGGTCTTCCGTTATCTTGATAATTACGGGTAGATACTAGAAGATTTAAATTGCCAGCATGATTAGACTTGCATTTCATAAAACAAGATCACCTTGTGCCACGTGGGCTGCATTCACATGAGGGCCAAAGGAGCCCCGAACAGAGAGCTCCAGGGACGCCGGGGCTAAGACTTCAGAGCTATGGGAACCCAGCTCTTGTGTGTAAAAAGTCACAATTCCACATCAAATCTACAGGGATCCACGAAGTTATTTAGACACTTCCTTCATTTTACAGATGAACACAAGTCAAGCCCACGATGATTATGTAGAGCCTGGAAGCTGCTGAAGATTTTAGAGTGTGCAGATTTTCTGGCTTCAGTGACTTTGAATTATTTCATTGTTCTTCTGACACCAGCGTGGCTGTGCTCAGGCCCCAGAAGCCAGAGAGAAGAGCTGAACCGCGTGCCCTCCCTCGGCATCTTTCCGTGGACCTCGTTCTGCCCACCGCTGTCTTCCCCCTCGGGGTGCAGAGGGCCTCAGTAAGCAAATAAGATTTTGTTAACAAGGCTATTGAACTATGCAATAATAAGTAAATTTTTCATTTTTACCCTATTACACTTTTATAATAAAGTGTTTCATTTGTCTTTGTCACTGATAGGCATTATCTCTTTCACATTTTAAATGTTTTCTCTTTATCAGATGTTCCGGGCACACCGTATTGTATTGGTGCACCAAAAAATACTGTTTCCGAAAATGGCTGCCTGGGGGCCCCTGTATTATCACGGAAAGAGCTCAGGGTCAGAGGACCCAAGACTGGGATTTAGATCTGCAGGGAGCCCCTGCACAAACCAGGATAACCACTTTGTGTCTCTTACACTGTTTTTAACCTGTTAAAATACTGCTCTACAGCACTTTTTCCAACTTTTGAGCATTAAATGAGGAGATAATGAGATAAGGTATATATAATTAAATCAGTTCACTATTTTTTAAACAAATGTTAGGGTCTGGCTTTTTGAAGCAAATCATCTTTGGGTGTATTCAACTTAAAAAGTGGTTATATCTTTTTTTTTTCTTCTTGTCCAGAGATTCTAGAAAAAGTTAGCAGAATTCAATAGTAAACTGAAAAATAACCATTAGTGTTGACCAGAAATTTTTCACAAACATGGACATTACTCAAGGTCTTGGTTAAGCTGCAGGGGTCGGGGGGGCGGAGAGGAAGGGGTGATCAGAGCTGGCTCTATTTTGTACTTTGTAAAACCCCACACTGTCCACATTCTCCCTTTCCATAGTGGAAAGCACTCATTAGTGGACAGATGCACTCCTTATCCAAATATTTAATGGATGCCAACTGTTTTATGCATCCTATGCTAAGAGATTATCATGCATATTCAAGCTTAATGCCCACCAAGGTTGGTAGATGATAAATATTGGCAAATTAGCTCAATCCTATTCCCCAACACTCTCACAAATCAATGCTTCAGTGCTAGATGCTTGGGAATATCGCGTTATCATTATCACACAAATGGACCCTGTTGCTGACAGTGTAAACGCAGATTAGGCTTAACCCACAGGAAAATGGATGAAACATAATTCCCAGTATTAAATTACACACGCACACACACACCTTTTAAATGACACCAGGGTAACATTATCCTAATGGGCAATACCAGTTTTCACTTCTGGGTCAGCCCTCAGGGATGCTATTACTCTCCATTATCATGCTAAAGACCACCATTGTCATCTCCATTAGCAGTATAATCCACAGTCCTTTCCCTACCTGGGAAGACCCCCTGCTTGCCCAAAGTATGCTGCTGTTCTCAAACTCGAGGGGCCATCCTTGGATTTTGGAAGGAACACTAAGTAGCTGTTCCACCAGATGGATGATCTTTAGTTGTAGGGTTTATCCATTTGCAGGACAGGGAAACATCTGGGTAGTAGCAATAAAGAAGGGCTCCTGTTTCTCTGATCTGGTGACCAAAATCATTTCTTTTAGAATTTGGGGAATTTGTGGTGAGTGCCAAAAACCTGAGAATTTTGGTAAAATTCAATTCCATAAATAATGGCCTACTTGCAAATTGGAAACCAAAACTTGTCCTGTGTTATGCTTTTCAAATTAAGACAGAAAATGAAACCAATCTTTTGCTCTTAACTGCAAATGCAGAAAAGAGCAAAATCACCTTTGTCATTGTCTTCTGCATCCAAGGAAATGGTTTGATTGGAAAGACAGCTCTGTCCCCCTCTTAAAATTGTTCTTGTTGATGTGGCACAGTCCATGGCTCTGATGGCTGAATGCAGGGATCTCTGGGCAACTCTCCTTCAAGCTGAAGGCTGAGGCATGGTCCCTCCTGTGAGCAGCCTGTGTCCTGCCCTGCTGGTCAACTGAAACATGTCACACACACTGTGTCCCTTGATCTTGGGTTTATTAAAGTGAATATTGGATGTTCAGAAACTAAGACAGATGGGGAACTCCACCCCTAATATTCTGTATTATTCAGATCTTATCAAACACTGATTCCTTTTACAAAATCTAACCCTGATACACTCTAAGCTAAGCAAAAAGATAATAAGGAGATTCATCAAATCCCAGGGTCTTCCAGTTAGAGGAAAACTGAGAGGCTCCTAGTGTTGGCGACCCTGGTGTTCTCGGAAGCATTATCTACGGATAATTATTATGTTGAGAGTCGTGCAATAGAGGATGCAATATTTTTTTGAATATTGCAGTGAATTTAGATTTTAGAACAAAATTATTTCTTCCTAAAGTTTCAAAATGAACATTCGTGGGTATTTACCCTCTCCTATGTATTTATTTTACGTTAGTGATCTGTGCCAATACATGCTTGGAGATATGAAAATGAATTTTTTAAAGCACTATTTCCTTTGGGTAACAAATTTCCATTTTAAGTTTCTCTGTGAAATTATTGTGAAAACTGTGTGTGTGTGTGTGTGTGTGTGTGTGTGTGTTTTGGAGGGGATTCTAAGAAGCATAGAACAAACTGATGTCTACATCCTCACTCTACAAATCCTTGAAAGCAATGATGCTGTCCTTGCATGAAAATGCTTATCTTCAGCAATCGCTGTATTCTGTAGCTTTTCATTCACCATACTGTCTAGTGTCTCTGTACACCTTTGTTCTCTTTAAATACTAAATGTCAACATAATCAAATCACCAGAACAGAGGCCATTCTCATTGCAAACCCCGTGAATTGTTTATATTGGGGGAAAAAAAAAAGCAGGAAATCCAAGCAGCTTGGACTTCTAGGATGAACTACACAGCACATTCTCTTCAACCCATAAAACCTAGGGGCTTCACAGCACTGAAGAAACAGAAGGGCAGGCGAGGGTAGAAGACATTGAACGTGTTGACCTCTCGTACTACCTGTATGCGATGCTTTCCCGTCTAGTTCCCCGGTGAGCGTGTCTTGAAGATTTCATCCAGAAGACTGACAAAGGCTGAGTGTGCAAGTGCAGGGCAGAGGAAGAGTCTGGTTTCTCTCTCAAGTCCGGCAGAACCCTAGGGACCGGGAGAATGTTACAGGCACCCCTTATGGAATGCAGAGCAAGGCGGTAAGTCATCTAGAGGCATGTGCCATCTGCTCCAATTCTGCTTCCATCTCATTGCCGTTTGATTTTGTTTCCTTGGGTAAGAACACCGGAACACAAAGCAGGTGGGCATTACTGGTCTCTTCCTGTCCATCCTCCTCCCACCTGCAGTGTCGCAAGGTCATAACACATTAAGACCTTAACGCTTCACCATCCTCAGGCAGTGAGAAATGTTTTTGCAAAGGTTGTTGATATTCTGCAAAGTAACACAAGTTCATGTAGCTACATTTTAAATTACTATCCAGGTATGTCTCCGAGGAAGTGAGAAGTATGTGCCCCATTTGGGATTTTGATGAAAACAAAATATCTTCATGGTTTTATTTATTCTTGTATATTAAAGATATAAATTGAAAACTCCATAAAAGTAACAAATATTGGGGATTAAACACAATTTGAAGGCACATTGGGAAAATTATTTTAAATGGCTACAGATTGTAGGGTGGAAAGAAGAGGGGCCATCACTGTATTTATCCTTACATAGACTTGATGTCTACCCGGGGATGCTACAGTTGTATATGCTTGATTAAATATCTGAAGATTCTCACACACAATTTTACCACCTAGAATGGATTTGACCAGAAAAAGCGCAATTCTAAACATCTTAGGTATAAAACAAGGCTGTCACATGGAAAGGCCCTTGTAAGCAGTCTCACCTTCCAGGATAAATGTCACAGGTTACTATAGGTAGTGGTCTGCAGGTAAATGTTTAACACCCAGGTTTGAAAAGAAAGAATATGTGTACATATGGATCTATTCACATGCATAAGTTGATTATAAATTTTACTAATAACAAAGATGTGTAGCAAGTAATTTACAAATAATAGAATACCCTATTGTAAATTTCATATAGGAAATTGGATTTCACAGAATGCTTCCATTGATTTTTTTTTTAAGTGTTTTCATAACCAACCTATGGTTGCAGTTGACTACCAGGTGCACTCATGACATGAATATTGGTTAAGATTTTCATTTACATTAATGAGCGAGGTGTACCACAAAGATGTACAAAGAATTTTACTAGCTCATCAATAATATAAGAGACTACTTTTCTGAATTGGAAAACTGTTTTGAATACTGGAACATCTCCTTAAATTTTGTGCTACTTATAATGTAAAGGCTACAGACAGAAAGTACTTTCAAGTTTAATCTGCTCTATTGACTTTTTCCCACATGTCCTTATGTCTAGACAATCAACAAAACAGCAAGTGAAGCCCTGACTTGCAGCATTTGCTGATTTCTATGGTGTGAATTCTCTCATCATAGCTGACGCTGACCTGCCAGCATGACTCTACTGAGCACAGAGATGGATTATTACACAGAGATTAATCAACAGAGATTATCTAGAGATTAGTTATTAATAAGTTTCTGTTAAACAACAGGCTTACAACATTCCTGAAAATTCAGCAATCAGCTCTTGAACTCTCTTCCTCCTAAATACCAAGACCACTTACTGGTTTCCAAACTTGGAACATTATGGGGAATGGAGATTTCATTTCCTTTTATCTTAACCCAGTAGCCAATTTAAAATAAAGTTATCTTTTTTCTGAGATTTGGTGCTTACAGCTTACATTCTACCACCCATATCTGTGACAGTTATGATGCATTTGCTGAAGTTTATGTTAAGGGTGAGTGGATGAAATTTACTGAGGTAAAATCCAAAGAAGCACCTGTTGATATTCCTTTCAAATTATTAGCTTCTTCAAAACAATGCTGATAAAGAATAGTGAAAAACATTTGTAAAAATACATGAGCTTTATGAAAATCCGCAACCATGTTGTTTACTCTAATTTTTAAAAAATCGCCGTGAGTGTTCACAGTTATGTTGGGTTGGTCTCAAAACCCAGAAGAAGTGATTTATTGCAAGGTCCATTCACATAGATCTCTTCTCATAATAAGTGAACATTCAGTGTAAGTGAAAGAAAGTTCAAATATCCTAGAGAGCACGACACGAAACGATAGTGATGCTCACCAGGAAGATCAGTGACCACGGTAGAGAGGACACTTTCTTCATACCATTGCAAACTAAGTGTTCTGATTTGGTTGAAAATTTGAGTATGACATCTGAGACCAATTGCTACTTATAAGATTACCAAAGGCTGCTGATCGAACAGGATGGGACCTTAGCAACCGTGTCATCTCATTTTTAAATGTACTTGGGCTTTGAAGAGTTAGATTTTCATCAAAGTCATTCCATCAAAGTAAATCTACATTGGCAGGGGCACCAAAAAAATTGCAGATAATTTCCCAAAAATATTAACACAAAAAAAATCCTTTTTGCCTACAACATTTACGTTTGCTTCCTCCTAGACTACCCAGAGCAATTATATCAGATTTCTTTCAGCAAAATTTACATAAAACCAAACAAATGGAGACGGAGAAGGAATTGCAAAGCAGACAGAATTATTTTAGCCTTATAAATAGGCGTATCAGCATATTTTCAAGTCTTGACTAAATCTCTGCATCTAGGAACCAATAGTGATGTGAAAGGGTTATTTGATTCCATTTCTTGGCTTTGGGGTACAACTATATCTCAGAACTGCTGTCGTACTTTTGTACCATGGCCTGTGTAGATGCAGTAATGGGCTAATAGGTGAATCACATAACCTGAATAATTCAAGCAAAAAAATCTGTTATGAAGAAAGACAATAAGGAATTAGAAATACAGAGGGACCTCTTGGGTCTCTAAGGGGGTTGCTGTTTCAAAATAGACCATAAGGTCAACAGATGAGGAAATGATTTCTATTGAAAAGGTAGTTTATTACTCACAATTTCGCAAAGGAGAGGGCATACCATGTTGGGGAGAGCCCCACAGGAAAGCTCCTGTCAGGTATGAGGCAGAGAAGCAGGAGAGATCTGGGCAAAAGCCTTTACTGTGGTTTCTTGAGAAGGAACGGGTGAGGAAGGGGAGGCAGGTTTAGGATTGATTAGCTTGAATAATTTCAGCGGGCTCTAGGGCACAAGGGCTGTCCAGAGTTATCTGGCATCTGGCCCTTGGATGTTAAGGGCAGGGTCCTGAGCCCTGTGGACTCTGGATTGATCAGTTTGTATTTGAAAAGCACCCCCAGTTTTTCATAGATGGATTTTATGAAATTGAGGAATGTTCCCTCTATCCCTATACTCTGGAGAGTTTTATTCAGGAAAGGATGCTGTATTTTGTCAAATGCTTTTTCTGCATCAACGGAGAGGACCATATGGTTCTTCTCTCCCCTCTTATTAATGTGTTCCATCACACTGATTGATTTGCAAATGTTGAGCCACCCTTGCATCCCAGGGATAAGTCCCACTTGGTCTTGGTGGATGATCCTTTTAATGTGTTGTTGGATCCTATTAGCTAAGATTTTGTTGAGAATTTTGGAATCCATATTCATCAGGGATGTCCATCTGAAATTCTCCTTTTTGATGGGGTCTTTGCCTGGTTTGGGGATTAAGGTAATGCTGGCCTCATAGAATGAGTCTGGAAGCTTTCCTTCTGTTTCTATTTTTTGAAAAAGCTTCAGGAGAATAGGTATTAGCAGCAATGTCCACAATAGCCACACTGTGGAAAGAGCTGAGATGCCCTTCAACAGATGAATGGGTAAAGAAGATGTGGTCCATATATACAATGGAATATTACTCCGCCATCAGAAAGGATGAATACCCAACTTTTACATCAACATGGATGGGACTGGAGGAGATGATGTTAAGTGAAGTAAGTCAAGCAGAGAAAGTCAATTATCGTATGGTTTCACTTATTTGTGGAACATCAGGAACAGCATGGAGGACATTAGGAGAAGGAAGGGAAAAATGAAGGGGGGGAGTCGGAGGGAGAGACGAACCATGAGAGACTACGGACTCCGAGAAACAAACAGGGTTCTAGAGGGGAGGGGGTGGGGGGATGGGTGAGCCCGGGGGTGGGTATTAAGGAGGGCACGTACTGCATGGAGCACTGGGTGTTATATGCAAACAATGAATCATGGAACACTACATCAAAAACCAATGATGTACTTTATGGTGATTAACATAACATAATTAAATTAAATTAATTTAAAAAATAAAAATAAAAAAGAGAGAAGCACCCCCATGAGAACTCCTTGGGAGGTGGGTCCTGCGGGAGGGAGGAGGTCAAGGCCAGGGGACTGGAACTTCTCTTGGATGCATGTGGTCATGTGATTGTATCATTAGGCATATTTTAGAAGCTAGAACCATGATTAATACAGTTTTGATGTTTAAATGTTTCATATAGAATACTCATCTTCTGTTGAATGCTTATAAATTTCCCTTTGTCCATCAGTAAATTTGGGTGAGAATTTAACATTTACCTTATGTGACATTAAAGGAGATCATGGAGTAGCAGTTTATATAACGCTCTATCTTATGGTAAAAAGTACAAAACAGATTCAGTGTTTAAAATAGCAGCAGCAAGCAAACAGCATAGACGCATGGCAGAGGTTAATTCTATAAGCCAAAAAACTAATGTTTTGAGTGAAAAGGGGAGAAAAAAATCATACATTTGTACTTGCAGTTGTAAACAAGAAGGCATGCTGGGTAGGTAGCCTGAAGACAGCCAAATTAGAAAAATCCTTTCTGAGATTTCCCTTTCCATTATTTATAGGCTGGAGAAGATTCATTGTTTGCAAAACAACAGGGGCAGCTCTCTTTCTACATCCATTGACGCAGGAAAATCTTCTCATGGAGGATTTATTTGAAGTCCTATAGCGATTTTTTTCCACCTTGTACCTGGACATTTTGAATATAAGAAAATCAAATGATATAAAACATTACACTTGGTACTAAATCAACATTAAAAGGAACCACTGTTCTTAACAGGGTGGGGTGAGGTCAGGAAAGGGAAAGAAAGAATTTTCAATAATACGTGGAAGATTTAAGTAGTGGAAAATTTATTTGTTTAAGGAATAATCTAAAATAGTGGATTTTTTTTGTTTGTTTATTGGTTTGTTTGTTTTTTTGCTAAGATCAAATGTAAGCATTTACAAGAAAGTGTTTATTCATTTTTGACATGGCACGTCTACTGAGGTGAAGCTGACTTGGGGAGAATATAGGAAGTGAGAGCTCTAGAATTCGAAGTCCACCCAACTGGTATGCCAGGATGCATCTTTTGCTGTTGATTCCTCAGGAACTGTAATTTCTCTAGAAACTTCTAAGCCTAGGAAAAACATTAGGCACATTGGATCTGTCCCAAGAGGAATTTCTTATTAGTGGCTTGACACTGATTTGCTGACACAACAATTCTCACTTTCAGGAAAATCTAATTACTCTTAAAGATTGCCAAATTCAATTTTAGGACAATGAAATTATTTCCCCAATCCACAACCAAAAACAAGTCTCATTACTTTAGAAAAGTCCATAGAATAATTTCTAACTACTGACTCAAGTTGTGATGAACCCCCCTAGCCCCCATTTGATGTCTTTTGCTCGAAAGTGTCAGAAACATATCTGTGCTAACATGAACAAAAGTTGGGAGGAAGGTGGCCAGAATTCAGGACAAAATCGGGGCATCATATATGATCTCAGCTCTTTTCACCTTTGCCTCATTGAGCATACCTGTTTGATTTTTCTCTGTGTCTGCCGAGGGACCGCCAGAGCTTATCTGATCCACGTGGGAAAATAAAAACTGACCACAGGTGGCTCCAACATCCATCTGTTGCAGTTCAGTCTCCCAGAGAGCATGGATCAACCATCATCTCAGTTTCAAAACCCCGGAGGAAGGGCCTCAGAGGTCCAACCCCAGGGATAGCAGAGACTAGGGAGTGGGTGCAAAGGGGTGCTACTGTCAAGTCCTGTGAGTAGGGGGGCTACACCCGGGGTGGGGGGGAGGGGGTGCTGGGCCATAGAGGGCATAACCCAGTGCTTTGCTACAGGTGTCTGCGATGCTCAGTATCTCATCAAATGTCTTTGCCACAAACATCAAGTGTATGGTGTTGTCAGCAACTAGTCTCAGAACCTTCTTTTTTTGGGAACTCCCCTCCCCCATATCGCCCAGTGAACTTTGAGAAAATGCATCATATTCACCTAGTTCCTTCTCTAGGGATCCAGATTTAAAACAAAACAAAACAAAACAAAACAAAACTCAGATAAGGCAAATCTCTTTAGCTGCGTCTTTTCCTAACATAAATGGACTCACATTATTTCTTTGGAAATGTGGATTGTATCATTTCCCTGCCCAATTGCCCTTCTGTCCCCAGCTCTTGCAGGGTGTACGGGGCCCAAGTTCCAGCTCTCCACCCCAGTGCCGCTTCAATTCCTCTCCCCTCCTCCCCCAACCACTCACATGCCCATGTGAGCTCCCTCTGAAGTGAGAGACCTTCATAAGCTGATGGTGTTCTCGAGATGGGCATGCACAGTCCATCTTTCAGAATCGCTTACCACCGAACTACCTCCAAATCCACACTTTCACAGCTGAACTTTCCTAACTACTAGGGTCACCTCTTTTGAGGATGTTTAATTCTAATTTTCAAACTATTCCATACAGTTTCAAAGTGTATGAGGAAGATGGATTTCTCTGGGGGAAGTTTCTGGAGAGATTTCTCATGCACAATATTGGGTTTTAAGGCACTATTAGAAGGTTCTGCCCTTACTCAGTGAGAACCTCCCTTTCCTTCAGAGACTGTTAGTAAAGGGAAATAAACGTTTGAATGCATTATTTGCTGGGCCACTAATTGATCATTTGATGTAAGACTTCATAGGCTAGGCTGGAGCATATTATATCAACTCCAAGCCACAGAGGGAAATCCCTTTCTTCCTGAACAGAAGCATACCAGGTGGAAGAAAACAGATGGCGAAAAAATAAATTAAAAGCCCAGGCATTTTTCCTACCCAGACATGAACAGAGAAAATGTAAGAAAGATTCATATTTCGCAGTAACTCTGCTCATCAAAATGTGTGGACATATCTGTATCCCATAATCCAACCCAATGGTATTAAAATTCTCTCTTCTTTGAGAGGAGGAAGAAGGAGTTCTTCATCTCTCTCTCTACACCACCTCCATGCAATGAATGCTCTCTCCCTCTCTCTCTCTCTCTCTCACACACACACACACACACATACACACACACACACACACACACATTACCGTAACCATCATAATTGCTATAGAAGCACAGCCATCACTTGATAATGTAAAGTACCAGAGTGAATTTAATGTTTTAAAAAAATCTTTCCACATTCAAGTTGATATTGTCACTAAATGCTATCCCTCCCTCCCCACCCCTCCTTAGAACAATAAACCTGGAACTTAGATGTGAGGATTACAAGAGGTGATCCAAAATAGTGCCTTTTATAATATCTTCTTCTGAGCTGCTTTTATCTCCATCTCTATTTTAGGTTTTAACATGTGAACTATTGCAATTCTCATTTCTGTGACCTCCCACCCCCTGGCACATGTACTCCGCTCACTGTCCCTAAATGATTAACTTGAAGAAATATCATAAGAATTAAGGTTTTTTCCATCTTCTTTCCAAATCTCACTCTCCGGATTGCCAGCCTGCCCACGTCCTCTAAAGTCACATATAATTCTGAATTATTCAATACCCTATTTCAAAATCAGAGACTTCCTCTACTTTCCCCCGGTCCCCCTCCTCCCCATCTATATTTGAAAGCAGCCCTTTGCCTAGTATCTCCATTATGAGTGCCCTGATTGGCCATCTCTTCCCATCTATATAGTCATCTTGTCTCATTCATCAAGAATGTTCTAAAGAGCACCTGGACAGGCAGCTCATGTGTTTCTCAAGCTTCTCCCAGAGCACTTAGCAATTGTTCTTCATCAAGATGGAGACTGGATGGAGTTTGGTACCAACAGAAAATAAAAATAGGGGGCGGAGCAAGATGGCGGAGGAGTAGGAGACCTGGATTTCGTCTGGTCTCAGGAATTCAGCTGAATAGGGATCAAACCATTCTGAACACCTACGAACTCAACAGGAGATCGAAGATAAGAAGAGTAACAACACTGAACAGAAAAGCGACCACTTTCTGGAAGGTAGGACGTGCGGAGAAGTGAATCCAAGGCGATATTCAGGAGGATAGACGGCGGGGGAGGGGCCTCCGTCGGCCGCTTCTGGCAAGTGCTAGAGCCGCGGAGCACAAAATCGGACCTTTTAGAAGTCGGCTCCGCGGAGGGACGTCGCTCCAGTGGCTAAGCGGGGGGTGGAACCCTCGCGGGACAGTGTGGTCTCAGGACCCTCGGGGTCACAGAAAGACCGGGGGTGCCTGAGTGCAGCAGAGCTCCCAGGTATCGGAGCAGGGAAGCCGGCTGCAGAGACGGAGCCGAGGCGCGGGCTCTCAGCTCGGGGTTGCCATAAACTGTGATCCGCGGCCCAGTCGGGCCACTGCTCCTCCAGCAGGGACCCAACAAGCGGCAGAGCCAGGGAGACTCCCCTCCATCCCCCGGGAGGAGCAGCGCGGCAGCGCACCGCAGGGATCTGCTGGGTTTGGAGACTCCACACGGGGTCGGGTGCCAGAGATAGAAACGCTCGGTCACAGGCCGGGTGAGCACGGAGTGCGGCCGGAGACCGGGGACACGGGAGTGACTGCTTTTCTCTGGGGGCGCACTGAGGAGCGGGGCCCCGAGTTCTCAGCTCCTCCGGGCGGAGTTTGGGAGGCCACCATGTTCACCCTGGTCCTCCAAAGCTGTACCGAGAGCTTGCAGGGAACAAAAGCTCCTGAGAGCAAACCCGAGCAGCTTGCTTAGCCCTGACTCACAAGGGCGGGCCAATTCCGCCTCCGGCAAAGACATTTGGGAACCACGGCAACAGGCCCCTCCCCCAGAAGATCAGTGCGAACAGCCAGCAAGCCAAGACCAAGTTTACGGATCAAGGAGAATGGGAGAACTCCAGCGCTAGGGGAATACTGCACATAGAATTCATGGCTTTTTTACCATAATTCATTAGTTTTTCAAAGTTAATTTTTTTAACTTTTTTTTTTTGAATTTTTCTTTTTCCCTTTTTCAAACAACATCTTATCAATCCCTTTTCAAAAAAAAATTTTTATTTTTCATTTTTAGAGTCATATTTTTATCCCTTCATAGTAGTTACCCTTATTTTTGGCATATATATATAAGTTGTTCTCTCTTTAAAATTTTGAGATACAATTTCTTCTAACAGATCAAAATATACCCTAAATCACTAGTGTATGGCTTTGTTCTATTCTCCTGCCTGATCACATTCTCTCCCTTTTTTTTTCTTTTTTTTCTTTTTTCTTTTTCTTTTTAAATCTTCTTTTTTCTTTTTAAAAACAACTTCTTATCTTACCAATTCCTTTTATAAAGTCTTTTATAATTTTCATCTTTACAGTCATCTGCCATCCCTTCATTGTATCAACCCTTATTGTGTACATGTATAAGCCTTTCTTCCTTTAAAATTTTAGCAGGCACTTTCTTCTAACAGACCAAAATATGCCCAAAAGCTAGTGTGTGGCAGTGATCTATGCACTAGCCTGATCATATTTGATCATATTCTGTTTTTTTTTGTTTTGTTTTGTTCTGTTTTTGTTTGTTTTTATCTTTTTCTTTTTCTTTTTCCTTTTCTTTTTCCTCTTCTTTCTTTCCCTTTCTTGTCCCCTGGCTTCAGGTCTTTTCTGATTTGTGTAGAGTATATTTGCTGGGGACGTTGTTAACCTGTTAGCATTCTGTTCTCTCTTTAATCTGTTCTCCTCTGGACAAAATGACAAGACGAAAAAAATCACCTCAGCAAAAGGAACAAGAGGTAGTACCGTCTGCCAGGGACCTACTCAATACGGACATTAGTACGATGTCGGACCTAGAGTTCAGAATCATAACTTTAAACATACTAGCTGGGCTTGAAAAAAGTGTGGAAGTTATTAGAGAAACACTTTCTGGAGAAATAAAAGAACTAAAATCTAACCAAGTCGAAATCAAAAAGGCTATTAATGAGGTGCAATAAAAAATGGGGGCACTAACTGCTAGGATAAATGAGGCAGAAGGAAGAATCAGCGATATAGAAGACCAAATGATGGAAAATAAAGAGACTGGGAAAAAGAGAGAGAAACAACTACAGGATCACGAGGGCAGAATTCGAGAGATAAGCGATACAATAAGACGAAACAACATTAGAATAATTGGGATCCCAGAAGAAGAAGAAAGAGAGAGAGGGGCAGAAGGTATACTGGAGCAAATAATAACAGAGAACTTCCCTAATGTAGGGAAGGAAACAGGCATCAAAATCCAGGAGGCACAGAGAACCCCTCTCAAAATCAATAAAAATAGGTCAACACCCCGACATCTAATAGTAAAACTTACGAGTCTCAGAGACAAAGAGAAAATCCTGAAAGCAGCTCGGGAGAAGAGATCTGTAACCTACAATGGTAGAAACATTAGACTGGCAACAGACCTATCCACAGAGACCTGGCAGGCCAGAAAGGACTGGCATGATATCTTCAGAGCACTAAACGAGAAAAATATGCAGCCAAGAATACTATATCCAGCTAGGCTGTCATTGAAAATAGGAGAGATAAAAAGCTTCCAGGACAAACAAAAACTAAAGGAATTTGCAAACACAAAACCAGCCCTACAAGAAATATTGAAAGAGGTCCTCTAAGCAAAAAGAGAGCCTAAAAGCAGCATAGATCAGAAAGGAACACAGACAATATACAGTCACAGTCACCATACAGGCAATACAATGGCACTAAATTCATACCTTTCAATAGTTACCCTGAGTGTAAATGGGCTCAATGCCCCAATCAAAAGACACAGGTTATCAGATTGGATTAAAAAACAAGAACCATCAATATGCTGTCTGCAAGAGACTCATTTTAGACCCAAAAACACCCCCAGATTGAAAGTGAGGGGGTGGAAAACCATTTACCATGCTAATGGACACCAAAAGAAAGCTGGGGTGGCAATCCTTATATCAGACAAATTAGATTTTAAAACAAAGACTGTAATAAGAGATGAAGAAGGACACTATATCCTACTTAAAGGGTCTATCCAACAAAAAGATCTAACAATTGTAAATATCTATGCCCCTAACATGGGAGCAGCCAATTATATAAGGCAATTAATAACAAAAACAAAGAAACACATTGACAACAATACAATAATAGTAGGGGAATTTAACACCCCCTGATTGAAATGGAAAGATCATCTAAGCAAAAGATCAACAAGGAAATAAAGACTTTAAATGACACACTGGACCAAATGGACTTCACAGACATATTCAGAACATTCCATCCCAAACCAACGGAATACACATTCTTCTCTAGTGCCCATGGAACATTCTCCAGAATTGGTCACATCCTAGGTCACAAATCAGGTCTCAACCGGTACCAAAAGATTGGGATCATTCCCTGCATATTTTCAGACCACAATGTTTTGAACCTAGAACTCAATCACAAGAGGAAAGTCGGAAAGAACTCAAATACATGGAGGCTAAAGAGCATCCTACTAAAGAATGAATGGGTCGACCAGGAAATTAAAGAAGAATTAAAAAAATTCATGGAAACCAATGAAAATGAAAACACAACTGTTCAAAATCTTTGGGATATAGCAAAGGCAGTCCTGAGAGGAAGGTATATAGCAATAGAAGCCTTGCTCAAGAAACAAGAAAGGTCTCAAATACACAACCTAACCCTACACCTAAAGGAGCTGGAGAAAAAACAGCAAATAGAGCCTAAACCCAGCAGGAGAAGAGAAATAATCAAGATCAGAGCAGAAATCAATGAAATAGAAACCAAAAGAACAATAGAACAGAGCAACGAAACTAGGAGCTGGTTCTTTGAAAGAATTAACAAGATTGTTAAACCCCTGACCAGACTTATCAAAAAGAAAAGAGAAATGACCCAAATAAATAAAATCATGAATGAAAGAGGAGAGATCACAACCAATACCAAAGACATACAAACAATTATAAGAACATATTATGAGCAACTCTATGCCAGCAAATTAGATAACCCGGAAGAAATGGGTGCATTCCTAGAGATGTATGAACTACCAAAATTGAACCAGGAAGAAATAGAAAACTTGAACAGACCTATAACCACTAAGGAAATTGAAGCAGTCATCAAAAATCTCCCAACAAACAAAAGCCCAGGGCCAAATGGCTTCCCAGGGGAATTCTATCAGACATTTAAAGAAGAATTAATACCTATTCTCCTGAAAGTGTTCCAAAAAATAGAAATGGAAGCAAAACCTCCAAACTCATTTTATGAGGCCACCATTACCTTGATCCCAAAACCAGACAAAGACCCCATCAAAAAGGAGAATTACAGACCAATATCCCTGATGAACATGGATGCAAAAATTCTCACCAAAATACTAGGCAATAGGATCCAACAGTACATTAAAAGGATTATTCACCACGACCAAGTGGGATTTATCCCTGGGCTGCAAAGCTGGTTCAACATCTGCAAATCAATCAACGTGATACAATACATTAACAAAAGAAAGAACAAGAATCATATGATCCTCTCAATAGATGCAGAAAAAGCATTTGACAAAGTACAACATCCTTTCTTGATCAAAACTCTTCAGAGTATAGGGATAGAGGGTACATACCTCAATATCATAAAAGCCATCTATGAAAAACCTACAGCGAGTATCATTCTCAATGGGGAAAGGCTGAGAGCCTTTCCCCTAAGGTCAGGAACGCGGCAGGGATGTCCACTCTCACCACTGCTATTCAACATAGTATTAGAAGTCCTAGCCACAGCAATCAGACAACAAAAAGAAATCAAAGGCATCCATATCGGCAAAGAGGAAGTCAAACTCTCACTCTTTGCAGATGATATGATACTGTATGTGGAAAACCCAAAAGACTCCACCCCAAAACTGCTAGAATTCATACAGGAATTCAGTAAAGTAGCAGGCTATAAAATCAATGCACAGAAATCAGTGGCATTCCTATACACCAACAACAAGACAGAAGAGAGACAAATCAAGGAGTCGATCCCATTTATAATTGCACCCAAAACCTAGGTATAGGTAAGATAAGATACCTAGGAATAAATTTAACCAAAGAGGCAAAGGATTTGTACTCAGAAAACTATAAAATACTCATGAAAGAAATTGAAGAAGACACAAAGAAATGGAAAAACTTTCCATGCTCATGGATTGGAAGAACAAACATTGTGAAGATGTCAGTGCTACCTAGAGCAATCTACACATTCAATGCAATCCCCATCAAAATACCATCTACCTTTTTCAAAGAAATGGAACAAATAATCCTAAAATTTGTATGGAACCAGAAGAGACCCCGAATAGCCAGAGGAATATTGAAAAAGAAAAGCAAAGCTGG